>NC_142070.1:25029318-25346136 GCF_059756535.1 Pantherophis guttatus | reverse complement strand
TTTGTTATGGACGCCCACTGCAGTAGACTTTACACAGATCACAAAATCTAAATAAGCAGTTAAAAACGATGAGCTTTCTGAAACCACAGATGAGTGTGTTCTGTCTATATCTCTGACAAATGCTGGTCCAAAAGGAACAAACAACAGGTTTGTCCTTGGTCCCTTAAGATGACAACATTCAACAGAGCGTTCCTAGTGTTTACCCATTCTGCCTGAATGTACCAGGTGGGCAGAAACAATTGGAGAAACATGGTCCCATAAGTAACAAGGCCCCATGCCTTGTTAGGGGGTTTCTAGATAACAACCAGCATCTTGAATTGCACCTGGAAGCCTATTGGCAACTAATACAACTCACATAGCAATGGTGAGGCATAGCCTTTAAAATGCTTGTTACTGCTTGATGCATTTTGAACCGTTTACTGCTTCCAGATGGATTGTAAAAGCAGCCAAAGGTAGAAAGCATTGGGATAGTCAAATTGTGAGTGCACATGGTACCCATCTGAAGGGTCTCCAGGTTGAAGAAAGGGTACAGTTCAGGGATAGGTTCTACTTACCTTTACTACTGGTTCACAACAGGATCGCAAGCTTCTGCGCATGCGCAGATCGCTGATAACGACATCCAGGGCGGTGGGCAGAGCATCCCGCCGGTTTTACTACCGGTTCTTGTGAACTGGTTGGAACTGGGGGCAACCCACCACTGGGGCAGTTAATCACAAGATCAACCTGTTCTAAGGGACTGTCTTGCGCCTGCTTTGCATTTGTATATCAGCGTATCACAAAAATACTAACAAACATTACAAAAACATAGGTTACTATGTCCCAAAGTTGCTTTTTCAAGAGGCAACTGGAATTTCTGGTTTTTCTTTGAAGACATTTTGCTTCTCATCCAAGAAGCTTCTTCGATGAGAAGTAAAATGTCAAGCTGCTTGAGGTTAACAGAAGACCTCCTAAGTCTCTTCTAACTCTGTTATTCTGTATTCTGTTAATGCTTACAGTTTGTGCATCAGCCAGTCATAAGCAAATATGACTTAGCAATAACTCTAGATATAAACTACAAACTTATTCCTTCAGGAAATGTGCAATCTTATCTCCAAGATTTCAGTGTCTTTTAAAGATAAAGTTATAAGTTATCAGCAATCTTTTGGAAGAGAATGGCACTTGTCCTAGACCAACTTTGGGAATCCCAATAAAAATATGGTTCAATATTTAAAATGACCCAAGGAATAACTATTGCATATTCAAGATAGTGCAATTAATAAAATATATAATCCTAAGAGATATTTCTCTATTTTGAGTTTCTCCCAAAAGATTTCTTGAATGAGTTATTGAATTCAAGGGATAAAATGTTCTTCAAATATACTGTGCACGTGTATATGTGTAAGTGTATGTGTATATGTGTGTTCATGTACAGTAGTGGCCAAAATTGTGGAAACCTTTTGGGAAAAGTGTATTTTTGAGATTTGATGGTTAATAACACCACTTTTTGGGGGGGGAGTTTCAAGGTAATCATATTCCACTGCTGGAATGGCCTGGGAATAGCCCAGACCTTCACCCAATTGAAAATCCATGGAGCAGACTAAAGAAACTTGTTAGTCAGAAGCGACCCAGAAATAAAACCCAGTTAATAGAAGCAATCATTCAATCTTGGTTTCACATTATAACAGCTACAGAACTAAAAGACTTGGTTCACTCCATGGGAAGACATTGTAAGGCCATAATTCATGCTAAAGGTTACCCAACTAAGTATTAACTGACGTGATAATTTTTGTATATCTCGTTTTTCTATGGTGATAATTTTTGTCTATATTGTTTTTTCTACATGTTTCACTTTTCTTCTTTATACCGTAACTGCTATTCTAATAGCAAATTCTTCATAAAAGTTATTACATTACATTCTTGATTAAATTATCTTTCCATTGATATGTAATTTTATGGTACTACTCCCAAAAAAAAAAGTGGTGTTATTAGCTAATTTTAGAAAATACACTTTTCCCAAAAGGTTTCCACAATTTTGGCCATTATTGTATGTATATATAACTGCAGAAAAAACAATTACTACCAACCTGCCTTCCATTGAGGACCTGTATACTGCATGAGTCAAAAAGAGGGCTGTGAAAATATTTACACACCCTTCACATCCTGGACATAAACTGTTTCAACTCCTACCCTCAAAATGATGCTATAGAGCACTGCACACCAGAACAACTAGACACAAGTGCATTTTTTTCCCAAATGCCATCACTCTGCTAAATAAATAATTCCCTCAGCACTGTCAAACTAGTTACTAAGTCTGCATTACTATTAATCTTCTCATAGTTCCTATCACCCATCTCCTCCCATTTATGACAGTATGACTGTAACCTTGTTGCTGGTATCCTTAAGATTTATATTGACTGTTTCCCTATGGCTATCATTAAGTGTTGTAACTTATGATTCTTGACGAATGTATCTTTTCTTTTATGTACACCGAGAGCGTATGCACCAAGACAAATTCCTTATGTGTCCAATCACACTTGGCCAATAAAGAATTCTATTCTATTCTGTTCTGTTTTGTTCTGTTCTGTTCTATATATAAATTATGTAGAAATAAAAAAGGAAATTCAAACTGCATGGGAAAATACAGATAAATCTCATTTATATTGGAGGATATAATGACTATTAGACCTAGACCATTGGAAGACCTAGGATCAGTAGGATCAGTCAATTTTCCTCCTGCTGATCATCATCCATAAGAATGGTCAAGACTGTTTTGAATGAAGCCCTGTCTAAAATCAGCCTGAAATTAGGATTAATTAGTATTGCGGAATTAGCCTGCAATATTTCATTCTAACCACTGTGCCACCATGGCTCTTAAGAGCACATATGTTGCAAAATTCCTTTTAAAAATGAATATTATGAATAGCTGTGTTTGTGGAAGTATAAACTATAAACAAAATAAACAAAAATATTTATTGGAAATGCACACAAGCCATTTAATTTGATTCAAGGGTTCGTTTCAATATTGCAATTTGGTACAGTTGCCTTCAGACATTGTCCAATTTGTGATAATGAGTAGGATTCAGATAAAGATTGTTCGGTGCTTCCTTAGCCTAGCATGAGGAACTTATATGTAGCTGTCGCCATTTTGCTTTTCCATAAAATGGAATGAAATAAGAAGCAAACCAGACCTTCACAAAGAGAACAAATTTCATAATACTTGATGCAGAGAATATTTCTTTAATAATCCCTTTTATGTAAAAGACATTACTTTTAAATTGGGAGGAGGAGGAAGAGGAGGAAGATATTTGTGACAAATGAGATTTAAATCTGACCTATATATATATAACTGAAATGGTATTTAATGACTTGGGAAACTATGACAAACTGGCTATGCCAAGAGAATATAGTTTCCTAATCTTTATTTTGGTGCTGCTCTCGTTCATGTTGTACCATATCATTGGCATGTCCCTCTACATCCATAGCCCTCAAAGTTATCTTTAATTGGCTGCTATACCTATCTTTAAAAAACTAATTTGCATTTCAATAGAACTTCAATTTATTTGCCCTAAATAATTTAATATTATTAAATTCTCTACCAACTTACTTCTACCAAGATCAAAACCTTCCGACCTCATTTTAAACTTGCTGTATTATTCCTTTTTGCCTCATCCATCTCCATCTACAAAAACACACAGTACACAAACAGTGTCTGTCTTATCTAGCTCATTTGTTTTTAACATACAGTATATACATTAAGAGTTGGTAGAGCTTGGATTCATACTTTGCAGGAATTTTGCCTCCCATCTGATGGAAGACTGATCTGGGAGCAAATAGATATAAGCAATTCCATTTTTTAAAATATCCTTTGTACAAAACTATCTGTCACATAATTTAAACATATCCATCAGTTTATTCTCATGATACTGTGGGATCTGTTTCAAATTTGAAGTAGAAAGCAACCATGATAACTTCTGGGGGTATATATGTGCATGTTTTTTCCTTTATATTTACAAAGTTTATGGCAACAGTCAAAAAAAATGACTGGAGCCATAAAATGTTGCGATTGCTCAGGGTAATGGTATGTGTTTGAAATACAACCCATTTCTTTTCATTCAGTTCAGATAGCCCTTGGAAATCTAGAAAGATGTTTGTGTGGGCGTCCAGAATACTTTGTGGCATTCATGTTCTACTTCTACTTATAATCTTCCTTGAGACAGCGTGTGTGTGTGTGTGTGTGTGTGTGTGTGTGTGTGTGTGTGAATATCAGCTGAAGTCTGGTTCATGTCACTTTATCACATTTTTTTCCCTCCAGTTCGGACCATTTTATGAAGTGTCATGAAGTCTAAAAGAGCATTTAAACTTGTGTGTAACATTTTGAATTACCACCAACTTCTTACTGCATGGAAAATATTTGGACTGGAGATAGGGTCAAGACACAGAACCACTTTGCAGGGCTTATTTTCCATTTGATGGGCTTATTTTCCATCCATTTTTTGCCACAAATAGGAGTTGTGAATGGTCACCTGAGCCCTCAGATATCAATTTAGTGCATCACTGAAAATTCCACAGACGGGAGTAGCTATACAGAATGACAAAGACCCTGTCTGTGTATCAGATAGTTTCTTTCTAACAGAAAATAATATTTCATATCAGAAAATAGTATTTCATATTCCAATTGTATCTGTTAAATAAAGTGCTTTATAATCCATACTTTATTCCACTTTAAAAATACAAAGCACTCCGATATTTTCCTGTGTTACAGATAAGAAAATAAGAGCTTAAAAATCTACATGCACCACTAATGCATATAGACAGAACCCACATAGGTGCCTATAAAAAGTGGAATGAGAAATGAAAATTATTTAAAATCAAAATTATTTCCCCTGCTCCAGCAGACATCACTTTAAATTAAATAAAAGTATACATTTTGTTTAGGCAAGCTGGAGCAAAAATCATTTTCACTCTTTTCTACCATCACTGTATTATTTCCCTGAATTCCTTGGAAAAGCTGCCTTTGGATCTTCAGCTAACATGTGACTAATTTATTTATTTATTTAATCTAATTTTTATACTGCCCTTCTCCCGAAGGACTCAGGGCGGTGCACAGCCAATGATAAAACAAACACATATATAAAATTTAAAAGCAATTTAAAAACATATTAAATAATTTGGCCCCGACATCATTAAAAATCAAAAGCAACCCATTAAAATTATTGTTTAGGCCAGCCCAGCTTGTTGGAACAATAACGTCTTGAGGGCATGGCGAAAGGTGCCTAGGTCAGGGATCATCCGTATCTCCAGGGACAAATCATTCCAGAGGGCGGGTGCCCCCACAGAGAAGGCTCTCCCCCTGGGGGTCACCAGTCGACATTGTTTGACCGATGGTACCCTGAGGAGTCCCTCTCTGTGGGAGCGTACTGGCCAATGGGAGGCTATCGGTAGCAGAAGGCGATCTCGTAAGTACCCAGAATTTGGGAGGAATTCTCATCCAAATGCTTTTATTGTATTTGAATTTTGGAAGGTGACTAAGAGCATTGCAGGACTGCCAACCTTATCAATGGACAATCCCGAACACCCAAGGGGATTCCTCATAAACCATCAGTTCTTTCCTTAATCTGTGAGCCTTAGATATTTCAGGTTGAATTATAAATCCCATCGTTCTCAACATTTGCTCATATCACCTGGGATTGATGGTATCTGAAGTCACGCAAGTATTAGAGTCTCACACTTATTTTACTGGGAACTCATATACCCCCATCACTCATGAATTCTGAAAGGATATTGTTAAGCTCTAGAAAATAATCTATCAAATTTAAACAAAGGAATTTAAGGAACTTAAATCTATAAATCCAATTATGACACTCTATATCGGTTTGATCACATTACTGTGAACTATGAAGCTCAACGATTAATTGGTAGCTCTAACTCTAGTTTGGTCTAGTGAGTTCTAATGCTGCCTTAGCCATGAAAGCCAGACCTTGGACCAGTCACTCTCTTGCAGCCCAACCCACTTTCTAGCACTCATTATTCAAGATGGTCCAGAACCTTCAGAAAAATAAGTATTCTTGAAGAAAACTAAGTTGCCTTACAGCCAACTTTTCCTAATTAGCAAGATTATAATTCTAGGACTATAATGTTCATATTTTTCTAAGTAGCATGGAGAAGGAAACATTATCTCCTATATTTATGTTTCTATATTATTTATTGTTTCTTTTTTGTTTGGTTCTTTCAGCCTCTTTTCCGCCAAAAGACTATGAGCAAATAAAACTAATAATTGCAACAAAAATATTGAAGGCGACCTTTTCTAGTTTTACTTTGATTGGGTATCGAAATATTGTTGCCAATTCAGAGCTTGCATCAACAAAGAAGAAATTGTGACCTTTAAAATAGCTGAATTCCCAGCATCCTTCAGCATTAGCCATATTTATTGTCAAGCTTATCTCTTTAGTATTTTTGTACTGGGAGTGGTAATAACTGGAAGTTTTCTACCTCTAGATTACGTAAGTATGATGCTTCAAATAAAATTTGGTTTTTATTCCCTTAAATGGTTTTACTTCATTTATTTTTATGAGTTTTACAACCATTCATGTTTTTCTGAAATACATGCATTTGCAATAAGTTATTAAGTAAGAATAGAACACCAAGTTTGCCAATAAATCTACTTTAATATTCTTGTCAAAGAAACTTTTAAAGATCAAATCATGCAGAACAGCCAATTGTAAACTTCAATCAATACTTGGCAGAGAAAAGTATTCCAAGCTAATTCAATAACTGTTAAAAAAAGACCATGGATTGGTTACTAGTGGAGAATGGAAATCAGATTCTTGTTAGCAATCTGGAAAGTTTCCAAGAGATTCAACCACATGAGTAGCAAATCCTTTAGACGATGTGCCTCTTTCAAAAATGGTGGCAGGATATAACATCTTCTTGGTTGAAAAAATCGGTCTTTTGCAAACACAAAGCAAACAACAAGTTAAAACTCTTATACAACTCCCATCTTAGTCAGCAAGTATGAAAGTGATAAGCTTTGTCTCAGTGCAATAAATAAAAGGAAAGTCAGCTCTTACTATCTAATCAAACAATTGATAACTGTCAAGTCAGTTAAGATGTGTTGGGGCATGTGTACCGAAACTGTAGGACTTAGAAGCTGTCCCAATAAAACTAAAAGCTGCCAACTTTCCATGCCAGCGTTAGAAAGCTGCCAACCATGCAGAGACTAATTGCAAATCCTAAGGAACAGTTCAAGCGAATTGCACTCACGGCTATCTCGGAAACGTAAATTATGAGATAGTTAAAGAAGAAATAAAGTAAATTTATTTAGAACCAATCTCAAAATATTTCGGAGCAAAATGTAGCATTGAATCAATCAACTATATTTTAGAACTGTGATGAAAGTGAATCAAGATTAAGGTTCAGCTTCTCAGTAGTTTCCAAGTCATATTGGATTGCTTTGCTTGTTGGCGCCAACATAATTCTGAAAGTACTGTAACCCCAAGCTTTGCTTTTCTCTCCATTCCTGAAAGGTCAGAATGCATCTCCTGTTTTAATCCCTGTGCAAAATGCAGCAAAGATAACCTGTACAATAGGCAAAAAATGTGGCCACAAGTCCCACTTTCATTGGATTTGGCAATATTTCAAAGGGAAACCTTTAGGGGATTTACTGTTCAATGAATTACATTTTATAATACCTACCATCTGGCAAAACAAACAAACATACACTTTGAGCCCACAGAAATAATAGCAGAAAAAAAATAGACCTATTATTAGAACTTGGTCAAAATGTAGGCAGAGGGAAGGCAGTTCATTAAACCATCTCCCATTTTCATGCCAAATTCTAATTTAAGACTACCTTGTGATCAACTAAAGTTGCAGTCATGCCTATTCCCATCTTATTAAGATCAACAACACAAGTTCAACACAATTTATTTCTGAAATATATATGAAGTGTATATGGCTTGCTTATCAACATTAAAGGTACCCTCGCACATACATGCTAGTTGTTCCTGACTCTAGGGGGCGGTGCTCAATCCCGTTTCTAAGCCGAAGAGCCAGCGCTGTCTAATGACAATTCCATGGTCATGTGGCCGGCATGACTAGACGCCGAAGGCACACGGAACGCTGTTACCTTCCCACCAAGGTGGTCCCTATTTTTTTACTTGCATTTTTACATGCTTTCGAACTGCTAGGTTGGTAGAAGCTGGGGCAAGTAACTCACTCCATTATGCGGCACAAGGGATTCAAACCACCAAACTGCCAACTTTTCTGATCGACAAGCTCAGCGTCTTAGCCACTGAGCCACCATGTCCCCTTATGCAACATTAGGTTTCATTTTTATTTTTAGTAAGTTATAGGATGTGTTCCCAACAAAATTGGATTTTGTGCTGTAGTTGAGTTATTTAAGTTAGAATTTTCAAATCTGATGTCCAAATTGTTGGAACAAATCCAATCTCCTAGCTAGCCTCCCTACAAGTTTAGTGCATTATTATTGTGGTGTAGTCGTGTAGTCAGCTAAAAGTTTAAAGTGGATTTGACATTTTTATCCACCTATCAAGATCTTCCCAAAGACTTGGGATAGGCAAATGTTGGTTGTTTGATGGTGTTAAATGTATCACTGCAGGATGTAAACTACTACAAGTAAAGCTGCCTGCAATTGCCTGAGGATGATTTTGTCAATGCCAATGGCGTTCAAATGGTGTTCCAGATATTTTGGGATTCTATCAAAAGCTAGATACTAGTGGTACTACCTTTGCTTCCTTTTGTCACAGTCCTTCTACTTTTATTTGTTGGTCTTTATATTGTGTTATTTTCTCAGTTCTTTCTCTTCTCTTCTGCTGTCTCAAGTGTTGCAATGCCCACTGTCCGTTGCAATATTTTGCCTTTCTTATCAACAATTGTTAAATCTGGGGTCTATGTGGCAGATGCTTGTCTGTTTGAATTTTAAAGTCCAGAGCACTTTAGTTTCTTCATTTTCTATTTTCTATATTTTGTAGTTTATCAGTTCTTGCCTGCAGGCAAGTGGTATTTCTTGCAGCTATCCTAATGCACCATTGTTGCTATTTTGTCATTCTGTTGTTTCCAATTAGTCTGTGCAATCTTCTGGCAAGAGCTAACTAGGTGGTCCACTGTTCTTGTTATCATTGGATTTGGCATTTGTAACCAACTATTGAATCCTTTCCAAGGACCTGGAAGAAAGAGATGTTGTCTGATGGTATTAAAAGTATTGTCGCAGGATGTAAGATGTTGCAAGTAAGATATTGGTTGCAATTGACTGAAGGTGATTTTGTTTAATGCCAATGATGTTTAAGTGATACTCCAGATATTTTGAGATTGCATCCAAAGAGCCTATTTTTTTTTATTTCTTTGCTTTCAGTCTTTGTATATTCATGATGGTAATGTACTTTATTCCTGTAGTCCTGCAGTTGCTGAGTCCTGTAGCCCATCTGTCACCAAATATCCAGGAGCTCCAATAACTGTTTAGTAGATGTTGACCCAGGCAATAACTAATCTGGTATGGTTTCTGTAAATTACTCCTTAACATATTTTTTATGGGAGAGCCACTCTTCATCTGGCCCGGCTGATGAGACCATTGTCTGGTTGAACCTCTGGTTTAGTCTCATCCTTCTCAGAGACAAGCCACATAACCACGTCAAAGTAGTACCTCCCTGGGCCTTGTAATTATTATTCTTATTTTAACATATTTACAGATAACTACATTTCAAAGAGCCCCAAGATATACTGTGACACAAACTACAACTCTTTCTCTTGAATCTTTATATGGTATCCAGAGAATTGTCTATGTGTGATCTGATTATGCATTATAACTCCATTTTGGGATAAAAAAGATAAGATACCTCCAATATAGAGAATAAAATTTACAGTGCCATCTGTGTCTGTCTACACTGGGCTTTTTGCCATACAGAAGTAGAAGAAGAAAGTGAAGTTTGAAAGCTTTCACCATCAGTTCTATTTGGACATATTGATACCTTTGCAAAAATATAGCCTCTCTACACTCTCTAAATGTTCTAAAATGTTAGTCATTTGGTGCAATTATTTTGACTTCCCATAAATAAACAGTATACAAAGCATTTTCTTGAATAGCATAAAGGTTGGTTCCTTTGTTCAGTTTTCTGTTGAAAACTAAAATTTAGTCTCACTGATTACAGGAGAATGTGGCTTCCTTGTCACTACCAGCCCACAAAATATATAAGTCTTTTTACCGTTTTTCACACAGATATTCTTTCGGAATTCATTTTCATCGTCTCTTCAAAAAGTTACATTTATCAGTTCAACAGTATAATTTGTTGCAATCAACTGGTTCTCAAGATTAGTGGTACTCAACCTTTAATAGCTGGAGAGCCACTTCAAATTCAATTGCCATCAGTTAAAAGCTAGAGAAATCATGGATTGGTGTTCTGACATTTGTTCTACAATGTTTGCATCAGGGGCACATTAATGCATAATATTATACTGACACTATTCAGGGTCAATATATATTAATACAATAAACAATAGCAATCATTCTATTTTTTCTATTTTTTCTAGCTTAACTTGGTGATAAGGTGTGTACTTCACCCAATACCTAGTTAGTTTGTGCTTATGTCATCCTTCATAGCAACCAAAGAGAAGCAGAAATTTCTACCCTTAAGAAAAGAACAGAAATTATGTTTAATTGCTGTCTCATATCCAGGAAAAGGTAGATCCGAATCAGGACAAAAGTTTGCATACCTAGCAAAAGCAAACATTTTTATTTCTTCCTCTTCTAAATTCTAAAATGACGACAGAATGGATTTCTGCATCTATATGCTATTAAAGTTCTTCTTGTTAAGAATTTACTTTGACAAAATTCCTAGGGAAACAATTTTTGAATTAAAGTACCACTAAAATGGGAAAGTTGTGACTGTTTCAGTGCTACTGGCTGCTGCTGCACTATTGGGCTGTTGCTGTTGTTGCATGATCTTCATTTTCAAGATTCTGTGACAGTTTCCCAGCCAGTCTTGCAATCCCTCACTTCCTTCCCACCCAGCAGCAAAGAATTGACTGATATGTGACTTTTAAAGAAGCAACAACTTTAAGGTGCACAAAGAAAATTCTGTATATTTTATTGCTTTATGTGTCCCTTCTCTGGTACACAAACATGCATATCTATCTATATCCCATCTTTGTCCAGGAACTCAAGGTACATACCTAAAGTTATCTTCCTATATTTCTGAAAAGTTGAGCTGAAAGTCACCAGGTAGCTGTTGTGATGGCAGATAAAAAATTTGAATTCCACCACTGCATGGCACATTATGTTGAAAGAATGAGGAGCTGGTTTGCAAATAATTTCCAATACAGTCCCATTACTCCTATTAAGTTCAATATATACTTCCGTTTTCTCTTGGAGATGATGGCTGGCATCATTAGCTTCAAATGCAAAACAATAAGAAATTCATGGAAATGAGCCATGAGAATGAATAACAGTTGGAAGCATTTGAAATATGGCATGAGAAAAATGATTGTTACAAATGCTCTAAATAGGCATTGTGAAACACTTTGATGTAGTGGTTAAGGCACAGGCTAAAAACTGGGAAACCGTGAGTTCTAGTCCCATCTTAGGAACTACGCCAGCTGGACCAATCACTTCCAAAAAGATAACTCTCATGGCCGTCACCAGGAGTCAAGGTTGACTTGAAGGAACCCAAAAAAATAAGGTATTATTAACTAACATATGAAAAGAAAATGGACTACCTGGTGAATTAATATGCAGCTTTTAAATACATGGTTATAAATTCAAGCTGTTGTTTATATTTAAATAAATGTTAAGATAGACCAATCAATCGGTAGATGGAAATACAGCCTGTTCAGGTTGAATCAATTTTTCCTCTGATGAATGTAGGGTACTTCTGTATTTGACATTGTTTCAGGAAAATAAGGTCAGATGGAAGTTGTGAGCAGTACTCTATGCTGAGATTCAAATGACTTAGTCCTTGCATTCCTTAGTAAACTAAAGGTCTTAGAAGAAAACCTTCTAAGTTATGACTACATCCCTTTAGCAGATGCTTCGCCTAGAAATTTTAATACTTTGCTATACCTTGAAAAACAGTAAAATGGTTTTATTTCAGAAGGACATTGTTGGATGTAAACAACTGCTCATATCAACATTGCAAGGAAGGTGCTGATGGTTATAATTTTAGAATTCTTTTGTTCTGGTGTATTTTATTGAATTGTTGAAATAGATTACTGTGTACTATTATGTTATACGTAGCTTATACTCTAAATTGCCTGTAGTCATTTGAAACAAGACAGTATATAGATGATGTAATAAATAAATAAAATTGATTTATGCTTTAATCATACCTGATTTAGCAAAAACATACCTAATTAGAAAAATGTAGCACATAGATTGTTTTCCAAATTGCTTAAAGTAATTTGGAACAAGGTAGTACACAGATGATGTAATAAATAAATAAAATTGATTAATGCTTTAATCATACACGATTTAGCAAAAAGCATATCTGATTAGAAAAAAAAATAGCAAACAGATTGCTGTCTATTGTGCAAATTATCCTAATTATACCAATTCTAGTTAGTGGTTCTAACTAGATTGGTTAGCAGATTGGACATAGCATAGTTGAAGCATTGCTGCTTCACATATAAATCTGCCAGAAATTTGCAATTGCCAACAATAGATTTTCCGTAGCTTTGGTTATCAATTTGTTTGGTTTGATTTGACATGTGATTATTTTAAAAATTCTCTAATACCTTGATGACCTTGTGGGCAGAATTTTGATTTGTCATAATTTATACAAATGCATTCATAAATAAGATCAATCCCTAATGATGTAATGCCTATGCAGTTGTACCCATTCACACTTTCAGATATGTAGCCCATCAATCAGGATCTGTATACTTAGCAATTTATCACTCAGTTTTTCACAGCTGACCATGCAAGTAGTGTCCATTGAAAATTACTGTAATGGAGGTGACACCAAGTAATGTACAATCTGTCCTCAGTGCTTGATTAGTGATTGATACTTTAAACATGGGTGTCATCTCTCACTGAAGTGAAAATTCTTCAGGAGAATAAATGTACGGAACAATTAGACAGTGAAAGAAAACTAAATGGCTTCCTTTTACTTTGTTCAATCTACCCCTCACCATGTTTTATGTAGTATTGACAGAAACATTTCTTTTTGATAGCTGTAAGCAATTAAGATATTGAGTTTGTCAGCTGGAAAATCGGCAGCCCAGGCTCCAAACCTGAGCATCACATGATGGGATGAGCTCCTGTTACTCATCCCAGCCCCTGCCAAACAAGCAATTCGAAGGCATGTAAACAGTGGTGGGATTCTGCCGGTTCTAGGCAGTTTGGCCCAACCGTTTGTTAAATTGCTGGCTCGGCCCGCCCCTTGCCTCGCCCCTCCACACCACTATTTATTGCCAATAAATAGTGGTGGGCGAGGGGCGGGCGAGCCAGCAATTTAACAAACGATTCGGTGTTTTTTTGTAATTTTTTTGGCATCGCAGCACACTGAACCGTTTGTTAAATTGCTGGCTCGCCCACCCCTCGCCTCCCACCCGCGCAGCGCCAGCCTATCCTAGCCAGAGGTGAGCAATTGTGGCTCTTTTACAACCTGTGGACTTCAACTTCCAGAATTCCTGAGACAGCTTGGCTGTATCAGGAATTCTGGGAGTTAAAGGCCACAGGTTGTAAAAGAGCTACAATTGCCCAGCCCTTCTCTAGCCTGAGTTCCGCTGCCTGGGATCCACGTGGGCTGCCCAGGGAGAAGCCAGGTAGGCTGGCTGGACGCTGCCCGGAGCTGAACTTGAGGCTGGCAGGAGGAGGAATGTTGCCTCTTAGCCGGCTCAACTGAGGGATAAGCCATCCACCCCAGACACATGGGAGCAGAGCAGAAGGCGAAACTTGCCCCAGAGGCCACCACCCCCGCGATGCGCCCACGCTCAACACGACTTGCCTGGGCACGTGGGGCCCAGTATCCCCATGACCTTCCTAGGGCCCTGGGTCTACCTGCAAGGGCCGTTGTGTGGAACCCATGGGGCAAAGAAGGTGAGTTTTCCACAGGGGGTTCCCGGGCTCCGGCCGGGTCGGAAAGGCAGCAGAGAGGGCGAGATGAGCGCCGCATTTCCTCCGCCGGTGCTGGATGGGCTCCGGTGGCTGCAGCAGCAGCGGCGATGGCGTCCGGGCATATCCAACAGGTGAGAGCGCAGGTGCACCTTTGCAAAGCGGTTGTTAATTTAAGTGAATCCAGCTCCCCCCCCATTGACTTTGCTTGTTGGAAAGGCTGCCCCCCACCCTCCATCGCCATCTCAGCCTCTCTGCCCTGACTTAACCTTAAACCGAGCTGCGTTTC
The DNA here is from genome assembly GCF_059756535.1 of Pantherophis guttatus. Taxonomy (NCBI): domain Eukaryota; kingdom Metazoa; phylum Chordata; class Lepidosauria; order Squamata; family Colubridae; genus Pantherophis; species Pantherophis guttatus. The sequence continues at coordinate 25,331,806 of NC_142070.1, read as the reverse complement.
TTCCGAAATCCAGTCTGTTTCCTCGCTGGGCGAGACTTTCCTGCCCCTGCCACTCAATTTTCAGGAGTTGTTTGTTTAGAGACGGGAAACCTTCCCAGGTTTCCGGTGGGGGGAGGTTTGAGCTGTGGAATATCTCGCTGCCACACGTGTGTGTCCCCCACCCCTCGCCCTTTTTTGCCTTGAAAAGGCAGAAGCTTGAAGAGGTTGCAGGAAAAATAAATGCTCTTAGAAACTTCTGAGGATCAGGCAACTCAGCTTAGATCGTCAGAGGTTTTTAAAGGGATTTTTTGAAGAGGTTGTAGGAAAAAAAATCACCTTAAAAGTTTCTGGCGATCCCAGCAGATTTGAGTGATCGTCAGAAGCTTCTAAACACATATTTTCCTGCAACCTTCTCAGCCGAAGAGGTTGTAGGAAAAAAAATCCCTTTAAAAGCTTCTGGCGATCCCAGCAGATTTGCCTGATTGTCAGATGCTTCTAAAAGCATTGTTTTCTGCAACCTCTTAAGGTTGTAGAAAAAATGCTTTTAAAAGTAAAAGTAAAAGTTAAAAAAAAAAGTTGGCCATGCCCACCCAGTCACATTATCCACAGAACTGGTAGTAAATGGACTACTCAGTACAAAGTTATTTTTGACTGGTCCTCGCACTTTTGACCAGTCCTTGAACTTACGACTGTCCTCACATTTTACTTTTTGCGCCCTATCTTGTCACTGTGGTGAAGAGAAGTAGTGGTGAAATGACTGACACGGTTGTTAAGAATGCGCAACGGGCATAAATGTGAGGATGGTCATAAGTGTGAGGACCGGTCAAAAGTGCGAGGACCAGTCAGAAATGACTTTTTTCAGCCCTCTGAGTAGTCCCTATGCACATAGCCACGCCCACCCGGTCACATGACCAGCTAGCCATGCCTATACAGTCACATGACCAGCTAGCCACACCCACCCAGTCACATGACCAGCTAGTCACGCCCACCCAGTCACATGATCACCAAGCCACACCCCCAACTAAGCCACGCTCACAGAACTGGTTGTTAAAAAAATTGAATCCCACCACTGCATGTAAATTCAAGTAGATAGAAAGGTACCACTTTGGTGGGAAGGTTACTGCATTTCATATTTCCATGCTGGCAACATGATGACAGAAATGTCTCCCAGACAATGCAGATTCTCTCAGCTAAGTTTATTTGTCTAATAATGGCTAAGAATCTGCATGAGTATCACCCTCTTGAGTTGGTCAAGACTGGACAGGGGAAACCTTTAAATTTTTTTATATCTTCATAAAGCATAGTGTATCTTTCAGTCTTCCACCTATTATTGCAATTGTGCAAGCAGAAATTCATCAGATTCCCCACCCATCTGCAATGGATTGCCACAGATAGACTGTACCTGGTAGATTTCTCCAATGTCCATAGGAAAAATTCTGGAAGCAGAAGAGAGTAAGCAGGGAGGGGGAGGGGAAACAACATGGAAGGAAATAGTAGAGAGAAGATCAGAATACATAACAGGACCAAAAAAAGGAAATTAGAATGGCGGGATGCACAATGAGATAGTTAAAGGAAAGGGACAAAAAGAACTCAATTGGGTTATAACGTAGCATATTTAGTGAAAAACTGAATGTGCCCAGATTTTCTATATCTATATGGCAGAATCAGAGCTTTGTGTCTATTAGTTTTCATCACATTAATCCATAGTTTATGACCAATAAAATTTTCATAAAATGAATGTAATCTCCCTCAGACTTATGTTATAATACGGAGGCATGAAAAAGACCTGCAAAAAATGCATATATACATGGAAAATCTACATTATATATTATTTTGGAAGAAATACAAAAACTATAAAGGTTGGGCAATACTGAGAACAAAAGTCTATGTTTAGAAAAATGCATACAAAAGTGCATACACCTTATAGTGCTATTTTTTTTTTTAAAAAAATTGGGATTAACTGGGGAAAAGTGGGAAACTGAGAAAAATCAGAATTGGTAGCTGGTCTGTTCCCCTTCCCCACACAGACAAACACACAACCAGGCACGCCTGCCAAGATTTTATTAAGCAATCAGACTAGAAACCCTTGCAGATAAGAATTTTGGCAGTAAACTGCGAAATGCCTGCCAAGTCAGTTTTCACCCACAGTAAGCAAGAGACAGTTTATCCTCAGTCCGGTTCAGTAGCAAAAAGTAATACACGAAGCAAGAGTTAGCCAAGGTCCAATCCAAATATGCACAAGCCAGACTTCAGGTAACGCGATGTGACTCTCAGATTTTTAACTTTGACGGTCACAAAGCCTGAAGAGCAATCACACCCACTTTTATTCCTTGTGGGATGTGGCTCAGTGACTCAGCTCAATCTCTGGCCCTCCCATGCCTCTTTTGTTGCTGCGCATGCTTCTCCCTCCGACACTTCCTGGGATCAAGCCAGGATTCATCATCCTCGCTCCCTATCTGTTGTTGTTCCGATATTCTTTCCTCCTGGCATATCCCAGGCTGTTCCTCTTGGCCTTCGGATGGAAACTGAGGCATTGCCAGAGAGGAGGGTCCTGGAGAGGAAGGCCTTATCAGTTCCTCCCCATCACCTTCTGAGTCCTCTTCCTCTGTTAGGACAGGCTCGGGAGTCGGGTCACAACGGGTAGCCTTCCATAAATACATGAGCAAAAGGCTCACATGCAACATAATGGAATAAATTGAGAAATGGACTTTCAGTTACTTTCATTTATTCTTTTCTGACAGCTTTTTAATTAACAATGTATTGATTATTTACATGGACTTTGTTTTGTTAGGTAACAAAGACATAAAGAATCCAATCTAAAATAACACAAGAGCTAAGATTAACATATATCTGTTGAGGCCCTTTGAGAAAGCAAGATATTCGAGGAGGGGTCACATTTTGGTGGGAAAAAGTTAAAAAGTGTTGAAAATAAAAATAAAGAAATGTAGCTTACTACAGCAGGCAGCAGGAGTTACACTCTGGAACCTGCTATATATCTTACGCAACTTAACATCTCAAATGAGAGAAGAGCTTTTACCTTAGCCCAATGTGATGCTGTCTCCCCTGAGTACTTTGGCTGGAAGCTACAAAAAGGCACCATGCTCATTACAAAGTCACTGTAACAGCCCAAGTAAAGATAGTCAGAAATGGCTCAGGCACAGCATTAACCATAGGCATTAACCCTAACCCTAACCATACCATGTCAGCTATTGTACTATATTTTTCTCAGGTTGGACAGGGTTAGCTAAGAGTAGTATAATTCTTAAATCTCTTTTGGAAATTGTATTGCTTTATTTTTGGAGATACATCTGTGTGTGTATGTGTATGTATATATGTGTATGTATGTATGTATGTGTGTGTGTGTGAGTGTGTTCTCCTCCCTTCATCAGCTTGAGCCAGGGAAGAGATTAAGTGTTTTTCTATTGAGACACCTGGTCTACCCCAGCATGTGGTAGTGAAAAACACCTAATCTCTCCCCTGGCTCAAGCTGAGAATTTGTGGAGAATTTGTGGCTCAGAGGTTAATACAACTGCCTAACATGCAGGCAGCCCAAGTTTGAATCCAAGTAAGGGTATGGCTAACTGATGAGAGCTAAATAGCTTGAAATAGATCTATACTAGTCTCCCTTTATTTCTTTATCAGCGAAATATAAATTTGGTATAAAATGGTTTGTCGTGAATGCAACTGCTTGAGGGCTCCTGGATTGGAGCTGAAATGAGAAAGGGATGCAGTATGTCCCTCCCACAGGCTGAATGCTAGTCATTCCTAACTCTAGGGGGCGGTGCTCATCTCCATTTCAAAGCTGAAGAGCCAGAGCTGTCTGAAGACATCTCCGTGGTCATGTGGCCGGCATGACTAAACACCAAAGGCACACAGAACACCATTACCTTCCCACCAAAGTAGTCCCTATTTTTCTACTTGCATTTTTAATGTGTTTTCAAACTGTATGTATGTATGTATGTATGTATGTATGTATATACATACATACATACATACATACATACATACATACATACATAGTAATAACAGTAGCACTTATATACCACGTCACAGTTCTTTACAGCCCTCTCTAAGGGGTTTATAGAGTCAGCATATTGGCCCCAACAATCTTGTCCTCATTTTGCTGACTTCAGAAGGATGGAAGGCTGAGTCTACCTTAAGCAGGTGAGAATCGAATTGGCAGAATTAGCCTGCAATACTCATTCTAACCACTGCACCACATGGTTCTTCTGCATATATGTGTGTTTATGTATTGTATTTTATACTGCTATTTCAAAGTTTATATGCCAATTTTACCTTCTTGTTGTAGCCTGAACAAGCTTTTCAGCATATTTTGATTTAATATTATCTTTTAGCCAAAACCTTTCATCTGTATGTGCTTTTATTAACTAACCCAGCATTCTCAATTTAATTTTGGTTATTTTGGACTAATTCTCTTGTGCTGTTTCATGTCCACAATAAAGTTAAGCAAAATAGAGAAATGTAACAATTATTGAAAAGCTTAGCTATTCCTACCAGCAGGTACATTTTCCATTTTAGTTGTTTTCTGTTTTAGAATTTCCTGCCTCCTTGCAAGCAACATTTAAAATTCCACTTCCTTTCTACATAGTAATAAACCACTTCGTGTTAGTTTAGTTTTAGTGTACTTTATTGTCATTGCACTTCGTACAACGAAATTAAATGCCATCTTCAGTATACCTTAAAACTATAAAAATAAAACACAAACACACATCCTTCATATTCTATACAATTTAATTGAAAACCCCTGATATTGCATTAATATTGCACTATACAGTAGAATTCAGTATGGTTATTGCCCTGGGATAGAAGCTGTTTTTCAGCCTATTTGTCCTTGTTTTTATTATGCTGTACCATCTGCCAGATGGTAATAGTTCAAAAAAAGGGTGTCCAGGATGAGATGGACCTTTAAGAATGTTTTGAAGTTTCTTAAGGCAGCAGGAGCTATCAAGTTCTTCCAAAGTGGGAAGAGGGCAACCAATGATCCTCTGGGCAATGATATTAACCGTCTGGAGTGCTGTCCTATCTGCTACTGTGCAATTGGCAAACTATACACTGATGCAGTAGGTTAAAATACTCTTTATGGTGCAGCAGTAGAAGGTCACCAGCAGTTTTTCATTCAGTTGTTGTTTCCTGAGAAGTCTCAGGTAGTATAATCTCTGCTGGGCCCTTTTGACCAGTGCTGCAATGAGAGTACCCCAGGTCAGGTCCTCTATTATGCTAACACTGAGAAACTTAAAATTGGCCACTTGCCCCATTTGGTCTCCATTGATAAGCAAGGGCTGGATGTCTGATCTGTTCCTTCTATAATCCACTATAAACTCCTTGGTCTTATTGGTGTTAAGGATCAAATTATTGTCTCCACACCACGAAAGCAACCGGTCCACCTCATCCCAATTTTTTTTCAAGGGGAAAAGTATTCAAGTGTTCAAGGGAACTTGCTATTAGGTACGTACTGAATTTCACAATTCAAGTGGCTTGCATCTCTAAACCCTGAGTCTAACCTATTTTTATTCTTTACACACAGTAGACAAACAGCGCTTCATTTAAATTCCTGGGAAAGAGCCGAGGTGGTGCAGTGGTTAGAGTGCAGTACTTCAGCTACTTCAGCTGACTGCTAGTTCAGCAGATCAGCGGATCAAATCTCACCAGCTCAAGGTTGAGTCAGCCTTCCATCCTTCCAAGGTGGGTAAAATGAAGACCCAGATTGTTGGGGGCAATATGCTATTTAGTATACTGTCTTTGGTGTAAGCCGCCCAGAGTCCTCGGAGAGTGGGCGGCATATAAATATGACAAATAAATAAATAAATATGACAAATAAATAGGCATCATTGTTTCATCAGATGATATCAATACTTCTGCCTAGAACAGTTATTATGGGATGCTATCAAAACCTTGTTGGTCCTGCCATCCTTTTTGTCTGTCAGCTTTATATCATATTTTAATAACTGGCAGTATGAAGAGGAAAATGACAATCAAAATTCCATTTATGATCTGTGCCTCAGCAAGAAAGGTAAGGCTAAAATGGGGATATGGACAGATGACTGCTGCTTGATATACATGGTGCCCAACAGTTTTCTCAAGGCCTTTAAATACAATTGAACAGCAGAAATCTCTTTTAGCTAAATATCCTAAAGACAAACAGTATGAGTCAATATCATAGTAAGTCTTATTCCTTATTGTTTTTTGTTGTCCTTAATGATCATATAAAGAGACATTCTTGATTTCTGGACTACGCTGTTGCTCTATGTAGCTTAGACAATGTTAGGGCGTGTCAAATTTTTCAACTTCCAATTTCCAAACATTAGGAGTGCTCAAATGTTGTGACGTGTCTTGGGGATTGTAAAGATATTTTGGTTACTTTGATATAACTTAGATGTACTTGGTAAATAACTACATAAATATCATAACCGTTTAACATTTTGAGCCATGGACCCGCAGTGGTTAGAGTGCAGTACTGCAGGCTACTTCTGCTGACTGCCGGCTGACTGCAATTTGGCAGTTCAAATCTCACCAGGCTCAAGATTAACTCAGTCTTCCATCCTTCTGTGGTTGGTAAAATGAGGAGCCACATTTTTGGGGGCGATGACTCTGGTAACCTTAGAGAGGGCTGTAAAGCACTGTAAAGTGGTATATAAGTCTAAGTGCTATTGCTATTCATTAGACATGAACTTCATTGATATCAGCATCTCTCCAATATCCTTCCAAATATACTACCTGAAATCCAGGGGTGAAATCCAGCAGGTTCTGACAGGTTCTGGAGAACCGGTAACGGAAATTTTAAGTAGTTCGGAGAACCGGCAAATGCCACCTCTGGCTGGCCCCAGAGTGGGGTGGGAATGGAGATTTTGCAGTATCCTTCCCTTGCCACGCCCACCAAGCCACGCCCACAGAACCGGTAGTAAAAAAAATTGGATTTCACCACTGCTGAAATTCTTTTTTTTTTTTAACTGAAATTTTCAGAAAACTCACCAAGGATTATAATACATACAAAAGGTATCTATCTTTTCAGTAAAATCACTGTTGGTCTACTAGCTGATGGATGCTAGTTAAGTCAGGAAGTTTATGAAGTAGCAGAGTCTGTTCAGAGTAACAGGATCTGGCTATTGTCAGATGCAGGCCTCATGGCAAAATGAAACAGACAGAAGGAAGCAAGTTAAGCATATAAGAACAGCCGTGATAGTCAGAGCAATCTTATTATAGCAACATTCTGTGAATGTTTTCCCATGTCTGAGCATCTAATAAACTCTTCCTGTTCTCATATTATAGATATAGGTATCTAGAAAGAATGCTGTAAATGCAACTTCTAACTTTTAATTCACGTTTGCAAATAACTTTCTAATATTTCCTGAACAGGTTGAGAAAAGCACACACTGACAGGCCAATAATTCAATAATCTGAAAATCCAGTCTAGTTTTCAGTGCTGTGGCATATGCATATCTATACTGTAATAAAGTCCTTTTGAATAAAATCTCTACCTTTTTAATGATACAGTCTTATTGGCATGGGTTTTACTACAAGTGATTTTTTTAAAAATTAGATGCTTCTAATGATACACCTTAAATATTTCATTATAATAATTAATAGTAATGTTGCTAGTATTAGTAGTTGCTGTTATTAGTAGTAGTAATAATATTGAAAGATTCTTTAATAATACTGATGTCTCTTCACAACTCCAACCAACCATGTACTATTAAATAGTAACAACTTGAGCTTTTCAGAAAGTAGCATGCTCTGTCACTTAAATGGAACAATAATATTTGTAGGCCATGATCACTTCAAAAACAGTTATGAAATTGATATAAATTAGGCTTGAAGAAGTATATAAAAAATGAATAGCTGATTTTAAAAAAATACTATCAAAGTTAAAATAGTACAATTTTTTTCAGGTTTTCATGAAACTGAATATATATAGTCAGAAATAAATATAAGACTAAATAAGGTAAAAAGCCGAGTTTATGAAAAACATAATCATTACTCTTTGTTGCATTTTCTTATACCTGAATGTTGTATGTTGTTTCTATTAAAGACTGGATGAAGACTGTGAACTTAGCCATATTATTCCACTTTAGAGCTATGGAAAAAAATCTGGATTTCTTCTCCATCAGCAAATAAAGATAAGAGTAGCATGCTAAAAACGCCAATTTTACTGCATGTTTTGAGAGGTGATAATACATTTTCCATAGCAAACTCTTTTTCTCCATATCTAAAAAAAATCAATGAGTTCAAAATTATTTCCCCCAGAAAGTTCTGCATTTGAAAATGTAATGACCAAAGCACTTACAAAATCTTGAAATAATTCTTTTCATCTGTAATGTATAATTTGGTGGTGTAAATACAAAGCAATGAAGGAGTAAGAGTATATTGAAGTCACACAGGAACGCTCCAATTTCATACTCTTTCTCCAAAATTTCTTTTTTTGTGTGTTTGTATTGGACTAGAAAGTAGAGTAGATTTTAAAAATGTGGATAAGAAGCTGAGTGATGACTGCCTTAGAACTTATGCAAAATCTTTATAAAAATCTGATAAAGAGTTACTCTTCACTGCAGTAATAATTCAAAGATACTCAGCAATCAGTTTGTCCTACTTCGGCATGGTATGGACTTTGTCACAGAAATAATTGGAGAAGAAGTTTTTTAGCAGCACATGCATGCATATAGAGAAATAGCTATATAAAGAAAAAAAACAGTGTCTTCTACATCTATAGTCAACTGCTTCATTCATACCAGATTGCAATTTTAAGATTTACTCAAAGAAAGATGTTCTCAAAGAAGTTATAATAGTTAGAACAATGCTTCAAATACATCTATAATAAATGGCTTGTGACCATCCATTATTTTAATGAAGAACCGTGGAACCATGGTTTTGAAAGAAATCCAAGTCTAATATTCTGATCAGTATAAAGTCCAAATTAAAGAAACTAGAGATGGGGTTGCCCAGCTCCTGCTTGAAAATATCTGGCAAAATGTTGGTCGCCATTTGTAGAGAATAAGAAAGATGGCACTGATGAAGATAGAGAAGAACAATTGCCTTGGTAAAAGGAGCAGAAACATTTTAAAAGAGATAACATTTGGAAGTGGCTCAGGCAGACAGCTTCCTAATTTACTGAACTAGGTAAAGATGTTATTAGCCAATCTCAATAAAACAGCTTTAGTCTTATTGAAGACTTGATTTTCTAGTCTAGACTACCTAGAGATACTAACATCATCTCTGTGATTGGCTCCACTGACGTTTTCTTAATAATCAGTTAAGAAACTGATAAACCTATAACTTTAGAAGAGATCAAATAAACTTAAATTACTATTATGTGATCCACCTAGAGTTGCTTAAGATGAGCAGCAATAGAAATCTTTTAATATAAATAAATGGTAAACTTAATAGCCAGCAGATAATATTGATCTTAAATTCCTCAATTACTTGTTAAAGTTTATAGCACAATCCAAAGCACTGTCCTGCCTGAATAAAAGAACTGAATTGCACCCTGCTAATCTTATATATGAATCAGCAGTTGATTTTTCTTTCGTCCTTGGCCATGAGTGTCCTTCATCACACCTGAAGGCTTAGGGCTAGTTTAGCAACTGAAACACAAATACAACTTTAGTGTAATTTACTGTTTATGATTGAAAGACACACAGAAAACAGCATATGAATCCTGTGTGAGAGTCTAATTTCCATATCCGAATTCCTATACAAAAGAGAGACTTTTAAATGAAGGAATTCTTGACATTTACAAATAAAAGCAGCTGGCTATAACAACTTGCTCAAATTAATCAATTTTCCAATATACCTTGGCATGCCTGTCAAGATTTCATTGATGCAGTTTGTAACAAGCAGCTATCTCAAATGGAACACTGTTCATTGTCCTTATATTGAAGTCTGACAGTTCCCTTGATTAAAATGAAGAGACTTTATTATGGGTATTAAGCACTGCTTTATGAGTTATGTAAAGTTTGTGATATTTTTTTCATTTATGCCTTAGAACCTTAACATCATTGTCTCACTTATGCATAATCCATCAGCCCAGGTGACAAATAGTTTTCTATATTTACCCACTAGAAATATACAAGGGCTGCATTGGAGAAGCAGCTGAAACTACAAACGCTCCTGTCAATCAAACTGGCTGGCAGAGAACCATATTTCTTGTCACCAAGAGGCTTAAAGAAAAGAATCTGTGCCTAATTCTCTTAAACCTTGCAGGTCAAAAGGTTTTAAAATTATTTTTGACACCATTTCTTTGCTTTGTCAACAGGCCTGAGTACTTTTTAGCATGTAAGGGATATCAAAAAACTGTATATTGAACTAGTTTAATATTAACAATGCATTAGTTTAAGGTCTCTTGGTAGCACTACTACTGTGTGGATATAGTTATCTACTATTCTGAAGTAAATTAGTTGGAGGGAATAAAGAGGAAAATATTGCTTATTACTTGGGAGGAAAAACTGGGAGCAATGTCGCCTTGCTGTGCCCAGGGGTAGGGCGTTCTCTGTGGGTGCTCCCACCCTCTGGAATGAATTATCTACTGAGCTCCGGACGGCTCCTGATCTCCGTTCCTTCCATCGGGACTTGAAGACTTGGCTTTTCAAACAAATAAGCTGAGACTGATTCCGGGTTTTATTATTTACTATTAATTAATTATTTGGATTAAATTATGATTTTATTGTACTTGTTTCTTAACTTGTGTTCGCCGCCCTGAGTCCTTCGGGAGAATGGCAGCATATAAATACATGAAATAAATAAATAAATAAATAAATAAATAAATAAATACTATTCAGAAATACAGCTCTAGGAGACAATAGCAAGTCAACCAAAGGCATATAAATCAGCAACATCCTTCAAGAAACTTGTTTTATTATTCATAACATTACCTTACTTCAGCTCACTGAATGGAGTGGATCTAAAAACAGTAAATATAAATATATTAGTCTACTTGAAGAGCTTTGAAAGTTTAAAGCAGATGTCTCAGCACCAGCATAGATAAGACAGTGCTGCAAAAATAACCAAGATCTATATCATGAGTCTGCAAATTCCCATATTTACTGGCAAAGCATAAGGGCTCAAATGCAGAACCAAATGGATGGCTTTCAACCATCCCTGTGGTTATTCCCTTTCTCTGCTAATGCGCTCACACAGTGTATTCAGTCATGGAGATTATTGTATAGCATGGCTATGGCTGCCTGTGGGTGGCATCATTATACAGAATCCATATAGTCCATCTCATATGCTCTGTGATGGGTTTAAGCACAGGAAGAAGGCATGTAGAGTTGGATCTCATAGCCTGAAACCCCCAAGCCTTCGACTTCAAGGCCATTCTACTTTGCTTGCAATTGCTGTGGTTTTTCACAAGGAAGAATTTCACCCAGTTGAATTGAGGAGTGTAATGATACAGCAGTCATACTGGACAGTGGATGCAGAGGTCTTTCAGAAGGTTTGCCTGACTCATAGCTATTCTGGTGGATATATAATAGAAATGTTTTTTTTTTAAAAAAATCATCTTACTAAATTGCAATATAGCCTATGTTAGCCATCAGTGCCATAGACATCTGCAAAGCCTCAGCAGCCTGCTTTAGTCCTTTAGTACCAGTGTTTATATATTAGTTGTTTAGCTGGAAGGCTAAAGCAGCCATCAGCAATAATGAGGTAAAGTTGTCTTAGCCTTCCAGTTTTCCTTTTCACCCAATCATAGCCTTAACTAGTACCCTCTAGCACTCAGGAGATGCTCATTATTTTAACATTCATTTAAAACTTTAAGCATCTGATGTCAGTCCAGTTTACTGCAGGAACATTGTCTCCAGTTTGTCCTATCACTTGCCTCCACCATGAGTCTTCCAGGAGCCCACATGAATTTCAGAACTCTACATGGAATCCAAATCCAAACGAGCCTTGATAGTACAGTGGTTTAGTGCACCCTGTTATTAACACAGCTGCCTGCAATTTCTGCTGGTTCGAATCTTTCCAAGGCTCAAAGTTGACTCAGCCTTCCATCCTTTCTAAGGTAGGTGAAATGAGGACCCAGTTTGTGGGGGCAATAAGCTGACTTTGTATAAAATATACAAAAGAATGAAGGCTATTGCTTAACGCATTGTAAGCCGCCCTGAGTCTCCGGAGAAGGGCGGCATATAAATCAAATTAAAAAAAAATGGATTACCTCAGATTTAGGTAAAGGCAAATATGTCACTGACCCATCACACAAAGGTTGAATGCAACTGTCAAATTCAAAAAGAGTATAGGTCCTAAATATAAGGTTTATAAATTATGTAGGGAGTATTGGATTATAATTATTTATCTATTTTCTGGGAAACTATAGAATTTAATAAAAAGGCTTGACTCAAAAGGATCTGTGACTGGTTCAAGCTGCTTCATGACATCAACTAACTTCAATGCCAGGTATTATGTCTGAGTCGTAGAGAATAAGATTAGATAAACCATCCTCAATCAGCCCACAATAATATTTCATTTCCCTACCAGCCCAGCTTTAGATATATTTTCTATTTGAAATTATTTTTAAGGCATCCTTACCATTAGACATTTATATATTTATGCAATATTTATATATAATCTTTTATCAACTGGCTCTAATGCAAGTGTCAACATCCAAGTAGTTAAATGCGATATATCGCACTCATTAAAATAATGAAATAGCAATATGTTGTACCAACAACAGAAATTGTTAACTGCATTATGCTGCTATGCATGTCTTCTCAGAAATGTGCTTGCTGAATATAGTCAAGTTTGGTGAGATTCTAATGTTTTCACAACATTCATATTGATAATCTTTGGTTTTGATTGTATTGATAGTGGTACCTAAAGTTCTCACCATTCAATAATTGAGATCTATAACAATACATTTACCCACATACTTACATGCATGTAAATTAGGTTTGAGATCATGTATTTTATCACAGAGATGTTATTATTCACGAATAATGTTAGATTTATTTTTAATTTATTTATTGTATGTCTGTTGCTGGTCGATGACCATAATAAAGTTTTATTCTATGCCATTCAATAATGTGCATGTAAAAATAAGAAGCCAAGAAGGCAATAACTGGTAACAATTCCCTAGTATAAATTTTGATTTCCCAACATAAATGATACTCATACTTGGCTTATATCAATTTTAACAAAAAATCTGTTTTAATTTTGACTGAAAACAACTGAATTATATATGACATTTCTATCCTAGCTTCTCTGGTGGAAACTGTCAAAATCAAATTTACTGTTAGAAGAAAATCATACAATCAAGATGCTCAGTGATAAGAATGAATATGTATATATTCTGAGAGAAGGAAGGAAGGAAAGAAGGAAGGAAGGAAGGAAGGAAGGAAGGAAGGAAGGAAGGAAGGAAGGAAGGAAGGAAGGAAGGGTAGATTTCAACAGTGTGTGCAATCAAGAAAATAAATTCCTGTTTCCCATATTTGTAATGCACACTCTAATAGATCATCAGCCAACATTTTTCAGAGTCTAGTTCTCAGCTACATACTTTGGATGTTCGCTCCAAATTGGACACAGCAGCATTCAGAACATAGTGCTTAATCACATCTGTTACTGCATCTCAAACACAGACAGGGTACGTACTCAACTGTTTTATGAAGACCATTTATGAACAACTATACACAGACTAATCCAATTTTCCATCAATATTACATTAAGATTATTCACAGAATAATCTTCTCAATAACGGTTACAGACAGTAAGCAAAACAGGTACTTCTAAAAGAGCAAAACAATGATTTATAGTTAAAATAATCTGGAAAGTATCAATTATTAAAACATTGAAATGGAAACCATGTATTTTTTTGGTTTCTCCTGCATCAAGCAGTATCAGTCTCCATGAATACACATAATTCTATTCTGGCCTGCTTTAAAAATAATCAAATGCAGGTTTCAAAATACAAAAAAGATGTAAAAACCATTTAAGATACAATCTTTTTAATTGCAACATTCATTAGTAAATCAGAAGCTATTTTGGTGAAATAAAATCTATTGTATTCGCTTGCTTTTATACAATAAATATTAACACCATTATGTGTACATATTTTGCATTTATGTCAAGTATTTTACAAAAATGGATATTAGTCAAACAAAACCAGTTATAATTTTTAAATCCAAATTATATTAGATTTAACATAATAGTTTGAATTTTGTAGTCTTTTAGGTTTTAATATATGTGGATGTCACATACTAAACAATACATTTTTGTCACCTTAATAGGAAAGTATAATGAACTTGTGATTTAATTGCAAAAAAAAATGTGTAAAGTTTTTTTAATGTAATGATTATATAATATTAAAAGAAGAAATGCGGAAGATCCTGTGTACTGAAATAAATTCAACAGCCACCTAAAAAAATAATATAGGTGATAGGTGATTTCCTCCTGAAAGGAACTAAAGTAGCATATTGTAGACTCGTACTAATGTGATGGTAGTTATGTTGTGTCTGTATGCAACATGCCACAGACATGCTATCCAAACTATTCAAACTACCAACAACTTATATTTTCTTCTTGATTCAAATGGGGACAAATGACATAGCCAGAAACGTCCTTGAAAGAATCTCAGGAGACTTTGAGCAAGAAGCAGGGGTGAAATCCAGCAGGTTCAGACAGGTTCTGGAGAACCAGTAGCAGAAATTGTGAACAGTTCACAGCAAATACCACCTCTGGCTGGCCCCAGAGTGGGGTAGGAATGGAGATTTTGCAATATCCTCCCCCCAGGAGTGGGGAGGGAATGGGAATTTTGCAGTATCCTTCCCCTAGAGTGGGGTGGGAATGAAGATTTTGCAATATCCTTCCCTCAGGAGTGGGGAGGGAATGGGAATTTTGCAGTATCCTTCCCCTGGAGTAGGGTAGGAATGAAGATTTTGCAGTATCCTTCCCTGTCATGCCCACCAAGCCACGTCCACAGAACCAATAGTAAAAAAAAGTTTAGATTTCACCACTGGCAAGAAGGTGAAGAAACGGGGAGTACAAGTATTTTTCATTAGTCATTCCAGTTGAGGATGATGACAAAAGGATAAACATGGGCATCATGAATATGACTGAGTTTGATGGTGCTACAGAGTAGATTTGGATTCTATGACAATGACATAGAATTATGAAGGATTGCTAGGAAAACTTAGGCTACATTTTACATAGACTGGGAAAGAAGTATTTAGCAGGACTCTTGACAATCACATAGGAAGGTGTAAAATTAGAACAAAAGGGAACAGTGACAAACATTCAGAATTAAATAGGCAGTTAAGGATGGGAGCCATGAAAACAGTAAGCAAAGCTAACATCAGAGTGGGACATCAGTATTTCATAGGAAGCTACACAGATTTCACTAAGTGGTCCCTTCAAAACCTTTGATATTTCTACACTAATTCAAAATATAGAAATTAAATAAGGAAACATCCTAATGCATAATGACAAATATGATAGAAAAAGAATCACTGAAACTTAGTGAAATGAATTCAGAATTAGCACATAGAACAAAAGGCTACAACTTATTGAAAAAGAAAGCCCAACAAAAAGGATGGGGATGTTTACATAACAGAGAAAAAATCCCCCTGCATAGTTCAAGAAGTGGAACATGGAAATACATTGAAAATGTTTAAGTAAGACTAAAAGGAGAGAGAATTATCATGGTAGTTTATTATAGACTGGACATGCATAATATACATAATATAACATAAGAAGTCTGCTTGCATCAGGCTGGTCTTTCAAAGAAACATATGGCAGTGCAAAATACAAGATTTCAATTATTCAGATATCTACTATTATTGTACTAATGCTGCTAAGAATTAGAGACTCAACCAATTCTTGCCCTGTCAGAAGTAGAAGAATGAAAAAGTCAGTCTGCTATCTTCTCTTCTTAGCTTCCTCTTTTACTGCTTTGGGTATTAAGGCAGATACAAACTTCTGTCTCTTGCACTTCTAGCAGCCTCAACTATTGTTAATCGATGTGTCATAATGTGTCTTTGATGTTGTCTCTCCATCTTTTTCTGGGGCTGCCTCATATTCTTTCACCTTCTCCTCTTTTTGTATATCCCTTGTTTGGTATGAAATCGCACAATAAGGGGTGAAATCCAGCAGATTCTGACAGGTTCTGGAGAACCGGTAGCAGAAATTTTGAGTAGTTCAGAAAACCGGTAGCGGAAATTTTGAGTAGTTCAGAGAACTGGCAAATACCACCTCTGGCTGGTCCCAGAGTGGGGTGGGAATGGAGATTTTGCAATATCCTTCCCCCAGGAGTGGGGAGGGAATGGAGATTTTGCAGTATCCTTTCCCTGCCACATCCACCAAGCCACATCCACCAAGCCACACCACGCCCACCAAGCCACGCCCACAGAACTGGTAGCAAAAAAATTTGAATTTCACCACTGCCCATAATGTCCTCTCTAGGTGAGCAAGCCAGTTTATTTGCTGTTTCTGTATATAGTTTAAGATTGGTTCTATGCCAATTGTCTCAAAGGTGCTTTTTTTTTCTTCAAAAGGCAATCGCTTTTTTTTTTCCCCCTTCAAGAAGAAGAAGAAAATGTTTGATATTTGCCATCAAAACTGATGAAACTTCGTGGATGAGAAACAAAACGTTTTCTTCCTCCTCCTCAAGGAAAAAGTAGTCCAGTTGCCTTTTGAGACAACTATGACCTGGATGACTGAGAATCTCCACAAACATTCTATGCCCATTCTTTCTCTTATGGCCTCATTTCTGATTTTATCTCTTCTGGTCATTCATTCAGTCTGCTGTGATAGATGTAATCCTTACCAACAGGGTGGAAATAGATGACAGAGTGGAAGTGACTGGAAGATGAACAGCAAAAGTTCTGCAGAATCAGAACAGAAGCCAGATTTGATTTAATTTGATTTAAGAAACTATTTATTTAAAGTTTAATTAAATTAGATGCAGTTAATGTGGTTACTGCTCATGATTTTCCCTTTCATTCACTTAAAAGTTACAACTTTTGGAATGGTTTACAAAGCTTTCAAAGAGAAATTTTAGTTCTGGAATATCTTTCCAATAACCAATTAAGTATAACTGAATGTTTGATAGGAATGGGTTTAATACTAAGCTATAGTTGTCTAAACTAGAAGGATTTTTTTTCTAAACTTTTCCTCAGGTTTTCAGCTAATTTTATTTGTAATTCTATATTATCTTTTAAGGAAACAAAGTCCAGGATGTAGAAAGTCAGGGATGACTAGTATAAACAGTTAGCAGTATCCGTATGAAAAGGTACTTTCATCCATTATTATGAATTTAAAATATTATGATGTGAACCTATCATGTCTTATGATTTGAAATTTACATAATTGCTGCACTGAATTGTCAAGCATTGCTTATTAGTATATGCCCTTCACAAGATCAAGACGCCCAATTCTCATTGTTTACTTTTCTTTTTGAAAGAGCAAGTGCTTTTTATTATATTTCATAATGACATTACATTTCGGTAAGATTGATTGATTGGTACTCAATTAAACTCTGCAGAAGGCAGCTATTTCTCAAGATTAATTCATTACAATCTAATGGAAATGTCATGTCCATCAAATTAGAGCTGAATCTTAAATTGGCTTTTTTGTAGGGCTTGCTTGTGTGTGTGTGTGTGTGTGTGTGTGTGTGTGTGTGTGTGTGTGTGTGTATTTATGTGTTTTGCTACTGACAAATTTGTTTCACAAGAATATATCTGGTGACAGATTATACTATGTATAAAATAAATCTTGTTTTTGCTGAATACAAAATTCAGTTTTTCCATCTAAATATGCACTGTATGATTTTTCTGATATGTTTTAGAGATGGGCAGATGAGAGATGGAGGCAGAGATGGGTGGAGAGAGAGACAGATAATATCTTATTATAAATGTGGAAGTATGTTTTTGGTTTGGGGGGCATTGCTTTTGACAACATAATCAGTACCTATACAAAGGGAATTATAACATTGGTTACTTGGGTTTGCCTTTCTCCTTTGCCTTCACTTATACTAATGTTTGTGGTTTGGAAAGTACAGTACATCACATGTATTTAAAAAATGTAGTTCCAGAAGCATGCCTGGAAAAAAAAAATGCCACACAACAAATATCAAATAAACTACACAGAATTTGAAATCAAGCATGTCCAGGACACTTTGCATTATTCCAAGAATAAGATGTTAAAAGAATAAGATATTCCAAGAGACTCCTCAGAAGCACAGAAATTTTTTTAAAAAGAAAGAATAAAAGAAAAGAAAATTGGAAAAACAAAAAAGGGAGTGGATGAATTGGCCACATGAGGCTATTTCAATGTACCTCCAGTGCCTTGGAGAAATACAGATCTGAGTAATTGACTGGATAGAAACCTATCAAAGAGCCAGCATATACTGTGATGCTTAGATCTATTTATACAAATCTCTACTTTATAGTTCTTTTTTTGTAAAACCTTTCCACTTAGGAAACCTATCTTAAGGATGGAAATCTTCACAATCTACCCCTACCAGTCAGACATCCATATGAAGTATATATCTTTTTTTTTCTTTTTTTTTTCTTTTTGCCTTTTTTACTATAGCTTAAGCTATATGCTTATTAGTTTCTAGGCAATCTCAATTGCTTCTCCACTACAAAACTTTAGACAAATATACATAAGGAGAGGATATGAACAGCACAAAATTGCTAAATATCCCCACTAAAACACACTGACAAAGATACAGTCCTCCAATTTTCAATTTTCATAGGACTTCTCCAGGCAGTCTCCAGGAGTCAATATTAACTTAAAGTCATTTAAAATATCTGAATAGTAGCTATCAACAGAGATTCAAACAAATCTTTCCCAGTTGGACCCAAAATGCTAAGAGTTGAAGGGGTGAATGTAGAAACATCTTCAAAATAAGTGGTCTTCTCATGACTAAAATTCTCTAACTTGCAACTGAACTTAGTAGTTCAATAACATATTGGATTATTAATAGTATTGATTGATTAAACATGCTTTTGATTTTATATTGTTACTTGGTAATTTTGGATGTCCTGCATATGTTGAAATTCTTGCAAACTCATTGGAGTTAGTTCTGCTAGAAGGTGAGAAGCAAAATAATCTGCTACTGAATTTGCATCTTTTATTTATTGTGTTCAGAAGACACCACAGAGTCAAACACTCAATGTAAGTTTGCAATGCTTCATTTTTAGAGGCAATCTGGATATATTATATAGACACTATACAGGGGTAAGTTGGAAGTTAATCATATTTCTCTGCAGAAAGAGATTGCTCGCATTGCTTGCAATTTTGACACAGTGTACGTAATCATATATATCATATTAATTAATCATATTAATTAATTAAATATGCAAGAAATATACAAGCAATAAGTTGAAACTACCCAAAGATTTGTGTTACACTATAGCTGTGGGCATAAGCTATTTTCTGATATTTAATCTTTATTTGTATTTTCCACTCTGTCCATCACCAGGGCATTTTTTAAAAATGACAAACTCTAAATGTTCAGAATGCTTTCAAATGAAGGGCAGACCTTCTGAGCCTTAGTTAGCAGGTTCCTGATTTTTTTTTTTTTCTAAGCTTATGGACAGCATGAGTAGAGACTAGTGAAGGAGTTGAAGCTGCACATATGGTCCAACTATTCTCCATGTAAACTCAATTTCATGGATAGAATAATAGTTGTAAAGGATGTTGTAGTCTGCCTGATTTATCTCACATTCATTTAGACTGCTTCTATCTTAAAACATATTTTTATGGCTTCACCACATTTCAAAACACAATTAAGGATATATAGTATTATATCATTTTGCTGGATGTGGGATGATAGTCATACTCTACATGGGTGGTAGTGATGTTTGATTTATATAGCACCCTCAATGTACACATTCATTCTACAGTAATAAATACAGTCCCCACATTTTTCTTCCTACTATATTTTTCACTGTGTTGTTAAGATGCTTTGTTCTTTTTTTTTTTATTTTCGTTTTTATCGTAGGGGGTTATACCTAGTGTTCTATCTTACTTTTTATTTCTGTTTGTGTTTGTGGATCTTATATGTGCTTGTGAATAATGTTGCATAAATAAATACCAACTAGTTAAAAAAAAAACCTTTCTCAGTTTTGTGTAAGACACTTAATCCACATGCAAGCTTTCGGTCATTGTAATTGTCAGATCTGTTCTAGAATAGAAAAATCTATGACATATGTCACCAGGGATATACAAGTGCCCTTTATAGGATTTGCATTGTATATATGAAGAAGCTACAAGGATTTAATAAAATTGCTGTACTGACAGCCTTAAAGCCAGCTGAATATCTATTGCCATTATAGATGATATGGCAAAATACTACCACACCGAGGTTAGCTATAGAAAAAGTATGCCTTGCATTTTGAATAAGACATCATACAGCATGATTTATATTCACTTTTCTTGTGGTTTCTTTAACCAGGGGATAAATAACAAAATCAAGCATGTCCCATTCTGTTTATTCATTTTTAGAGCTCCCAGCCAAACATGTCCTTAGTCTGCAAACATTTAACATTTTAACAAAAGTGTTTTACCACAGAAGACATCTGACGGTTATCCCGTTCCCTTTACTCTAATAAATTATATAACACACAGGCCTGATCAAAGCACTCTCTTCAACTTGAATGATGCAAAGGCTGAAATTGTTAAATTGAAGTCATTTCAAAATTCCTCAGTAGTGAAAACTTTTTTTTTTTCATTTTTATGCAGACATAGTAAGCCTTCTTTAAAGTTACAAATAATTCTTTGTTTCTTGGGGACGGGGCACCCATCTGGAATAAAATTCGCTTTGGAAGTTCTGTGTTTGCATACCAGCTGTATGATCATTCTTACCACACCAGAAACTTCTTAATTAATTGCAATCTGCATCACTATGCTGAACAGATGTAAATAAGAAGTTGGGGGTGGGGGGGGGCGGGATATGTGTTAGCTTTCTGTAACCATCAGCTTTCACAATAGAACCTTTTCCCTATGTATACATGATTGAATAAGAGAGGCTGTCTAGGATTTAGCTAACAGCAATGTAGCATTATAGGGACACGGTGGCTGTGTGGCTAGGACGCTGAGCTTTTTGATCAAAAGTCTGGCAGTTCAGTGGTTCGAATCCCTAGTGCTGCATAATGGGGTGAGCTCTCATTACATGTCCCAGTTTCTGCCAACCTAGCAGTTCGAAAGTAAAAAATGCAAGTAGAAAAATAGGAACCACCTTTTGTAGGAAGGTAACAGTGTTCCGTGCGCCTTTGGGGTTTAGTCGTGCTGGCCACGTGACCACCGAGATGTCTTTGGACAACACTGGCTCTTCAACTTTGAAACGGAGATGAGCACCACCTCCCAGAGTCGGGAACGACTAACACATATGTGTGAGGGGAATCTTTACCCTTTACTTTAATGTAGCATTTTCAAAAGTCATTCTAACTATGATTTCCCCACACACACCTGCACTGAGACGTACTGCACACAGCATTAGACAATGTCAAAGTGCCATATGATACTAAGGTCAAAAAAAATTATCAGAGTGGATGTGGCTAAGTGTTAGTGATGGTGTTATTTTGTAAATAAAGCCCAAGGTTGAATTCAGCTGGGAGAAGAAATTGTCACTAGCTATCCTTCTCTCAATGGAAACTGTTGTCAAGAGTTCTATGATTTGTAGGAATAGTGACATATCATGAGGTTTTCTTATCTGTTTTTATTATTATTTTTAAAGATTTTCGTCCCAAAATATTGAAAAAATTCCCTAAGAATATGCATCCAAGGAGCAATTTGAACATCAGTATCTCATATTCCTAATCACGGTTATTCCTCTTATTCCTACCAACTGTTTATTAGTGGCTTGAAAATGATTTTTCTCAGTTGGACTCTTGAAGCACCTTTGTTCTTCCAACCCAACAAGACAGACACAGACTTCGGAGGATAATTAGAACTGCAGAAAAAACAATTACTACCAACCTGCCTTCTATTGAGGACCTGTATACTGCACGAGTCAAAAAGAGGGCTGGGAAAATATTTACAAACCCCTCGCATCCTGGACATAAACTGTTTCAACTCCTACCCTCAAAACGACGCTATAGAGCACTGCACACCAGAACAACTAGACACAAGAACAGTTTTTTCCCGAATGCCATCACTCTGCTAAACAAATAATTTTCAACACTGTCAAACTAGTTACTAAGTCTGCATTACTATTAATCTTCTCATTGTTCCTATCACCCATCTCCTCCCACTTGTGACTGTAACCTAGTTGCTGGTATCCTTAAGATTTATATTGACTGTTTGTCTATGACTATCATTAAGTGTTGTACCTTATGATTCTTGATGAATGTATCTTTTCTTTCATGTACTCTGAGAGCATATGCACCAAGACAAATTCCTTGTGTGTCCAATCACACTTGGCCAATAAAAAATTCTATTCTATTCTATTACTGAATGTTGCAAAACAATTTATCAGAAATTCCTATACGCTTTCATTTTGCGGTAATAATCTGCAGGTTGAACATAGATTACAGCAATAGGCCATTTATGAGACAATGACTGTCTATGCATTTAATCCTTCAGATTTCAGATATCTTAATGAAGACAACATTCAGCCCTTTTTACAGGGTCATAAAACTGTTTTTTTCAAGAAAAGAAATACAAAAACAATGGTTCAGAAAAGCAGTACAGCATGTAGCCATGTAATAGTAACTTTTGAAATATAACTGGGTGATGTCACAATGCTGGAATAGTTACATTTAAAAGTTGGGGTATCATGGAGAAAATTCAGGGTATCATAGAGAAATAAATTAACAAGCTGGTCATGAATATAAAAAATATAAACAGAGCCAGTCTGTCATAAAACAGGGAAGAAATAACTTGCTTCCCTGACGTTGAAACATTCATACAGGCAGGTCTGTTGTCTGAATATTGTAACAGCACTGAACTATTAGCCCTAAGGGAATACTGTAATTTTGGCAGGAAAGTGCCTTGTTTCTCTAAATCATTGGCAAACTGGAAAAAAATGGAAATGTTAAAATACTATGAATGAAAACAAATACTACGTTTAGAAGTAGATGGATACCAGAATGGAAGACAGGGAAAGTATTCAACAGGAGAAAAAAAATCTGGAAAGATTTTTTTAGCTTTGCTTTTTTAGTTTGACAGCACAAAGTTACTTTAATAATCACTTCTTACTTTCTCCGAGGCTTATGGATTGCAATCTATTGTATTGCTATTTGAAACCTGTAGTAGGAAGTGCTCCTGATTTAACTGGAGAAGTTAACATAATTGCACAGCCTTCTACATATATGGTGCCACTATATCTTAAATGTTAAGGGACACGGTGGCTCAGTGGCTAAGATGCTGAGCTTGTCGATCAAAAAGTCGGCAGTTCAGAGGTTCGAATCCCTAGTGCCACATAACGGGCTGAACTTCCGTTACTTGTCCCAGCTTCTGCCAACCTAGCAATTCGAAAGCACGTTAAAAATGCAAGTAGAAAAGTAGGGACCACCTTTGATGAGAAGGTAACAGTGTTCCATGTGCCTGTTGTGGCCCGTACACGGCCTGTGCAGCTAACAGCTGATTCAGACAGCGAGGAGGCTGGTGTGGTGCTGCGCCAGCAGCCTATGCAGCTGGCACTCGAGTCGGACAATGAGGAGGCTGGAGAAGATGTGGTGCCAGAGGTGGGGATTCAACCAGGCCTTCAAAACCTCCAGAAGCTCCCTTAAGTGAAGAGGATGAAGAGGAGGAGCCTCTTCTCGATGCACGGGCACGCAGAACTGCCAAAAGGCAGGAGTGGCTCCTCAGGAGGAGGTCCTCAAGAGTAAGGCTTGGGGCTAATTGGCCACTCCCTTAGCCTATTTAAGGAGGAATGCCGACTAAAGCAATTTGCAGGGAACAACTTCGTTCACATACCTTCGTGTCTTGTCTTGCTTATCTTATCAGCTTCCTGCAAATTGCTTCTGGGCATTCTGCCAACCACAGTAAGCTTTCAGTTATTATTCTTTGAATTCTTGGCAGCTGTTAATGCAGTTAACAGCCGTTGTTGTTAAAAGGTTTGAATGGACTTTGTGTGTTCTGCGTTCTTTGGGGTCCTTAGCTGGGGCAGAACAGTGCCTTTGGTGTTTAGTCATGCCAGCCACATAACCATGGAGACATCTTCGGACAGTGCTGGCTCTTCGGCTTTGATATGGAGATGAGCACCACAGTGGTGGGTTGCCCATCTAAATATGGTCTCTGCCCACCCACCCAGATGCTTTTGCGCATGCGCAAGCACCCACAAGTGAACCAGTAGCGACGGGTTTTGAAAACCACCCCTGGAGCACTGCCCCATAGAGTTGGGAATGACTAGCACATATGTGTGAGGGGAACCTTTACCTCTACCTTTTATATCTTAAATGCCAGTTTAAGATTATGAAAACCTAATATAAAGGAGAAATACATCTTATAGAACCAATCCCATAATAAACTATGAAAGTTAGGAAGTTCTGCTTCTGAAAAATGACACTGAACTATACAGAGAGTCCTCGACTTACAACCACAATTGAGTCCAAAATTTCTGTGGTTAAGTGAGACACTTGTTAAGTGTGTTTTGCTCCATTTTACATCCTTTGTTGCCACAGCGGTTAAGTGAACCACTGCAGCTGATAAGTTAGTAACCTGATTGTTAGGTGAATCTGGTTTCCCCATTGATTTTCCTTGTCAAAAAGTTGCAAAAAAGTGATCTCATGACCTTGGGACACAGCAGCAGTCATAAGTAGGAACCAGTTGCCAAGTATCTGAATTTTGATCACACGATCATGAGGATACTACCAAAGTTTTAAGTGTAAAAAATGGTTATAAGTCACTTTTTTCAGTGCTGCTGTAACTTTGAACTGTTGTAAGTCAAGGACTACCTGTCTTTATTTTTATCCAAGATGAGTGCTCTAGCAAGCTTCTTGGGAGGTAAATAAAAATGATATAGTTGTTTGGGAGGGATGGCTGTATGTTTTGTTTTTCCCAACAAATTGTGATGCAAAGCTATCCTGGCTATCTACAAGACCGCATTCTGCCACCGATTGCCTCCCACCGACCGGTACGCTCACACAGAGAGGGCCTCCTCAGGTGCCGTCAGCCAAACAATGTAGACTGGCGACCCCCAGGGGGAGAGCCTTCTCTGTGGGGGCCCCTGCCCTCTGGAATGAATTACCCTCGGACATACGAAGGATCCCCGACCTCCGCGCCTTCCATCGTGCAGTGAAGACCCTGTTATTCCAGCAAGCCACTCTGATGGGATAAATGATTTTAATTTGGTTTTAGTGGGGTTTTAAAATTGGTTTTAAAATGAGAGTTTTAAATTCGGCCTATGATTTAATTATTTTAATCTGCTTTTTAAATTCTATTTTTGTACATTGTTTTTATTATGGCTGTTCACCGCCCTGAGTCCTTCGGGAGAAGGGCGGTATATAAATTAAATTAAATAAAATAAATAAATAAATAAATAAATAAAGTGTGAGTATTTAAGACAAGGAATTCAGCATGCAGTACAGCAAGTATTCCTTGCTTATCAACCTGTCACTTATAGACCTTTCAAAGTTAAAATGAAGCCTCCCAAAACAACCAGTTCCGGAGTTCTTAGGGTGGCACACACACACACACACACACACACACACACACACACCAGTAACATGACTGCTGCATTTTGAGCACTTGGCAATTGCAGCCAGTTGCAGTATTCTACAGGAATGTGATTGCAATTTACAACATTTTTTGCCTGTTTCTAGCCTTTTCAGGCAGTTGTCAGCAAAAAATGCCCATAAGAATTAATGGATTTGCTTAACAACCAGAATGTTCACTTAACAACCACCGCAAAAAAGGTCATAAAATTGGATCTGTCACATAGGTGTCTCGACTTACGACCAGGCTATATTACAGTTGTAAATTAATTTATTTATAAAAGTTATATGTCCGTAAATCAAGCACTACCTGAATTCATTATTATGTAGGTGTTTTTTTTTTCTCCAGCCCATCTTACCAACAAAATCAACCAAATGATGTTATGTATCCAAGAATACTTGAAGCCTCTTTGCTTTGACTACCATCATCACATATATGTGTCAGTGGTGGGTTTCAAAAATTTTCACTACCGGTTCTGTGGGCATGGCTTGGTGGGCATGGCTTGGTGGGCAGGGAAAGGTTACTGCAAAATCCCCATTTCCTCCTGATCAGCTGGGACTTAGGAGGCAGAGAATAGATGGGAGCGGGACCAATCAGGGGTGGTATTTTCCGGTTCTCTGAACTATTCAAAATTTCCACTACCGGTTCTCCAGAACAGGTCAGAACCTGCTGATATGTGCCTGTATCTGCATCCATATTCAACCCCTGTATATTTCACCAGTCTCTATTATCAGAAATAGCCAATCATTTCAGTATGCAGCTAAACAGACCAATAATAATTGCAATAAGAATAAAAACAGGTCCTGCTCCTGTAAGGTATTTTGGACCAATTCTCTTACACAAGGGTGTCAAACTCGCGTCGTCCTGGCATCGTCACGTGACTTTTTTCTCCTTTGCTAAACTGGGTGTGGGTGTGGCCAGCGCATGATGCATCCAGCCTGTGAGCCACAAGTTTGACACCCCTGCTCTAACAATATGGTTTGGAATAGTTGGAAAGGAAATATAGCTAGGCCAGCTTTTCAAATTTGACACTTATGGAGAATTCAATGCATACATTTTTCTGATGAATTAACTATTGTTATGGTTCTTACTGCTATTGTCTCACTTATTTTATAACAATAATCACTTATCAGAAATTATTAATTTCTGTTTAAATAAAAATTGATGAAGAGTCAGCAATGATAGGAGCTTTTCTCACTGATGCATTCTATCAAAGACCTATGAGACTTTTTCTTTCTTTTTCATTATCTGAATGCCAAGAAAAATAAAGATATTCCTAATGCTATTTTACTGGGCTTTAGCAAACTGACATGTGCAGATATAGGTAGGTCCTTTTTCTCCATTCCATTAATTTTAAATTGGATGACAGTTTGAAATTCAATCTACAGGACAAAAATGTGTGTGTGTGTGTGGAAATGAAGAGCACTAGGCATTCAAAAATCAGGAATGTTGACTTCTAAAATATATACTCCACCCTTAGAGCCTTAATTTATCCTTACTATATCAATTGAAAAACACTTCAGGCTCCTAGTCACCAAAAGTATTATTTCAAAAAAAGATTACCCTATATTTTTAGAGTGTATCTCGAGGTATTTTTCTTAACTTTCAAGAACACAACATAGATGAAAGATTGTCAAGCGCCAGGGAAATCAGGAGAGCCAGGCAGTTCAAATGAGTATAAAGATTTATTGTAAGCTTAAGCTCTCTACAAAAATCGGACCAACTGTCCCTTATGGGAAATGTGCAGGAAATAAGAGAGCATTCAAGGTGGGCTGGACTTATATCTCTTGTGGGTGTGCAGGGACTCAAGACTTATGACGTGTTTGACCCCTCCCTCAGCCTCAATCTGATAATCTTCTATAAAAATATTCCTATTCAATTTAAAGGCAAAGGTTCCCCTCACACATATATGCTAGTTGTTCCCGACTCTAGGGGGCGGTGCTCATCTCCATTTCAAAGCCAAAGAGCCAGCGCTGTCCAGTCATGTGGCTGGCATGACTAAATACCAAAGGTGCACGGAACACTGTTACCTTCCCACCAAAGGTGGTCCCTATTTTTTACTTGCATTTTTGAACTGCTGGCAGAAGTTGGGACAAGTAATGGGAGCTCACCCTGTTACGCAGCACTAGGGATTCAAACCGCTGAACTGCTGACCTTTCGATAGACAAGGTCAGTGTCCTAGCCACTGAGAGGGTATCTTGAAAACAAAGAGGATTGTTTTTAATAGATTTGTCAACTTGCTTATGTAGGAGAATTTCAAAGTTCAAAATTTCAAAGATTTTACCCAAAAATTAATTAGTTGGAATACTGATTTTTAGGTTCTTTTATCTCGCTTAATATATGGGATGGGCATTCTGTCAGCAAAGCTTCCTTTAGTTGAAAAGGTCTTGTCAATGTCTCTATATAACAGAAACTTATACAAGACATCTGGATTAGGACAATCCTGGCTTTCTGGTTGTCAGCCGTATTTCCATTTTAAAAAGTTCTGTCATATTTAGTAGGTTTTACTAGATAACTAATACCATAAGGTCAAAATGCTATTAAGATACAGTATAAGTAAGACCATCCAGCTGTCTTTAATATGGAAGAAATATTTTCATCTTCTGTAATTATTTCTTTTAGAAATTTGTGTGTTAGTTTTATCCTGAGAAGAATTGCAAGATATTCATTGCCTATTGTTGTATATTTCAGTTAAATATTCAGTGCAAGAAAACAGACTAAAATGTGGACAGAAAATTAGAAAATTGAAACAAGGCACTGTCAACCCATTTAAAAATATAGATTCATGTTTGAAAATCTAAGTATTTATTTTTTAAAAAAAACAGGCAAATGAAACAATGCTAATTTAATCCTTTTAGTATTCCACGGTTAAAGGGGTACCAGAATAAGTTTATTTAGTTATTTGTACTTTTTTGTAGGTAGGAAGTGGTATTTTTTTAATCAAAAATAAAGAAAACTATTATCTGATTATCATAGCAGATTATTGTTAAAAGTGACACTATTTCAGATATTTGGAGCTTAGCCATTTAGAATGTTAATGGTAAGTTGTTTAAAGATAAATGTCTAATTTTTCTAAGAAAGGAGTTAGATGACAAATAGACTTTTAAAACTAATATGTATTAGCACCCTGCTAACAAATTTTGTATTCTCTATTACAATATAATGTCTTAACTATTTTCAAGGGAAGACAGAACGTTATATCAAATGATAAAACAGACTAAATAGAATATTGACAAATACTAACAAAAATTTCAAATTCACTCAGGCTTCTAGAGACAGTGTTAGATCTAAACTACTAGTCTCTTATAAGAGAGGACTAGCCAAGATAGAAATGGTTAGTGACCACCAAGTATTATGCTTCTGTTTTAGTCAGGATTCATCTTCAATATTTTGGAGCATATTATGGGCTCCAGATTGCAGAACAGCATTTTCAGAGCTTTATCTTAATCTGCTGTTAAAGAGATTTAAAGCTTACTTCAAATTGTTGGGTGATCTCACCCAGCTACTCCTTATAAATATTAGAGCATAATGGATCAAACTGAAACTTGTAGGGTGGAGCAGCAAAAATACTTGACATCTGAACAATGTTTCCAATATGTGTCAGATTTTACAGTCTTGGAAATAAATATACACTGTGAAAAAAAAACTCAATACCACTTTAATTAAATAATAGCAGAAGTTTCACAAACATGACATGGCCAGTTAAGCTGCTTTATTACAGACAACTGTATAATATATGCAGAAGCTATGTAGACATCAGAAATAAATAAATAAATAAATAAATAAATAAATAATTTTATTTCTATACCGCCCTTCTCCCGAAGGACTCAGGGCGGTGTACAGCCAATTTAAAAACACAACACACAACAATAATTAAAAATTAAAATAATTACATAGATTTGGCCGATTTAAAACCCCAAACATTTAAAATACCCCAATTAAAATTATTAAGTTGATAGCCCTGCCTGGCGGAACAACAGGGTCTTCAGTGCGCAACGAAACACTCGGAGGTCGGAGATCTTGCGTATTTCCGGGGGCGATTCATTCCACAGGGCTGGGGCTCCCACAGAAAAGGCCCTCCCCCTGGGTGTCGCCAGCCGACATAACTTGGCTGATGGCACCCTGAGGAGACCCTCTCTGTGGGAGCGGACTGGTCGGTGGGAGGCTATTGGTGGCAGAAGACGGTCTCGAAGGTACCCGGGTCCTATGCCATGGAGCGCTTTAAAGGTGGTAACCATCAAGGCAGAAAGATACACAGAGGCATATACATCCCTTGATTTTTGTATTTTATATGTGAATGTGTGTGTGTGTGTGTGTGTGTGTGTGTGTGTGTGTGCACATATTTGTATACATGTATATATAAATATAGAGAGAGGTTGGCATATGTCAATCCTTAGGTTTAAATTCCGTATTTTTTATGCCATCCTTTCAAATCAGTAGACTTTGAACGACTATTGTCTTGAGATTAGAAGGCACCTGCTCCATGTTTACACAGTAGTATACCCGACTATTTTTCCATCTCAATTACTTCAACTCCTATACTACTTTCTGAACGAGAATCTTCAAGTAGAGTGATCCTGGTAGAACTCAACTTTAGTCCACAGAGTTATTTTAACAAGCTATGCTGAACAACAAAAAAATAAGACCACTGAGAAATTAGAACTAGGACTGCATTCTTATCTCTCTCTTAACAAAGGTTGGGACTAACATATTTTAACAAAGGTTGGCACACATTTAGTGACCAGTAGATGGCAGAAGAGAGATACAGAAACTCTTTGCTATCATCTAGGGGTCATCCAGATTTTGATAATTCATTACAGTACCCCTAATAAAGGTTATCCGTGACAATATTCATCCATCAAACCAAACCCGATTAAGCCCAAATGAGCCTTAAGAAATGACCAAAATCACTGCTTTGTGATATACGGCCACAACATCCATGAATTTCTGACAGTCTAGAAATTCTGTTTTTATTTATTTATTTTATTTATTATTTGAACTTATATGCTGCCCTATCTCCGAAAGGACTCAGGGTGGCTCACAACAATAAAACACACAAAGTTCAATTTTTTAAAAATACCCAATAAAACTATAAAAACCATTAAAATCCCCTCTAAAACCCCTTCAGTCCAAGCCGGCCAGGCGGAATAGCCATGTTTTAAGGCCACGGCAGAAAAAGCGAAAGTCAGGGGCCACCCGGAGCCCCAGGGGATGCTAATTCCACAGGGTAGGTGCACCCACAGAGAAGGCCCGCTCTGTAACCAACCGACATTGTCTGGCCGACGGCACCCCAAGGAGGCCCTCCCTGTGGGAACGCACCGGGCGATGGGGAGCTGTTGCTGGCCGCAGATGGTCCACCAAATACCCCAGGCCTAAGCCATGTAGGGCTTTATAGGTGATTACCAGCACCTTGAATCTCACCCGGAGGGCAACCAGTAGCCAATGCAGGTCCCGCAGGAGGGGTGTAACGTAAGAGTGTTGGGACACTCCCATCACTACCCGCGCGGCCGCATTCTGCACCAGCTGAAGCCTCCGAGTGGTCTTCAGGGGCAGCCCCATGTAGAGAGCCTTGCAGTAGTCAATCTGGGAGGTGACGAGCGCATGAGTGACTGTGCGTAGGGCATCACGGTCCAGGTAGGGGGGCAACTGGTGCACCAGACGAATCTGGGCAAATGCCCCCCTGGTCACGGTTTTTGCACTCTCTCTCCCTCCCTCCATCCATCCATCCGTCTGTCCCTTCCTCCCTCCCCTCTCTTTACCTACTTACCCTTGTAATGACTTACAAGGTTAGATTTTGGCTAACTACTATTGAAATGTGCTCTTGGCTTGGCAAGTTACAGTATTCATACATAGCATTTAGCAATTAAAATCTATTTATAACTTAATCAGCCCCATGCGTGTTGATTATATTTCATTTTATATTTCATAAAATATATAAATATTCTGGGTATTTTGATCAAAGGATTAGCCAATCCAATATTCTGATAACCAAACATGTAAGATCATGTCCAAATGCTTTCCTATTTATTAAGTATTCTCTAGTAGCATCTTCCATGGTTTTCTAATAAAAAAATATTTGTTGTATTCTAGAAATAT
Source organism: Pantherophis guttatus (assembly GCF_059756535.1). Lineage (NCBI taxonomy): Eukaryota > Metazoa > Chordata > Lepidosauria > Squamata > Colubridae > Pantherophis > Pantherophis guttatus. The sequence continues at coordinate 25,300,129 of NC_142070.1, read as the reverse complement.
CTTTCCTATTGCTTTCCTTATGGACTGTATTAATGCTATTCTTATTTTTCAACTGTCAGTTCTTTGAAGTACTGCTAATGTGTTTCTTTTGTATTTTAAACAATATAACTTTACATCTTTTTATTTAATAACCATACGTTACAAAACTCTAACTTGAACCTAAATTTCTTCAATCTACCAGTGGTTTCTATGTTTAGGAAAGACAATAGTTGGAGAATTAAAGTTCTAACTTAAGGCTCATTTTCAAAGGCATGTGTGCCAAATCCGTTGGGAGTATATACAGAATACTAAAATGTATTTATAAAACAGGAATTACATTGACATCATTTTTGTTTCACAGCTGGGAACAAAACTTAAAAGTATCATATTCACTATATTCTGCAGAAGTTGAAGGAAGACTGTCTTGTAAGTCGAATGCAATTCCCTCAAGTTATAATTTGAAACAGCACTAGAATTATGCACAACAGTATTTTCCCAGTGTGACAGCTAATTGGTTTAAAAGTATCCCACTGGCCCAGGTTGTTTCTAGGTCAGCAAAGTGTAATAGAATTTGCACTGGAAACCCCAACTGACAAGAGCCATTGAAAAATTAACTAACCAATGAAGAGCTATTGTGTTTATATGGAAAACCCATTCCCCTCCATCCTTTCCCCTGGCTTGGGTTGTAATATGGAGAATCTCTCTGCCCAAATCATCAGGGTTGTTTTTTTTTTCAGCACAGGAAATGTTTCAATGAGTTTATTTATTTATTTGTTTGTTTGTTTGTTTGTTTGTTTGTTTGTTTATGTAATTTATATGCCGCCCTTCTCCCGTAGGACTCAGGGCGGCTTACAAAAACAAAACAAAGAATTACATAAACAATTAAAATAAGTTTAAAATTAAATTAAAATCAATTACAAATTATTAAAATTATTTGAAGTCACCCCTACGGATTCAGCCCATTTGGTGAAAAAGCCACATCTTCAATTCGTGGCGGAAGGAGAGGAGGTTTAGGGCTGTCCTGAGGCCGGTGGGCAACCCATTCCAGAGGGTTGGCGCTCCCACAGAGAACGCTCTCCCCCTGGGGGCCGCCAGCCAACATTGTCTGGCTGACGGCACCCTGAGGAGGTCCGCTCTGTGTGAGCACACCGGACGGTGGGAGGAAAGCAGGAGATGATCCTGCCATATGTATGCCATAGCTATCTTATTATATTCAGGGTTATGTACACACTCCAGAAATGCTGTTTTTCTAAAGGAATGGCAAAGTAGGAAAATTGATATAACATTAAATTAGAAAGTTTGAATGATTTAGATAATATGGCAGCCAGTTCTAGTTATTTCCCTTGGCACATAATTAACAGAAGCATGATCATAAAATGCAATTGTAGCAGGTTCAGAATAGTTTTTTTTAATAAACTTATTATACATATCATGTCATGTTTATACATGCACACCATCCACCTGTACAATGATCTATCCTCTGCAGACTTTTTCTTTTAGCTTTTTGAATACTTGTTGCTTTTCATATTTTAGCCTTTGCTATGACAACCTACATTAGTAGATGGCCTTTCTTTTTGTTTATAAATTATATTTAATTAGAATGGATCAGGGGGTGAAATGCTCCCGGTTCGGACCAGATTGCCCGATCCGGTAGTGATGGCAGCGGGTGGTTCGGAGAACCGGTAGCAAAAATCCCTCCCCAACCCCATGCTCAGCTGAGTCGCACAATTATCAGAGGCTTTTTATTTTATTTTTAAAAGCATTTTTTCTACAACCTCTTCGGCTGAAAAAATGCTTTTAAAAGTAAAAACAAAGCCTCTGCCGATCAGGCAAATCAGCTGGGATCGTCAGAGGCTTTTAAAAGCATTTTTTTACAACCTCTTCAGCCGAAGAGGTTGTAGAAAAAATGGTTTTAAAAGTTAAAAAAAAAAGTTGGCCATGCCCACTCAGTCATATTCCCCCCCACCAAGCCACGCCCACAGAACCGGTAGTAACAAATTTTACATTTCACCATTGGAATGGATTATGTTTTTCTTTTTGTGCTCATGGAAATTGCCTGAAAGCTTTGCCAATTCACAAGTTCAATCAATCAATAAAATAAATGGAAATAAAAAGAGGCAGGTAAATGTGTAAATACTTCAAATTCAACTGCAATGCAAGACCATAAGCTTAACAAAGAAACAAGGCATTCTGTATTTCCAACCGAACATGGAAGTCATGATGCCTCAGATTGTTTGGGTTTTTTAAAAAAAGAGTAGTTTTCTGAGAATAAGCTCTTTAACCTGAAAAATTATAAACCAATACAAAGATTAAATATAATCTTTATTTGAAAGTTGGGTTGTTTTTACACATTCAGACACCATCAGTTAAGAAGAAACCTTTTTTTGGTCCTTTGTTTGCATGCAAAAACAAAAAGATTTGGGTACAATCCCATCAGATTTTTAAAAGATATTGCTAAATCACCTTTTTTAATGTGACAAAATGGATGAAATATTAAACACATGACTGGAGAGGTTCAACTAAGTACCCTTTTAATTAAATTAAAATTAATTAAATTAATTTAAATTTAGGTTTTGGCCTGGCTCCACTCAGAATTTCTTAGAACGCAATCCCAAACATGCTACTCAAACCTTGAGTACAACTTGAATTTCATACCCTTGAACTAAAGGGACCTTAAGGAGTAACTCTTCGCAAAAAATAAAAGCCCGATAGCCCTACAATGTTAATTATAAATCAGAAATGAGATTGTAGGTAAAATGACAAACTGGTCTGATCAAGAGAATAAGGGTAACTGGTTTGTACTTACTACAATAACATTTATATTATTTTAACATGAAAATTTCACTTCAGGTGCTTTTGTTTTTAGGTAACTATATGAACTGGTGTTCTAATTAAAATGATACTTAGAAGGAAAGACATTTTTAATATTTTTTTCTATGTCAGAACACAATGTCAAACACAAAAATCAATCAGTTTCGGAAGATAAACAAGAGTAGATTGAAATCTTAGCCTACCTATGAAAGTCTGTCTTTAGATGATTAAAATGTCTTTTTCTGATTACTAATTAAATCTTGGCTCCTGCATAATTTATAACAGTAAAATGTTTCCCTTTGGAAATGGGCACAGAATAATTTATTCGCATGGTGGCTTGACTTTAAAACTTCTGACTTTTTTTAAAAAAATACTTTGAAAATCAATACTTTAATTCAGTGTGTATTCTTGCCTATCTTATGTATGAATTCTATCATTATCATGTGAAACATCCCCAACAATATTTTTATACTCTAAAAATGTAATTTAAGTTTCTTATCTAAGATCATCCATGATAAAAGAAATGATCACAGTCAGCATTATTTTTGATATCCATGAAATACTTCAGGTGTACAAAGTAAGGGCTGTTTTGTTCGTACTAGATGATAGGTCTTTCAGTGAATAATATGTAATTATGCAAATGCTGACCCTCAGAAAACAGAGGAACATTGCTGCATCATCCACATGATTTATATATCATCAAAGGTCACTCAATAGCTTGATAGGTTTTACAAGGGAGTCTATGTGCTTAAAGTCTGCCATGCAATTTTATATAAATTTGTAATAAATTATCTCTGGTTAGACCAAAATGTAAAAGAAAATAATCACATTGTACTCTGAATTAAAAGTCTAGTTTCAATTTTTAAAACTGTATTTAATTGACAAGCTGTGTAGAAAAATGCAGACAGCTGGAAGGTAATTTGCCATGTCATAATAAAGGATTACTTATCTATAGATTCTATGTCTACTTTACAGTATGGTTACTGGAAAAGAGATAAAAATTGATTATATCTAATGTGTGTGTGCATGCATGAATTATACATTCAGAAGTCAAGGCAGTGAATATTCCTGCGTCCAATTTTCCCCACAACAGCCCTGTAAACTAAGTTGGACTAAGAGAGAGAGTGACTGGCCTAAGGTCACCCAGCCAGTAGAAGTCATATCTCCTGGTCTCTAGGCAATCACCTTAACTACTGTCCCAAATTGCTTAATTTTAAAAGGGGGGACTGATAGAATGCTGAATAATTACACAAGCATGTATCACCAGAGTAGTGGTGAAATCTAAAATTTGTTACTACCAGTTCTGTGGGAGTGGCTTGGTGATGGGGGGGGTAATGTGACTGGGTGGGCGTGGCCATTTTTTTTTTTTTACTTTTAAAACCATTTTTTCTATGAAAAAATGGTTCTCTCTTCCGCGAAGAGGTTGTAAAAAAAATGCTTTCAAAAGCCTCTGATGATCCCAGTTGAGTTGCCTGATCGGCAGATTTTTTAAAAGCCTCTGTCGATCAGGCAACTCAGCTTGGATTGTCAGAGGCATTTAAAAGAAAAAAAGGGTTTTTTTCTTTTAAATGCCTCCAATGATCCCAGCTGAGCCACGCGATCATCAGAGGCTTTTTTTTTTTTTACTTTTAAAAGCATTTTTCAGCCGAAGAGGTTGTAGAAAAAATGCTTTTAAAAGTAAAAAAAAAAAAGCCTCTGATGATTGTGCGGCTCAGCTGGGCATGGGGGGGGGGCAGGGATTTTTGCTATCGGTTCTCCGAACCACCCGCCTCCATTGCTACCAGATCGGGCGATCTGGTCTGAACCAGGAGCATTTCACCCCTGCACTAGAGTGCCATTATTTTGAAAATGAAATAAAAGAATAAATTATTCATTCTTTTGCAAACTTGTTTTCAGAATAACAGAGTTAGAAGGGACCTTGGAGGTCTTCTAGTGCAACCCCTTGCTCACACTCTACCACTCTTTATCAATTTTTTAATAAAGCAACTGAAATTGTTTTCTTGGTCACTCTAATTTGAGATTACTCATACAAACTAGAGTTTTGTTTCGACAATGTAATGAATGTGGGAAAAACCTTGGGAGATGTGGTGAATGCCATCTAGGGAACAATCAGATAAGCGGATAAGAGGCAGCAGAGGCCATAGTTAGATAGTGGGTAGAGAAACTTAGACTCCTTAGTTTCTTAGGGTATAGAGGAGATGGTGGGAGAATTGTACTTTCAGACTTGCAAGATTCTGTTAATGAAGCTTTACAATAAAGTAGAATTAGCTCATCTGATTTCTTATCTTGGATCAGAAGGCTCTCCTCACAGTCACTCATGCCCTTGTCACCTCACAATTAGATTATTGCAACACGCTCTACATGGGGCTACCCTTGAAGAGTGTTCGGAGACTACAGTTAGTCCAGAATGCAGCTGCGCAAGCTGTCGTGGGTGCACCTAGATACACCCACATTACACCAATTCTCCGTGAGCTGCACTGGCTCCCTATTGGTCTCCGGGCACAATTCAAGGTGTTGGTTATTACCTTTAAAGCCCTACATGGCTCAGGGCCAGGCTATCTTCGAGACCACCTTCTACCGCATAGCTCCCAGCGACCGGTAAGATCCCACAGAGTTGGTCTCCTCCGGGTCCCGTCAGCTAAACAATGCCAGCTGGTGGGCCCGTGGGGGAGGGCCTTCACTGTGGCTGCCCCAGCTCTCTGGAAACAGTTACCTTATGAGATCTGGACTACCCCCACCCTATTGGCCTTCCGGAAAGCAGTGAAGACCTGGTTTTTCCGGCAGGCCTGGGGGCATTGATCTCGCTGTTGCAATCTTGCGCGATGCGGCCATGAATGGTGTGCATGGGCTTTTAATGTTTTTAAAATGTTTTAATAATGTTTTTAAATAATTTTTCTATGTTTATTGTTCGCATTATTTTTGCTATAAGCCGCCCAGAGTCCCTTGGGAGTTGGGCAGCATAGAAATGTGATAAATTAAATTAAATTAAATTAAATTAAATTAAATTAAATTAAATTAAATTAAATTAAATTAAACCTTGTCTATCTGGCAATGTAGACAGCTCCATAACATTTAAAAAAATATTTTTAAATAATGACCTTACCTTCTAGGACATAGGTGGGCAATTAATTTTCCTAAGGGGTCACATAAGAAACTGAAACTGTTATGGAGGGCCAATGCCACTGCCGTTACCCTGCTGCCACCATTGCTGCCACCACCACCCACCACCACAACCACGAGCTGCACAGGGATAGTCAGAGGGCCAGATGTGGCGCACGGATGATAAAATGCCCAGGTCTGTTCTAGGATTACTATATGCCTTGCCTTTCCTGTACAGTAACCATATATTCTTTATTATAAAGGACAGCATTTTTTTCCAGAAAGCTGTCCTTTAAATTTATTTATCAAAAAACACACTTTTGCCCTTTATTTTGATAATTTGACTTTTCCTGTACAAATGCTACCATTTAATGCACAGTCATTCACATACATGTGAAAAATATGGAAATTGAACCATTTTTTTAAAACAAAGTTTTATATACTGCTTGATGTTTTTATAGAATAGGCATTTAAGTACAGTTTTTCTTGATTTGACTCTTGAATTTTCTATTGTAAATCAAAATTATAAAAATAAACAGTTAAAAAGTTTTATTACCAGATTTTTATACTTTCAGATTTGTCACTTTTACAGGTTTGTTCTTTATTTTTTACAAGAAAGTATGGTCATGATATATTACTGAAGTATAGTCTATGGCAGTGATGGCTAACCTTTTTACCATCGCATGCCAGGAACGGGGGGGTCATGCATGCATGTGCCCACACTCATAATCCTATGCACCTTGCCCTCGTGCATGTGCACATGATCCCCGCATGCTCCCCCCATTCCTCACACATGATGGCACAGTAGGCCCGTTTTCTGCTCTCCCCAGCCTCCAGAGTCTTTCTAGGAGTCTGGGGAAGGCAAAAACAGCCTTCCCCACCCCCACCCCCGGAGGACCTCCAGAGACCAGAAATGTCCCGTTTGCCAACTTCCGGTGGGACTGGAAGGCCCATTTTTTGCTCTCCACAGCCTCCAGAACCTTTCTAGGAGTCTGGGGAGAGCAAAAATGGCCTCCACCACCACCACCCCCTGAGGTCCTCCAGAAGCCAAAAACGGCCCATTTCCAGCCTCCGGAGGGCCTCCGGAGGAGTGGGGAAGGCAGTTTTTGTCCTCCCCAGACTCCTAGAAAGGCTCTGGAGCAGTGGTGGGTTTCAAGATTTTTTACTACCGGTTCTGTGGGTGTGGCTTGGTGGGCGTGGCTTGGTGGGCATGGCAGGGGAAGGATACTGTAAAATCTCCATTCCCACCCCACTCTGGGGAAAAGATACTGCAAAATCCCCATTTCCTCCCGATCAGCTGGAACTCAGGAGGCAGAGAATAGACGTGGGTGGGGCTAGTCAGAATTTTAACTACCGGTTCTCCGAACTACTCAACATTTCTGCTACCAGTTCTCCAGAACTGGTCAGAACCTGCTGAAACCCACCTCTGCCCTGGAGGTTGGGGACAGAGAAAAACGGTCCTTCCCCACTCCCCACCCCCAAGGCCCTCCGGATGCAGGAAATAGCCTGTTTCCCTACTTCTGGTGGGTCCAGAAGGCCCAAAAATCAGCTGGCGGAGCTGAGCTCGCGTGCCCACCGATATGGCTACGTGTGCCACCTGTGGCATGCATGCCTTAGGTTCGCCATCACTTTTGATGGCAGCCCTGCAACATTTTATATTATCCTTTAGCTGCATTCTGTCCAGAATATTTGCAATAAAACTCTGATATAAATATTCTTATGTTTTGGCTAAGGCTGGTATTAAAACAGTTGTGGACACCACACCTGGATCAGGTGATCTATTCAAACCAGTTACTTCCTTGCTAGTTTGAAATATTGTCATTCAAAAACAAAATGAATTAGGAACTGGAATCATTATCCTATGCTGTAGTCTGGTGTATGAATTATAAAGTTCAGGCCATGACTTATAAAAAGACCTGTGCTTAAAACTTCACATTTCATTTTCATTACAGCGGTGAACATGATATTTCGCAAATGTAGTTCCTACATTCTGCTGATATCCATTTCATCTCCTATTTAATTAATTTATTATTACCAATGTATTGACCTATACAAATGCCAGAGCATAATATTTAACTATCTTTAAATACGTTGAGTTTGACAGGAGCCCAGGCTTCTTGTGAAAAGGAAATCTAATTTAGTAACTCATATGTAGAAATTGCCCTTAGAATGAGACATCATAGAGTTCATTGCTGAATTTATTATACTGACAAAGTACATGACGACTGATACCTCTGCTACTGTCAAGAGATATGAACAGCTGGTCATTTATAATTGGACAAGAACAGGGATTATAAATAGACTCTAAACTCTTTTAAAGGTATAAAGGACAGTTTTTTGACATAGATGAGTAGAACAGTGAAGACGCTGGTATTTAATTGTTCTGCAGTCACTTTATTTTCTCACCCCATTCTCCAACAAATAATTACCATGAGGAAAACAGCAATTATGGATTGCTCCAAGTTTCCTATTATTGTCAATTACAGTTATATAGAAGCATCTATGCCATGTCTTATGCAATTAGACATATCCAAACACAGAAGGACTTTGACTCTTGGATAGTCCAATACCTGCGCTTTGGCTGTTCTGGAGAGAAAATTTAGGAAAGTCCAGTCTACAATACAGGGAGCAATAGTCACCCATGTCTGTAGCATTCCTTAAGCTACATGTGCTCCCTGGCGGTGCTAAATGGATGACAACAAAGACAATGACTAAATGCAACCATATTTCTTGAGCCTCGTGGCCATGACAAATAGAAGTGCATAAATTCACACACACACACACACACACACACACACACACACACATATATAGAGAGAGAGGGGGGGGAGGGAGAGGGAGGGAGGGAGGTATGGATCACCAGAATCTATGTATCAAGCACCTAGGAAATCAGGAGATCTAGGCAGTTCAAATGTGTATAAAAATTTATTGTAAACTTAAGTTCTCTACAAGAATTGGAACTACTAACAGTCAAGGGAAATTAGCGGGAGTTAAGAATAGAAGGGAATTCAAAATGGTCTGTTCTTAGATCCTTTGTGGGTGCAAAGGGACTCATGACTGATGATGCATTTGATCTTTCCCTGGGTTCAGCCAGATCATGTCCTACACTATGTTGAAGTACCACCAAAAATATAGCAATGCTAATAAAATCAGAATAAAATACGTAATGAATAAATGAGTGGCTTATGTAGAGACTAAAAATATATCCATAAAATGTTAATATAGAATTACAGGTAGTTCTCACTTAATGAGTCATTTAATGATGTTCAAAGTTACAACAGACTCAAAAAAAAGTTATTTACAACACTTCCTCAAACTTACAATTATTGCACAAATGCTTGTAGTCACATGATTTTCTTTTGGATGCTCGGCAACCACCTATAGCTCAATCTTTAAAATTTTATTAAATTTAGCCATATAAATCAACTATTGCCCCATCTTCTCACTTTTAGTACAATGTATTATTTTTATAAAATAGTGTATTTATATAATATGCTTAAATTCCTAATATTCTATTATATAGATGCCTTAGAATATTAAGTGTAGATAAGAGAGAAAAAAGGCAGAAAAAGTAGGTATTATTCTATCAATATTAATTATAATTTTAAATGTTAATGTTACATTTTTCCCACAACAAGCGGGTTGGACTAAGAGAGTGCTATAGAAATGAACATTAGCTTCATTAATTCATGAAGTTAATGACGCCTGCAGTTCTCATCATGACATATTTGGCAATATACAGTGACTGATTTTTGTTTACTGCTGAAGGAAGGAATCCTTCCAAGATTCCTATTCATGTTCACCACCAAGTACAGATTGTTTATGGTAACGAGTTTTTGAATTGATTTTTTAAATAATTCCATCCATATTAGGATCTAGACTTGAAAACTAATATTTATTTGAACACGGAAACTTTTTACACACATTACTATAGTTTTTCCAAAGAAGTGATCTTTACTGGACTAAGATCTACAATTCCTAGAATTCCTTGCGAACGTGTCTAATGCTCAACAGGAATTCTGATGCATGACAATGATTGATGACAGTTTTTAAATCCATAGAAATTACCAGTATTAAACATAGATAATAGATAATGACACTAAGTATGGTAGAATTTCAAGGGTACATAACTATTTAGTTCAAAGAGAATTATGAACGGGAATTTGGAAAAGTAGATTTGTTTCAAATTAAATTCAAAAATATCATTCATTATATTCTAGAAAAGAAGTATCTATTACTGTCTAAGCATATATATATAAGAGTAGACCCTGCTCCTCATTTATATAAGGAATTCCTGATGAAATATTAAGGGTTGCAACAGAATGTTAGAGATATCAATCTTCACATTCCAATGTCAGCCAATCTATTTGAGTATTCATATTTCCCAAATATTTGTCAAAATTTTAGCATTATTCTGGTTTCTTCCAGCTGTTCCACTTCAGTCTCATTTTTCAAAATGATTAAATTTGGCGTAACTTGAATAGTCATTCATCAATCCCAAACATGGCACTAACAAAGAGTACTTGTTGCAAAGTCTGGTTGCCCTGTTCTCTCTTGCAGAAATTGGCTCTTTGTAGAATTGTTCTTCCTGGAAGGACACCAAGCACTATTTGGGGAAAGGAAAACTAATTTTTACCTAGACGGGCCAAAAAAATAAATAAATGCCTGTCCCTTAAAGAAAAGTAAGGAGACATATCTGTCTAAACATCAGAAACTTTTAATGGGACACTTTGTTTCTCCTTCCAGCAGCTGAAGCTCCTAAATTGAAAATGAAAGTAATTCATAGGTGAGCAAAGAACAGTAGAACTAATGGAAATCCGAGCTCTTGAAAGAGTAACTGAACACTATAAAAGATACTGCTCAAAAAAATAAAGGGAACACAAGCAGAAGACATCCAAGATCTGAATGAATGAAATAGCCTTATTAAATACTTTGTTCTTTGCAAACAGTAGTTTGTACACTGCTCAAACAATTAAAGGGAACACAAAACTACTGTATGTAACAAACAAAGTATTTAATAAGGCTATTTCATTCATTCAGATCTGGGAAAACTACTGTATGTAACAAACAAAGTATTTAATAAGGCTATTTCATTCATTCAGATCTGGGATGTCTTCTGCTTGTGTTCCCTTTATTTTTTTGAGCAGTGTAATTTCTTTCTGTACTGTTCTTCTTGGAAATAAATAGCTCTGGATACAATGCAGAATCTTCTTGATGACTACCTGTCATACCAACGCTACAATTACTTGACAGTTACTCTCCTGAAAGTACCTTTGGAGAGAGTATTTGGGATTCACATTAATTCTTTTATTTAGAAATTTCAAATCAAAAAAATTGAATTGCACACTAGCCAAAATACAAGAACAATGGTGTACAAAATCAATGGTTAACACAAGATATGTAAGTTAGAGAACCAGGTTTTGTTGTGTGTATAGTACACAGTGCCAGGGAGGAGTGGGAGTATGCTATCATGGAGGAGACACTTTTCTATATATCACCATTTTTGTGTATAGAAACAAAGAGTTCGGAGTGTTCCATAATATAAAGTGCTGTGCTTTAAAACACAAATTTGATCTGCTCTGAGGGCTCTTTATATAAAAAAAAATGAGCATTGGGTTTTTTCTTACCGTTTATCTTTGAACCAATTTTACTTCTGTGTTTGGTTTTCTTATTCAGAGACATTAAACTAATGCAAGATGCCTTCAGTTATTACAGGCAATTGCATCCAGCAGCTTAAGTAGCTTCATTCCTGTGCTGGTCCCAGCTGACTTCAAAATTCCATTCCAGATTTCAACAGTTGAATTGACTGGTTGGTCCTCAATCCAGACTATCACAGATCTTAATTAGTCAGTCCCTGCTTCTTGCCTTTCTTCAGAGGCAGGGAAAGTTTAATGACTTCATGACCATTGTTGGATCAGCCACAAGATAACTGCCAGCTATCAGTGAAGAATATAGGAGCCTGGTGGTAACCCAGGCTAAAGTGAGACAGACTAATGACCAGCCCCTGGGATGTGGGGTATGGAGGGGGAAGAAGAAGGTTTGTCAGGCTGGAGCTGAGATGGAGCAAGGCAGTTGCTACATTGAAAGGAAATGCTACAGACCATCCTTAAATAGATTATCAAAGCTACTTAACAGCAGTTTGAACTAACACAGTCTGGTAAATGACCTTACCCTATATCATGCAAAGCCATAGTATAATTTAGCATAACATGTTTTCCTGGTACAAACCATGAGTAAGATGTGGATAAGAATACATTAACTGCAATTTATACCCTTAGTTTGGTTTTGGTTAGCATTACTTCACCATGAGAAGATATTAGAGTGGTTACAAAAACAGTGTCCTACAGATTTGTTTTTCAGTCTCAATGACTTTGGAGATAAAAAGGCTGAGGAACAATTTTCTTTCTTCTATCATACAAGTGATTCTTCTCTCAATCAAATCATGCTAGGAAAGTTCCAGACACATACACAAAGAAAAAGTCAGGTTACTACCCACTAATCAAAGATTAATTACTAGAATAACAAGCCAAAAGGAGGGTGCATTACTAAACTATGGTTAGCTATGGTATTGACTCATCTAGCCTTTTTTCCTGAGCATGGTTTATATTTAATTCAAAAGCACAAATTCTATTATTTGCTATTATATTGGTTTGAATTAGATCCACACAAGTGAGGCTATTTAAATAACGAAGACTGAAACTTATAATGTCTGTTCTGAAATCAGTCCCACAGTTTAAAAGAACTTATTTCCAGAGAAGAAGGTATGGAATTACAGCTCAAATGCAACACATTTATGCACAAAGTGATTCTCTTTCTGCAAAAACCAGTTCTTTCTTCTTATACATCAGTTTTCAAAATGCCCAAATGATCAGTAAAATAGTTAAAACAAGGGTTGCCTTCCTGATCAGAAAATAGAAGGATCTTGTTTTATCGTCATCTCTGTTTCATATAAAAATATCTTTCCAAAATGTTCTAGGCAAACATGATATTGCTCTTTGCAAGATCCCCTTTGCTTCAGAAGTATGACTTCCCTGAGGAAATGCTAGATCTTGTAACAGAAATATCTTTGAATCTTTCAGATAGTCAGTCCACAGGGAAAGGTTTAAGAAAGGATCAAAGCTTGTCCTTTCAGCTTGAATTATTCCATTACAGCCGAATGTGACATAATTACAAAAGATGCTGGATGTGGAATCTCATCAGGATTATCTGACACTCATCTTTGTTGAAAAAGTCTCCCCAGCTGTTGCTCTGATAGCACAAATGTGACAGAAGTGTGGAGCACAAAGTACTTCTAAGTGACTACTGCTTTGGAGTCTGGCTTCTGTTGCCTGAGCTGCTTTGCCAGTTGCTGTGAAGATCAACACTGAATAACTTCCAGAAATGCAGGAAAATGTTGACTATTGTCCCGTTTCTTTGGTGAATAGCAGTTAGTTGTTCTAAAAATACACAAAAAAAATGTCACTGACAACACTTTTTCTGATAAAACAAGTGTTACCTGCATCTACCCAGAAACTTTTTACTTCACATAGTGTAGTAAACTTTTTACTTACACATTGATGAACACAAAGTCTGTGCCTGGTCCTCAGATTGTTTATTTATATTAATTAACATGTGCTAACATTCAAAAGTAGGTGCACACATAGATTTCTATTTAATCCCAATTTTTTAAAAAATGAATTAAGATTAACATAAAAGAACATACTAATAAGGTATTTGCTTTTTAACTTTTGTTAAGCACAAAAGAAAGGAATGTGACCAAAATCAGCATTGTAAGTGATAAAAAAAGAAATTAGAAAAATATTGCATTAACAATAATATGTTGGAAAGTGAACCAAATCAAAATAGAAAAGGTGTTATTTGTATTGGGTGATCTGCCAAAATTTAAACCATTCTAGTTTAATATAAATATATCAGAAGATAGTCTAAACAGAACATCTAATCATAAGAATTTGTATTTAGAAATAATACTGAATTTGTTAACAGAAGAAAAAGGTGTTGGTTTCCTGTTGAAAAGCAAGAAATTGATTTTGAATTATTATACTAAATAGTACTTTGTACACATGAGTACCTGCTTTGCCAGTATATAAGAATTAAATAAAGAGAATAGAAAGATAATTAAATTTGCTTATATGGTGGACTGGAGGGAAAGCCTCTGGCAATGCAAAACCAATAGATTTTTTTCCCCTTTCTTTGTTAATTCTCTTATGCTTTAATCATACTTAAAAGACAATTGCATATAAAATAACTACGGGAGAAAAAAAAATATCCTAATCTAGAGTACCTAGCATGCAAAATGAAAGAAAGCAATTTATAAAGGTTATTGCTGAGTTAGAGAATTTTATATTTATTTAGCCATCCAGCTACAATCAGTGCTATAACAGTTATGATAGCAGCAGCTTGGCGAGATCAACAACATCAAAGGCCTCCTATCGAATCATGACTATACCTTTGCTGAGATAATTGTTGGTTGGTTAAAAAGGAGAAGGGGGGGGAAACTTTTATTTTCCTTCCCTTGTCATGGATTACATTTTCTTCATACATTATTAATGAAGTTAAACTACTAGTAACATGCCAAATGTGCTGTATGGGAGATTTGTGCCTAATCCAGCACAAAACAGGCCCAGTCACATAATGATAGGTGAAGGGAGAAAAGAAAAAAGAACAAATGTCAACAGTTTCACATTGGGACTAGATTAAGCGGACCATACTTACTGATTTCTTACACAGGGATTAAGCTGCTTTTACTGCTAGAGAAAAAGAAGCCACTCTTCTACATTATGAACATGGCTGCACATCAGAATAAAATAAAAATAAATGAAAGATCAGCATCCTCTTTCCTGCAGAGAGGGATAATATTAGGTAAATATCTTTAGTTATCATTTGAAAAGGAGTTGTATGTAAGAGAGAGGGGAGGAGAGAGAGATTTAGTCCTAGCCATCCATTGTTCACATATTTCTGTTTTGAAACAGAAGGAAGTACCCTCTTGCATCCTTATTAAAACTTGGCTGTTTCAGAAAGCTTTCAGCGATTCAGTAATTGTGGTTTTAGCACAAATAGCTGCTGTGTTGTTGCCATTATGGTTAATTATTTTATTTTTGAACTGCAATATTTCACTGGTTTGATATCCTCTTGGCCTTTATAGATCGGTCAGTTTGTTTAAAGTGGATACATTTATTCTATAAATAACTAATGTTTATTGCGATCCCTTCCTTTTGCACTTCTTCCTCCAAAATTAATCTGGACAACATTTTCTGTAAAAACAGCACCAATACTGGAGAAAAATGCAAGGTCTTTTTTACACTTGGGGAAATTATACTGAGTTTCCAAAGGAACACTCCAAAAAGGCAACTAAATGGCAAATTTGAATGTGTGTGTATTTAATGTAAAGATATTATATATACTGTATATCTATCTATCTATCTATCTATCTATCTATCTATCTATCTATATCTATATCTATATATATATATATATATATATATATATATATACACACACACACATGTACACCACACACACATACACACATATATACATATATATATTAAGTGTTTTTCTGTTGAAGCACCTGGTCTACCCCAATATGGGTGGGAGCGTACTGCTTCCCTTTCACCTTTCAGCTCCAATCGAGGAGCCCTCAAGCAGTCGCACTCAAGACAAACCATTTTATACCAAATTTATATTTGCTCAGAGGTTAATTCAACATGCAGGCAGCCCAAGTTCGAATCCGAGTAAGGGTATGGCTAGCTGGTGAGAGCTAAATAGCTTGAAATAGATCTATACTAGTCTCCCTTTATTTCTTATCAGCAAATATGAATTTGATATATATATATATCCTCACACAAGCACGAAGCCGAAGACACCAGCCTGAAGATGACGAGTGGGACCTCGTCAAAACGTCGCCAAGATACTCTCAATCTTACACGGGAAAAGTCCCGAATACACCAAAACTTGCAAATATACATACATACATACATACATACATACATACATACATACATACACACACACACACACACACACACCACACTATCAAGCATGATTAAACAGAATATATATGTGTGTGTGTATCTTATATGTATCCTTCCATGATATGTCTGTTACTTATTACTGTTATTGTTTATAAATTGCTTATTGTTTCTGTACATTACATATTGCCAATAAACATCTAGACAATTGAAGCAACATGTACATCAAATACATAAATATATAGTGATATATTTCAAAGAAATTATTATGAGTAACTTTTCTTGGCTTTCCTGCAAAGCATCTCATTCACTTAGCATCCTGCAAGAGGGCTACAGTTATTTCCCTAGGAGTGAAGATTACGATGTCTGCAGCTATTTAGTTTAGACAGCAGGGATGGGAGAGATATCAGCAAGGGAGAGAGACAACAGAGGCTTATAAATTATGTATGGCATGAAGAAAGCGGATGGAGAGATTTTTTTTCCTCCCTTAATATTAGGAAGTTGTTTAACATTTAAAAAGAGGGGGGGGGTTTCCAACTGTTGGTAGATGTTGATTAAGATGAACTAGTCATAATACATACATAATGAGTTTCTTCTCCAATGTCCAGGTATGATTAACTGTTTGAATTCTTCATAAAGATAAGAAGAGACTCAGCATAGTGTAAACTGGCATTGGTCCTTAATTTCCTTATGTTTGACTATTCTAGAAAGGATGGCAGGCATTATACTCCCAAAATCCACAACAACAAGCAATATGAGCAAAGTGCATGAATAAACACTGTTGATCATAGCTATTTAGTGCTAACTCCAAAATATATTACTGTTTTTTTCCTTATCATTCTCTCATTCAACTTGAATGCAAAAGAATGTTTTCCTAAAAGAAGAAGAAAAAGGACATTTTTCATAGATGAGTACAAAGTCTTCTCACTTTTTTATATGCAGGATGTATGCCTTTCATTTTACAATCATCATCCATCTGGTGATTTGTAGCTTCTCTAATTTCCCCAAACAAATCCCAATGGAAAACAGTTAGAAAGAAACAAAGGAAGCTAGGGATGCTGCATAGTTATGGATCAATGGAAGGCAGAAGAAGGTAGAATCTTCTATTGTTCACAAGAATAAAATAAGTTCAAACATTTTGTTAAAAGCAAATATAAAAAAATATCTAATAACTAACTTGTAGAATACGGTAGGAAAAAAGGAGCCTACTTCATAAGGGAAGAAATCTTCTACTATACTTGAGTTTTCAGTACAATTCTTATATCTCTTACGTATTTGCAGATTTTCAAAAGTAATTAATTGTACTGTGTTTAACTTCCCATCTAATATTATAGACAATCTGTAATCATTGTCACTACCAGCGAATGACCAACATTGGTAAATATCAGAAAGTATAGTCAAGTAAGAAATTCAACAGAAAATTCAAAGTCCTACTTTAAAAATTACCATTCTGTAAAGCACTCAAGAAAAACTTTCTTTAAAAGAAATCTAAATTCAGGTTCTAATCCTAATGGATTTATGTCATCTGCTATTAAGAAATAGGTTACACTCATAGAGAGCGCTTGGTAAAGAAACAAACAGTCTACATGTAACTCAAAAACGGCATCTGACTTTCTAGTATCCTCCTTGTGACTAAAAACCCTGTCTTCTGAGTAAAAACATGCCTTTCTTGCATTTTTGGATGGTTGGTTGTTTTAAAAATGGGGGGGAAGGCCTTGCAGATATTTAAAGCAACTTTTTACCCCTTCAAACACTGAAAACCCTCTTTTAAAAATAGGCTTGGTTCCACCTTCTTCTCGAATGCAGGTTTCAACATTTCAACATGCTTTGCAGAACTGAATGTCTCCCAACCCAGTAACTTTTACAGTCCCGTTTTAAAGGCTCTCATAGAGAATTCTTTAAGAAATAATACAGATGGAATTGCTGCAGTTGCAGAAGGAAGAATAGGGCTAAAAAACGAATAACCGGCAAATACATTATAAGAGCTCCTATTTACCATCCTGTAGATCACGGGTGTCAAATTCATGGCATCAGGTTGCTGTCATGTGACATTTCATGATGTTTTTTCCTTTCACAGAGCTGGAGTGGGTTTGGCCTGCGCATGATGCATCCAGCCCACAGGATGCCAATTTGACACCCCAGCATGTTCTTGGAGAAAGGGAAAGTCTGCCAATTAGAATAGACCAAGTATAGCATAATAAAGGAAATACCAAGCTTTATGTAAGTGTGTCACTAAGACATGTGCATCATCAGGCACTGATGATGGGAGGGAGCCCAATTTTATTAGTTAGATACTTCTGAAAGTCAAAAAGGTATCTATGCTCCACATGAATCCTAGACTCTGTGTTTCTTCTTTAGTGTTTTTTTTTTAATTGCAGTCAGTTATGCAGTTTTATTGCTGAGTCAATGTGCCCTAAATTAGCCTTCTCTAATCTTGTGCATTGCAGCATATAACAATTAGGAATTCTGGATAATTGAATCCAACTTTTGATCTTTAATTGGTCTATCCCAGTTGTTAAAGCTGATCTTTGTATTTCAAACAGTATTGTACAAATAACAAACATTAGAGTTGTACAAAAATGAAAGTTAAATGTTCATGGATTTTCTTCAATATTCGCAGCAAAATGCAGAAATGTGAAAGAACAGACTTATACCCAAACACTGAACATATGTAAAACTGATCAGGAATTGAATAGAATTAGATTGATTCCTATATTGTGGTTTTCCATGTTCATCATCATATTCCATCAATACGTTCCATCAGTTGCTCATCAATAATCTAAAATGTATTATAATTATAATATAGATTATTTTCATTTTGAAGGAGGGAAGTTGATTGCTAATTATCTTTTAATGCTTGCTAGTTTTTTGCTTGCTTAAAAACCTAGAAGACATGAACAATAAGAGGGAAAAGTTCTCAACTTCCTCCACCATTTTTCTTCTTTAAGACTTTCTAGTACTTTGTAGATTTCTATACAGCCTAATATTTAACTAAATATAGTTCTATCAGAACTAACATTCTAATAAATGTTAGTAAATGAAACCATTTGGATACTCATTTCAGATGTCCCGCGAAGTAGTACACACATTTCTAGAGACACAGAGCTTCATTTAGATTTCTCTGTTTGTCTCTCTTTAGCATCCTCAATCTTCATGATTCCCAGCCCAGTGAGGTTGTGGGAATTCAAACTCTCTTGTGATCTCGTTGGCCCATCAATCATTTATCAATTAGCAGCTAGTAATTTCTGGTGTGCATATGTTAAACATAGGCTGTTGACAAGCCTGTCCCTTTATTAAATACATGTGCAGAAATCAAAGAGAGTGATTTAGCTGTGGAAATGTTAGAGGGAGCTAACATTACTATAGAAAGCATTTCATTTCCCTGCCTCAAATTTTGTACTCAAACATGGTATGAACTATGAATGTTCGACAGATCACCAGAAGCTGGGGCAATATGCCTTAAAAACACAAAGCCATTTAATTGTTCCTTTTTCAAGTTAGCATTATAAACAGAATGAGTCAGGCTGTGACTTATTTATTGCTTTTGGTAACTCAGGAACAAATACTAGTATCATGCCCAGTGCTAAACCAGAAGCATTGACACACTGCAGGTGTACCTTCAAGTTATTTCAGCATCTCTGATAAATGAGGACAGTTCCTGCTGCTAGTCTTCACTCTCCTCCTACACAAGAAGATGTGATTCTGAGGCTTCCACTCATCAACATCTCAGCTTGTTTGCAGTTGGTCCTGCTCTAGAAAAATGTTCATCACAACAGTAATTCCCAACTATTTGTGAAGAAGAAAAACATGCATAACGATGAACCTCTTGAGTACAGTTGGTTGGTATGGATTTTACCTAGAAATGAATATTATCTAGAAATCTTTAATAGGCTTAGAAATGTTATGTACTGCATACTCCTGTTGAGATTATTAGAGTTAATGACTGGAAGGTTTATTCATGGATCTGGTGTACACAATGTTAGGACTGTGTAACATGGGGAAAAAATTCTGGGAAAACATGCAGCTGTTTTGAAGACAGGTGCACCATTCTACAAAGCATCTTTCTGGAATCGAATCTGGAGAGTTTCATAAAGCATTTTACAAAATAAAATAAAACAGAGAACCAATGTAGGAAGCAATGACAGGAGCAAGACAAAATCAAAAGCAGTAGGAGACATAACATCGCCAAATGAAATAAGTTACAGCCATTTTCTTTAAACTCCCAGACAAGAAAATCAATCAAAATTACTCTGTACAATAACAGAAAAAAACCCAATCTAGTAGTAGAACAGGTGACAGCAGGTATGTTGCATAAATTATCTTCTAGTCCAAACCAATTGGTCTGGGAAGATTCTATGATTCTGAATGCTAAAAACTCCCTTAATTGGTTTTACCATCAGAACAGTATGGTATTTACATAAAGATTTCTTTTTAGTAAAGTTTAGCCAGACTCTTGTTTCTCTGCTATTTGTATCACTTGGGTGTTCTAAGAAAATTAAAAACACATCTGCACTATATTGTGGATGATAGCCTTTCAACTGTTTCAGAACTAATATGTTTTCTTTAATCTTCACTTTTTCGGGCAACATATCCTCAACTCTTTCACAGCTCAGGGGACTTATTTCAGGCTCTTAATCATTCATATTGCCCTTATCTGGAGTCACTCCACTGTATTGATGTCTTGCTTAAAATGTAGTCCACAATACAAAGAGAATGCTCTAGATTTTCCTTGACCAGTGCTGTAGAGAACTGAACTGAATCAGAACTCTCTTAAATAGAATACCATGTTCCTATTAACATAGCTTTATATGTCATTATATTATTTAGCTACTGTATTCAAATGTTGCTATCCATGCAACTTCCCATCAAGACAGTTATATTCTTTTTAATTAACATGATCTAGAAAGGCCTGATCAATTCAAAAGTTGGAGGAGGAAGTAAAACTGATAATTATATTTTATTCCAATTGTTTTCATTCAAAGACAATCATTGCATGCTTTGATTCTACAAACTATATCTGCTTCCAATTTTCAAATGACAAATTATTAATTGAGGAAAAGCAAAAACTGTCCTTTCCTGGTTAGGAGTAGAATACGAGATTGGTGGTTTGTTCTCTTGCAACGTTGAGATAGCACTTAACAATAGCACTTAGACTTATATACCACTTCGTAGTGCTTTACAGTCCTATGTAAGTGGTTTACAAATGTCAGCATATTGCCCCCAACAATCTGGGTCCACATTTTATTGACCTTGGAAGGATGGAAGGCTGAGTCAACCTTGAACCTTTATTCTATTTAAGATGCCCTTGAATGGAAGATAAGAATGAAATGATGAGTGAGATTATGATAAAAATTATTTTGTACATTTTGTATAAATGTATTTTGCTGTCATTATGCTGTATGTTTTATACAGATTTTTTTTTTTTTCAAATATAACACATCCTCTGTTAGTATTCAGTATAAGATACTCACCCTTTAAAAAGCTGGGCTCTCACAATAGCTTCGGAAGGACTAATAAATTGGTCCATGTGTTAATCAATAAAGTGAATGAATAACCAATGAAAAAGTGTCACTGGTCTGCCAAAGGGGAAATCATCCAAGAATGAAACCAATGTAATAACACAGGTGCATTGTATCCTTCAGCAATTAGATGTAAAGCATATTGAAGCAGCAATTCCCAGTGCTAGAATGCTCGCTCCTCTGACAGCATTAAAATAGTCATTTTAATAGGGTTTAATGTACTTTAGGTATAAAATGTGGATTCAAGATACTCTTGCAATGACATTCTATGCAATAAGTGCTGAACATTTGGAAAGGGGTGCCTTTCCGCCCCCCCCCCCTCAATGTGTTGTAAATTTTAATTACTATTTTGCAAAGCCTTTTGGCAGAGCTTTGAACTCTGGAGAAAAATCCCTTGTATATTTGCATATAAAAGCTGGCATCCCTTCCCTTTTGCCTATTGAACTTGCTTCAGAGAGATTTTCAGGCTACCATAGGTAAAATTGATCGAATTCCCAACCCTGCCTCGGAGCAGTTAAACAAAAGTCATTCCCGCTTTTGCTTTTTAAAGTAAAAGTTAACGGAGCAATGTAGAACCTTGCATTTTCAACAAGCTGTCGGAGAAATGAGAAATGAAGAGTTCTTTAAAGGCAGTTGAGACTTTTCAGAACTGTTAGACTTGCTATTGTTTGCCAGATTTCTTTGCCAGCTACTAGACTTCTAAGCTTGTGATCCTTCCCTTGGCTTCTTCGTTTAATTTTCCTAGGAAAGAGGTTATGCCAAGCTGAGTAGCTTTTCAAATTTATTGCCAACGTGAGATGGGGAAATCATTACTGGATATTTACTGGGTTATTTTTTTTTTCACTGTAAAGATATGTATGGGCTTCAAGGCTTTCACCAAACCATTGTCGTTTTAAAAACCCTATGCAAAAAAAAAAAAAAAAAGATTTATACTCTTTTTCAAATGGAGAAAATATTCACAAAAATGACAGAAGTGCAGCTGTTTTCAGAGCACCTTTTGAAGCCTTTCTTGCATCCAAATAATTTTAAAAATAATTACAAATGTGAATATGAATGTAAAGGACCATGAAGATCATTTCTTTGAGTAAATAACCTTTACTCAAAGATGTATATTCATAATTGCTGGCAAATTACTGCACAGAAATAAAATGTGTCTGCTGCCATTAAAAATATGTAATGCCATTTTTCTGAAAATATTAAAATCTTAAGATCTGAACGTCTATAATAAAAATATAGGATGTCATGGCACTGCTGCAGGAAATCCAAGGAGTGTTTAAGTGTCTTTGCAAGAGCAGATTTAGGCAAGCAGCTTGTAGAAACTAATGTATTTTTTGTATTACAACTGCCATAAATTCCAATCAGAGTAGCTTTCTGTAGTGCAACTACTACCTGGATTTGACCAGCCCCATTGTGATATGGACCACGCTAAACCAAATTCACACTGGCTACAGTAGATGTGCTGACACCCTTTATAAGTGTGGCAAAATGCTATCACTAAATTATGACTGTGGAGCTGAAAAACAAACTATCCAACACATAGTGTCAGAGTGCCAAAATGAACATTTTGCTGATTTCCTGGCGGTGACAAATGAAGCCAAAAAAATGATATCTGTGACCTAGACATAGGTTTATAATATTTTAGATTTTATATTTCAAATACAAAATAAAAATTCAAATATTTTGCATTTTTATCCTGTGTTTTTATCAAAATGTGATGTGCATATGTCATAGGATAAATAATTATAAAAATGTAGTGCAAGCCTACTAGACTACAACAGAGAAATACTTTGTCACTGCATATTTTCAGAATTGTTTTTCAATTTCCCACTCTATGATGCCCTGTTAGTTTCTGTTTGTCTCCTGTCCAATTACTAACCAGGTCTGAATCTGAATTTCTGAGGTCATCCAAGGCCACAAAGGTGCTACCATTGAGCTGAAAAATACAGTATGCCTAGATAACATTTGTAATTTAGTACTGAGCTATAGAGTAGAGAAGTACAAAAGATTATAAGCTCCAAACATTTTGAGCTCTATGTACCACATTTTAGTTTGAAACATCAGTTTTTCTTTAAAACAACTTATCAGAAATATTATGTCATTTGGATAATTCTGGAGTTATTTGGATTCCAAAATGCTTCGAGCTCAGGATATTTCCAGGAAATAGGAGAACGCTGTTTTATGCTCAAAGTACTATTTCAGATTTGAAGTATTCTACTCAGCATTAGCAGAGAGAGTTTTGAAGGGATCCAATGTTGTAATGTTTATGTTTCAACTCCTTCCATGTATAAGGCAAAAGGTTTATTTGTAATACGTTTATGAAATTTCAATAACTACATGACCAGTTTACAGTTTCCTGGTCCTTAATATAAAAATATTAAGCAGTTTTATGGCATAATAGTTAGCCTGAACATATGTATTATTAATTAATATTTTCTACCAGATATAACAAAGCAATGCTAAGAGAACCATAGAAAAATTGCTGTTATATATTCTGAATCTCAGTCTCATTAAACAGAGACATCAAAGACAATGGATCAGACCCAGGTATTTCATTTAAAGACATTGAGACAGCTCAACTAACTCCTTCTAGAATTTTTTTAAAAATGTATATTACATTATAAGTCTAAATGATTTATTTTGTTGGCATAAACTAACCAAAGTTCATTCTATCCAATATTGGTATTCTTATTAATTCAATGTTAAACCAAATCCCCTCCTTGAAATTTAGATAAACACAACACAAAAACACCTTACCCTACTAGGTTATCAGTCCCTTCTCTTAGTTTTTCCTTTTATTAGGCATAGCAACTCATCCCAAGCATTTTACTTAGAATGATTAAAGCAGCCACATCTTTTTCCAAACTTACGCAAATGTTTTGATACTACCTGCAGCTACCTCCACTTGACACATCACCTGGAAAAAGATGCGGCTGCTTTAATGATCTGAGGAGAAGTCCATCTAAAGTGGTTTTACCTATTGTGAAGAATCGGTTATCTTGAAATAAGTATACAGTCTTAATACTGTATATTATTGCAATAGGGACATAATGCTACCTGTATTATCCAAGATGGGCACGAATAGACATTCTCTAAGGTCACACCTATCCATGGATCTTAAACCAGTTTCTTGACCATTGGAACTAGTTAATTTACCTTCCTCTGTCTCTCTTCTCAAATAGTGACGATGATGAGAAAGAGAAAGCTTTTTCCTATTTGTTCATTGGTTCTTTGTTTAATTAGGAACTTTCTGAATTGAGGGTGGGGATGGAAAAAAAGAAAACACTGCAGCAGCTAACAACAATATTGGAGGGGAAAGAAAGAGAGAAGGGTCATTTAAGGTGTTTTATTCAAGGATTTTCAACATCTATATCTAGCAATTAATACTGCGATGTTGGAAAAGAGAAAATGGAGCAATGTTTACCAAGGGTGATGGAAAGAGATGACACTTGTAACTATTCTCTGTGATTTGCTCAGCATTATTTTCATGAATTGCTTGTGTAAATCATTATGATGAATCAGCTATGTAAACATGACTCTTGATATAGAACAAGAAACTGGCAAAGGCTTGTTCAGGAATGACACAAGCTTTTCCCCATCTGTTCAACAGTCTTTCTGGATTTATAAAGGACAGAGGAGAGAATATATTACATGATTGTAATACTTTAAAATGATGCCAAGGTTAGCTTCACCGAGACCTTAAGATTACCTTAAATTTTCAAATTGCTGCTATTTTATGTACATTTCTGTAGATTATTGAGCCTTTTAACTTTACTGCATATCAACTTGAGAGAGGGGAGGCTAATTTTCAGAATGCTTATCTTTGTGGATAATTCATAAGTTGCCATAACTGAAATGATTAATAATACATGGGTGCTGATTAAGTGTTAAATGTCTGAAATTCTATAATAGTAAAATTTTGACTGGCACAAAAAAAAATCGCATGGTGTAACAAAATGACTAATCCTTATGATGATTAAGCAATAATATTGGAAGTCAATAATGCTAGAGCAAAAATATTCACAGTTCTAAAATTTGAGCTGGGAATAGATTAGGCACACAAAATAACGTCAATAGATTTTCCTTTTAAAAGTAAATTATCTTTCTTTTAAAAATCATGTATATGCATGCTCATTATTTATGATCAACTATGGCAGGGGTGTCAAACTTGATTTCATTGAGGGCCGCATCAGGATTGTGTTTGACCTCGGGGGTGGGGGGCATGGCCAGTGTGGGCATGGCCAGCTTGACATCACTCCTGTCAGGGGGCCCTATGGTGGCACGAGCACTCTACCAGTGAAAATGGGCTCCTGAGCTCCATTTTCGGCTGCC
The DNA here is from genome assembly GCF_059756535.1 of Pantherophis guttatus. Taxonomy (NCBI): domain Eukaryota; kingdom Metazoa; phylum Chordata; class Lepidosauria; order Squamata; family Colubridae; genus Pantherophis; species Pantherophis guttatus. The sequence goes on along the minus strand of NC_142070.1, from coordinate 25,274,424 downwards.
ATGACCTCCTGCAACCCTCTGCCAGTGAAAATGGAGCTCAGGAGCCCATTTTCGCTGGCAGAAGCACCGTGGGCCAGTCCTTTGCTGGTTCCAGGGCAGGCCCACGGGCCAGATCTAAGTACCCAACGGGCCAGATTCAGGCCCCAGGCCTTGAGTTTGACACCCCTGAACTACAGCATCAAAAGATGGCTTGCATATGTAAAACAAATTTCACTAAACAAAGACACTGATCAGAAATATCTATCACTTGATACTTTTTAAAGAAGTAATTCATTCATCAAGTTGTATCACAACTATACATGTACATCGGTATAATCCTGTGTTATCCCAAGCTGTTTTCCTCTTAAAATATTCTAGGGAACTGAAGTCTTGTGCAATTGCTTTTTCTATTGAAACTGAATTATTCCTCCAAAAGAGAGAGTAAACTTCATTGGCATTGGTGCTAAAATTTTAATACCTCCTGGGCTTAATTAGAATATCTTCATTCACCCGGCATATTTAAAGAGTCCATGGTTTCTATTGATGGTTAGTGGATTTTATTTATTATTGTTAGTACTAGTATGGCTACTGATAATACTCTAATATTAGTACCATTAAATAATACCAGCTGCTTCAGGAAGTGGCTCAGTGACTAAAATGCTGAGCTTGTCGATCGAAAGGTCAGCAGTTCAGCGGTTCGAATCCCTAGTGCCGCGTAACGGGGTGAGCTCCCATTACTTGTCCCAGTTTCTGCCAGCCTAGCAGTTTGAAAGCACGTAAAAAAATGCAGGTAGAAAAATAGGGACCACCTTTGGTGGGAAGGTAATAGCATTCCGTGCGCCTTTGGCATTTAGTCAGCCACATGACCACAGAGACGTCTTCAGACACCACTGGCTCTTCGGCTTTGAAACAGAGCTGAGCACTGCCCCCTAGACTCGGGAACGACTAGCACATATGTGCAAGGGGAACCTTTGCCTTTACCCTTATTCCTAGTATGTGCCAAGGATGAATAAGATCAAACCAGCATACTGTACAGTGGCTGTATCTACTCCCACAGAACTAATTAAAAACATTTAATAAATATGTTTATTTATGATATATTCCAGATTTTGTTTTATTTTGTCACAGAAAAAATGAACAACACATAATGGAGGATTTCTTTAAAAAAAAGTAACTATTATTAGCAGATTTAAACCCAACCATTGTGAAAGAAAAATGTCAAAAAGGATAGAATATGTATTGACTTCCTTCCTCTCTTTCTCCATTCCTATCAATCTGAAGAAATGTTCTACCACCTATTAAAATTCACCTCTCTTCTTTTTTCCCACTTCCTACCTAACCTTTTATAAAGAGAATGATAACTTGTTTGCACAAATATTCATCTTGTCTTCAAAAGGACTGAGCTAATCACCCTTGCTACCTTGTGTTTCTTATTTTAGCAAGTAATTAATTGCTGGTATATGAATGAGGCCAAAGCAGCCACTTAAGGGATTGTGTTATCACTTCAATATTTTAGACATTCTCTGCTGCCAGATTTATGTATAGCTAAATTGATGTTTCTCTTAAATATGCAGCTAATGAGAGTTCCTCCTATTTTCTAAATCGTATACTGCTTTAGCTAAGAGATATACCCAAACCAGTAAGACAATTAGTTTTGGACTCAATATTTCTCTTATAATACAATGAAACAATTAAAAAGAACAACTGATATAGTTTTGTGTATAAATCTATAGTAAAAAAAAAAACCTCCTCCCCATTTGCTTTATGATCCAAATCTGGAATTTGTTCTTTTGGTCTGTCATCTTTGTCACTATCAACTCACAACAGAATAATTTTACATCATTCATGTAGGATTCACAACTAAATTATGGGGAAAACAGAGTAGCATTTTGAAAATTATTTTCATAATTGTCTGCAAAGGGTCATCCATCCACTGTCCCAGTTTTGCAGACAAGGTCTTCTTCTCACAGGGAAGACTTATAAATTCTGATAAGGCATGCACAGATATCTCTAAGGGTTGCTACATATCTTTTCTTCTAACTTTACTTGAAAAGTCTTCCCACTGTCAGACTCCCATTTCTTGTCTCTTTTGGCTGGCTTTTCTCAGTCACTCCCTGCATCCATTACCAGTCACAGACTTCCACTTGCTTCTTACCCAGCCTTCTTTGTTTATTGTGTTATTTCATGGCATGTATACATTCCTACTCAGACCCAGAATGTGTCATGAAATAACAGGATTTTGGTGGAAATGGAAATCTTAACTGGTTCTAGGATTCTATCAATCATTCTTAATCCAGCTTGTCTGTAAAAAAAAAAAATGGGACTACTTTCTCAGAATTAACTCAACATCTTATTTATCCTATTATTTTAGAGAAGACCAAGATAAGGGAACTATTCCTAAGTTTACTGTATAAGTACAATACAAAGCTTCATTATTCTAGGAAAGAACTGGATTAAGCTATATGCATTTAATCCCAGTGTTCAACATATATTTAAAAAAATTCACTGATCCAAACATGAACAGCAAATTCTTCATATGTCATTAGAAAGATATTGGAGGCAGATTTTGAGGATAGGGGATGAGAAGAGTATAAGAGTATCATCGTCCCAGTTTAGGTTCCTAACCAGTCCTATGAAGCAATCAATAGCAATAAAATTTAGACTTATATACCGCTTCATAGTGCTTTACAGCCCTGTGTAAACAGTTTACAGAGTCAGCACATTGCCGCCAACAATTTGGATCCTCATTTTACCAACCTCGGAAGCATGAAGGCCTTGACCCCATCAGGATCAAACTTCTGACCTGGCAGTGGGCAGAGTTAGCCTGCAATACTGCATTCTAACCACTACGGCACCACAGCTCCTAATCATGCAATTGTGCATGACTTTATACGCGTGTCAAAACGATGAACAGCACATGGCTTTTGGTTTGTTTATTGTAACACTGTATCTCACTGATTCCATACATACAGAGGAGTATATACAATGCACCTATTAAACCATAAATCAGCAACGTATCTGTAAAACAAAATTCCACCATTACATATAATCCTATGATATCAATTACCAAATGCTCTCTGAAACACTTCTGTCTTGACACCTTTGCAAAAATCAGCAGAGAAGATGGTATCTCAGTTTCTAGGGTTAAGGTAATCTGGTAGGTAAATTACTCCAAGCATTGAAGAACATTGTCTCCTTGCCGACAAAGAGGATATTTCAAAATCTGTAAATCGCAAGTGTTCACTAGACGAGTCAACTCTACTTAGAGCAGGCAATTTTCAGGTATGAATATATATTTGGTTATCACCAGCTTGTTTAGGATAAATGAGCCACGGTGGTGCAGTGGTTGGATTGCAGTACTGCAGGCTACTTCTGCTGACTGCTGGCTGCCTGCAATTTGGCAGGTCAAGGTTGACCAGGTTCAAGGTTGACTCAGCCCCATCCTTCCAAGATGGGTAAAATGAAGATCCAAATTATTGGGGGCAATCTGACTCTGTAAACTGCTTAAAGCACTGTGAAGCAGTATATAAATCTAAGTGCTATTGTTATTGCTAACCCAAACCAGTGGATGACCTCACTTAGTAAGTTTCATGTAGATACCAAGAATCAAAGCTGAGAGCCATGAAACCTGCCACACTCCACAAGGAAATAACCAACAGGATGACTTGTTCTGCCCTGGCACCACCAACTAACCTCTTCCTTCATTTAGGTAGAAGTAGAACCATTGAAGCAAAGTGACCCCAATTCTGAACTCTCACAATCGTTAACTCAAAATAGAGTAAGAAGAAAAAAATAAAAGAGAAGGAATAAAAGAGAAAGCTAAAGTGCACAAAGAAAAAAGAAAAAATGTAGAAGAAAAATAGGAAAGAATGAAAATATATATATAAAGAATTGGCTTCTGATATTCCTACAATTCATACTACTATGAAAATGTTGCCTTCTCAGAAGAAAAGTAATATTAATATTGCATTTATTTGGCTATGAATGAAATAAAACATTTGTTGGAACTGTAGCATTCTGTTATGAAGGGTTTTTTTTAAGTGCTTGAATTTGTTCCTGCATTTTTGTTTAATGTGCTGGTAATTATGATTTTTTTAACAGTTCTGTCAGTTGGATTAGAATATCTATAAACGTACTTGCCTCGTGCTGATTAGTTATGGAAGCATCAAGCAGATTTTGTTCTCCCAGTTTTATTAATTTTTATTAATTTAATTTGTATAATTTGAAAGATCAATTAACATATAATAATGTCCAGTGATCAAATGCATCCCTACACAGCCCTAAGTTCAAGGGAGAGATTGACAGTTTGCTTTCCCACTGGTAGATGATGCTGGGTGAGCGAAGGAAGGCTTCTGCCAGTTGCTGTCCTAAAATATGCATATGTCATGTGTGTGTCAAAACATAAAATGGCTGCCACAACCATGTGATCAAAGCAGTGGTGGAATCCTTCTGGTTTAACAACTGGTTCAGTGATCATGCACTTTGCTGCGCGCGCGTGCACAGTTCAACAAAAAATCACCTTCCGCGTTAGTGCTAAAGAATTAAAACAGCTGAGGTGCAGCAATCCGCTCTGCCGTGCTAATCAGCTGTGAAGATAAAGGTAAGTAAAGCACAGGGGCAGGTGGATGGGCCCAGCTGATCGCCGGAGTGAACCGATTCGCTCCCAGCTGATCATCAGAGCTACCGATTCATCCGAACCAGTCCAAACTGATAGAATTCCACTCCTGGATCAAAGTGATGGCAGGACTTTGATTGCATGATTGTATCAGCCATCTTAACTTTTTGGATACTTCTGGTAGTCAGCCAGAATTGCTGCCCACATACTGTACACTATAATGCAGGATATTACACCTCAACAAGATGTTTCCAATGACCTCAAAATCTAGCAGTTGCATCTACCCACAAGAGACAACATAAGTCTCTTTCCAACTAACAGATTTCCCATCAATCACACCCAAGTGAATTGATGGTTTGTTTTTGAAACAGCTTTGAAGAATCTTTGCTTAAAGCATTGCCAAAGCCAAGCACCTTTTGAAGTTTTGCACAAGACTGATAAAATAATGCTTTTACCATTCAGATGTAAACTACAGTGATGTCCTTCAGCAGATCATCAGACAGATCCTTCAAGAAGAATTTGGGATAATTTATCAATTGTTTATTAAACAGTTCTGTATAAACATATAGTCTTTGCCTCATATGAACTTTCTATAGCTCCATCATTTTTTGTTTGTCACTTACTTCAAGTGCCCTATTGCTCTGTCCCTTTCTTTCAGCCCTTTGGTCTATTTAGCTGCTAGCAAGTATGAATTTTGTATGGATGCTAGACAGCCATGAAATGCTCCTGGACACACAAATTATATTTCTGGTTTAATGTTCTTCATTGGTCCTCACATTTTGTCATGTGACCATTTCTTTCTACAATAGCTGATCTTCTGGTTTTTGCTGCTTGTGTTCTTTTCTTCATAATTTTAGGACTTTGTCACATTGCTTAAATTAAGAAAAGTCATGCCAGGATATTCTACATATAGACATAGAAACTATATTGAATCAACTGTATCAACCATATTGTACGACTATATTCCGTCCCTATTATGAATTATTCCTGTTGTCACTGTTGTTGTCAGAGAGAGAGAGAGACAAGAGGAGAAGAAAAAGAAAAAAGACCTATATTCTGAGTACCCAGTAGTGCATTGGTGAAATCAAGAGAGATGGAAATGACCTGGATTTCAAATGTCCCATGTAAGACACTTCAAGAAAGCATTAGATATAATAGAATGGACACATACATGTGTGTACAGGACAAATCCCTGTATAATCTTTATACAAAAGTATTTTAGATATTTAATAACTATAAAATTATGTTACAAATTTTTGCCTTGTCTTAAATATGAAGGCTTCTTCTTACTTCTATTAACAGACAGTTTTCTGGGGCTTAAACATTCACTGAACAATTAAATAAGGATATATTGAAGTAACAGCCTAAACCTACAACAGAATCTCATACTGTCAGGGGGAATTAATGCTGAACTCCTCAAATTTCAAGCAGGTTTGTAGTTCTTCTTCAAAATGTTTCACCTATTCACAAAATAGTTTGAGAAGTCCTGATGAAGTCATTTGGCATGCTGAATACCTCCCACATCAAAAGACAAATGGGCATAAATTATACGTGGACTAGCAAGTCCTTACGACAAAATAATGTAGAATATTTTCCAAGGACCAGCAACAGTTCAATTGTTTGACAATTAAAATATTTTCATTAGCTTGTGTTTTTGTTTCATGACTCAGTGAGATTTAAAGCAAAAATGGTGATTAAGCTGAGGCGGCATCCTTTTAAATATAGGTAATATCCTAGGTACAGAATACAGTTAGTTTATTACACAGAAATCCCAGGTGCGTGACTATCTCTTCCTTGCCATTTGCCAAGATGTTTTGCACAACCACTCTGTCTGGAGATAACTTTGGTTTCTAAATAAGCTCCTAAAACAGAAATCTATCACTGCTTGACCTCTATTTACAATTTACAGATCAAGAGCAGACTCATCCATATCACAACATATTGTTCTAATTAGTGCTTCTTTTAGTATTGCACTGTGTTCTCATTTTCAGCTCTGTCATTCTCCACAGGTACCTTGTCTTTGTTTCATTATGACTTCCATATGATTTGTATACCTCATAGGACACTATATGCTCTGCTGCAAAATTACCACAAAAAGTTCACATTGAAGCTGAAGAAGACACAAACCTCTTCTCTTCAGAACTTGTCATCGAACTGTGTTGAAAATTTCCTACACTATCAAAACAAGGTTTTGTTTTCCTATCTCATTCCTCAAGTCATTTCTTTAGAATTTACTGTGAAAGTGTATTTGAACTTTGTAGAGCTTGTGAGGTATCAGAAGGCTATTACTTTCTATTTCATTGTTAAACTGTAGATTGCCTGTCTCCTTCTTTAAAATTTTATTTATTTGTTTGTTTATTAAATTTATTGGCTGCCAATCTCACCACAAGGTAACTCGGGGCGTCTTACAATATTGAAAGGATAAAACTATACAAAACCTATACACAATACAAATACAAAACTATAAAAATATAAATACACAGGTCCTTTAAAATGATAGGAAGTGAAAGAGTAGGATGAGTCGGGATGTGGTGTGATCAGTTATCACCCCCAATATGAATGGAATGGGATAACTTGCTGCAGCCAACTCATCATGGGACAACTCACCACAGGACAATTTAACAATTCAGTTTAATTGTTTAAAATAAATTTAAAAATATTTTAATTTTTGTAATTTTATTTAGTCCCTCCCTTCGCATCCTTTATTTAATTATTCCATTCCATCATTTCTTTGATATTAGTGTAACTCTTGTCCTGCAGCGAGTTGTCCTGTGGTGAGTTGGCCATGGCGAGTTGTCTCACAGCAAATTGGCCATGGTGAGTTGGCCATGGCGAGTTGGCCATAGTGAGTTAGCTGTGGCGAATTGGCCATGATGAGTTCCCATGGCGAATTGTCATAGACCCCAATGTGAAGCCTTCCCATTGGAGTCCCAAGCCAACTGACAGAGCCAGGTCTTCGAGCTCTTGTGAAAAGTCAGGAGGGTGGGAGCTGACCTCACTCCATGGGGCAAGATGTTCCAAAGGGCAGGAGCAACAGCAGAGGAGGCTTTTCTCCTGGACCCCGCCAGCCAGAATACCCCAGCCGATGGAACCCACAGCATGCCGCCCCTGCTGGCCAATCTTATTGGGATGAGACAGTCCGAATAGCAATAGAACTTAGGTTTATATACCGCTTCACAGTGCTTTACAGCCCTCTCTAAGCAGTTTACAAAGTCAGCATATTTTCCCCAACAATCTGGGCCCTCATTTTACTGACATCAGAAGGATATAAGGCTGAGTCAACCTTGAGCCAGTGAGATTCGAATGGCAGCCAGCAATAGCCTGCAGTACTGCATTCTAACCACTGCACCATCACGGCTTAAGTGACCTGGACCCATGCCATGAAGGACTTGAAAGGTGATTACCAACACCTTGAATTGCACCCAGAAGCAAACCGGCAGGCAGTGAAGCTCATGGAGCAGTGGTGCTACATAGGCCAGTCTTGAGGGCCCAAAACTGTCCATACCACCTCAGCTGCAGCTTCCAAATGCTCTTCAAGAGTTGTGCCATGTGGAGCTTCCCCCCCCCCATGTTTTTTAAAAAATGTGTGAGGTATTCCCTTAGATATCTTTTTCTGGGGTTTATATGGAGGCATAGGAAACTAGAGTGGCTTGAACCACTGGATCGATGATTTCACAATTATCAATACAACACTCATGCACAGTACTGGTTTCTGTACTGGTTTCAGTGCAAGAAGAAGGATGAATACTATTATTGGATACTTTAGACTGCTAAATATTACTCAAGAATCCGTATCTCCAAATTCCCAAATGTGTACAAAAGATTAGACTTAAATGACATTCTGGCTGTTATTATTAATCATCAATATCATCGTCTACATGAAACTTGTAGAGACACATCTTTCTTTTTTTACTTTTTTTCTACAGGATGACTTATCCAAAATTAAGCTTAGATATTTTTTGAAAAAAAACTGGAAAAAATTAATATAATACAATAACTGCTGGGGTTTTTTTCTGCTGCTTTGTTTTTATACAAAAAGATGGATATGACTCTCCTGTAGGAAAATAGCGCAGATTCCATAGTTACTCGGCACGTGCTCTTTGTGGGATGCCATTTGTCACAGCAATCTAATGTATCTTCTCATAGGTCTAAATTCTCCATTCTGATTCAGTACTTATTCTGAGCTCATGGGTTTATTGATGCTGGTGAATGTTCCACACATGGAACAACACAAAATATGCAGCGGAGATTTGTGATGAGGATTAGAGGAAAGAATTTTGATTGACAACTTTTATTACAGCAGGCAGCCGAGACGTTGCGATGTGGTAGTTTGGGAGGGAAGGTCTTCCCTGATTCTTCTCCTGAGGACCCCGTTTTAAGAATTTCTTATGGGAAGCAAGAAGGATGATGTATGAAATGGGGAGAGCGTAGCTAGCTCAGACATCGGTGTTGAAGAGGGAGAATGGCATCTTCTTCCTGGTTAGGTCTGCTGCCAACTATGGAACAAAGCTATCTTTGGTCAGCCCTTGTATGGCCCAAACCCTTTACCTCTCCCTTTCCTATTCTCAGGTTTCACCAAGGCAAGGGCAAGCCTGTCAGTAAGGAGTTGTGGAAAATAACATGTGCTACTGGACAGCATGTCCCCTTTTGACTATAATATGGCTTCCCATCATACTGAGTTCTGCATGAAGCTTTACGGATTATTATTTTTTCTGTTAAGAAAGATGGACATAATATTAGCCAGCATTATTGTTCTCTTCTCAATGCAAGATACAAAATATCAGGCTCCTTAGCTGAGCTCAAATCCTAAAAATATCTAACTTGTCTTTCTTGAGGACAAAGGCATACAGTCCTTTCTTTGCCATTGTTCTTATTCACTTTCCCATGCCTTTGTGCTTTGTTCTCTTTGTTCTCGGTATTTATAAACTGAAGAAAGGAAATCCAAGAAGCTAAAACATGACGTCGTGCAGGCAGTAAATCATCACTATATGCCAAGCAAGTAAGTCAGGAAACCAAAGGCTATTCATGTGACCTGTTCATGTGACCTGATCATGTGACTGTCCCACAGGTGCTTTTTCAAAAGGCAACTGGACTTTCTTGTTTTCCTTGAAGATGTTTCGTTTCTTATCCAAGAAGCTTCTTCAGTTCAGTCACAAGTGAAGGAGCTTCTTGGATGAGAAGTGAAAAGTCTTCAAGGAAAACAAAGAAAGTCCAGTTGCCTTTTGAAAAAGCACCTTTGGGACAACCATGACCTGGATGACTGAGAATCTCCATAGACAATGTTTATGTGACTATTTCTAACAATTGGTGCTTCTTATTCAATGTGCAAAGGTGACTCTTCTGAGAATAAAAGCAGACATTAATTTCAGTTGTAGGACGCTCTTCATAACTGCTCTCATCAAAATATCTAGTTTTTAAAATAAAGGATTATAAAAGAATTCCAACACGCAGCATCTTTCTTTTATTTATACAGTATTTTCTAGACTTCATTAGTATCTAGAAATTGCAAATTTATTGTAGTTGGAAAACATTGTTCTTTTTAAAAAACAAAAAACAAAATCAACCTGCATATCTTGAGCTTTGTGTATGTGTCCTATGAGGAAAAAAAGGAGAGTGAAACTGAAAATCACAATAAATTTGCAAGCAATGTATCCCCAATGAATTTTAAGTATTTTCCCAAGTGAAACTAGGAGGCAGGTGGAGTGTAATTATGGGCAGAACTAACTAATGGAACAATAATGAAACAAGAGACACTCGCTAATCCCTGTTGCATTGTAATGTGCTTGAAGTTTAGGTGGATGCAAAGATCAACCAGTTTCCAAAGTACAAATTCAGTCACATGAAAAGTGGCTTGGTGAGCTACATGGGCTAACCTAAAGGACCAAAGAGTTTATTTTAGGATCATGTTTATTCTGTGCTATCATACCATGATAATCCCATTGTCTTGTTTCAGGGTCAGCAGAGGAAATACCAATCCATAATCCTCCTGATGAGCATAGATCAAAGATGCAAATAAAATGGACACATTTTCTATAAGGAGGCCTGCAGATGTGATTATACTTGAGGAAGCAAGGAAAATTCAGCCAAATTCATCAAGGCACAGATAATGACATAGCTATGTGAAAAGGCTACCTCTTTGTCTATATCAGGGGTCTGCAACCTTAAACACTCAAGGAGCCATTTGGACCTGTTTCCCACAGAAAAGAAAACACCGGGAGCCACAAAAGCCTTCCCGTGCCTCACTATTTCTTGAGCAGCCACAAAACTAGCATATGTCATTGAATTAAACATTTTGTTTTCTTCTGAAACTTTTCTTTTCTTGGATTTATCCACGGTTGGCCTACCGGGGGTTGAAAAGCTCAATAAATCGCATGCCGGCAGGTGTCACACATTTTGAGTGACAGGGAGCCGCAGCAGAGGGGTGAAAGAGCCACATGCGGCTCCAGAGCCGCAAGTTGCTGACCTCTGGTCTATATGGAGAAAATAAAAAAAATACTCTAAAGAAGGTTTTACAGGTAGTCCTCAATTTACAACAGCTCATGTAGTGACCGTTTGAAGTTACAACAGCATTGAGAAAAGTGACTGATGACCATTTTTCACACATATGACCATTGCAGAATCCCCATGGTCATGTGATTTATATTGGGATGCTTGACAACTGACTCATATTTATGACGGTTGCGTTGTCTTGGAGTCATGTGATCACCTTTGGCAAACTTTTGACCAGCAAAGTCAAAGGGGAAACCAGATTCACTTAACAATTGTATTACTAATTTAACAACTGCCATGATTCAGTTAACAAATGGGGCAAGAAAAGTTGTAAAGTGGGGCAAGACTCACTTAACACATTTCTCACTTAGCAACATAGATTTTGGGCTCAATTGTGGTCGTACATTGAGGACTACCTGCATGTAGTCCTCACATAAATTATTTCAACGTTCCACCAAGTTTCAGCATGATTAATAATAGTATGAGCTTGAATAGGACTCCCACATTTTTCAAAATATTGTCTTTCAACCTGCCAGAACAATTATTTTGGGGTGTTTTTGTTTCAAAGTAGGAAACATGATATAAATCTCGGGATGAATGTGGAATTGTTGCACTTTCCTTAATTACAAGTTAGTTGTCAGAGAAATCTACAAACGTATGGACATGCTACAGTGGTGGGTTCCTCCCGGTTCGGCTGAGCCAGTAGCGGTGACGATATGACGTCACCGAACCGGTTCTGTTTGTTTGGGAGCTGGGCCCTCCCGCCCCCTGCCCGTGTTATTCTTACCTTTTATTTGGCCCCGCCCCCAATCTATTGCTGCCTCCCGAGTCCCAGCTGATTGGCTAGAAGGAAAGAAACTGTTTAAACTCTTGCGGTGGGGCTTCAAAGGGCCACCCTACAGCTGATCAGTATTAAAAGGCAGTGTGGTGGTAGACCGGTGCCTCCAAAAACAAATGAGTAGACTGGTGCCTCCAAAAACAAATGAGTAGACCAGTAGAGCTCTGCAAGTAGTTAAAAGCCTGGTAGACCAGTACCTCTACTAAATCCTAAAGAATTGTCACATGACCATCAAGCCATGCCCACAAAATAAGCCACGCCCACAGAACCGGTAGTAAAAAATTTTAGAACCCACCCCTGACATGCTACAATCATCTACAAAGCATCCTACAGCTTCCATGACTGCTTCTATTAGAACTAAATCTCAAGAAAATCCACCAAAAGGAAAGTGGAAATAAATACTCCATCTTTGCTATTTTACAATACTATGAATAGCTTAGAAACTCCAGTAAAATAAATTTGGAAGTAGAAAAAGAAAAGAAAAAATCCTAAAATAGAAATGGTTTGGAAAAGGGAATGAAGAAAATCCAGAAAACTGGAGGATAGATTTTGACACAATTTTGTGCTGAGGGGGCGCAGTGGTTAGAGTGGTTAGAGGGCAGTAATGCAGGCTACTTCTGCTGCCTGCCTGCAATTTGGCAGTTCAAATCTCACCAGGCTCAAGATTGACTCAGCCTTCCATCCTTCTGAGGTGGGTAAAATGAGGACTCAAATTGTTGGGGGCAATATGCTGACTCTGTAAACTGCTTAGAGAAGCACTGTAAGTGGTATATAAGTCTGCTATTGCTATTGTATGTAATACTATAGTACATACTAAATATAAGGCTTATTTACTGCAGAATTTATTAAAGCATAGAATTTTAGGAACAGTCCTGCCTGCAATGTTGCCATCTATGGACTTGTGTATTGTTCCTTGTCTGTGATTCCTTAACTCGCATTTGGTAATATGTGTTTTTTACCCCATTGCAAATACTGTTTTCTTCAAGTTTAGTGGGCATAACTAATAAGCATGTTCCAATGAAGCCATTCATTGAAATCCAATTTCAGTCTGGTTTCAGACCTAGGTATAATAGAGCTTTATAATAGATATAATAAAAGTTGGCTGCCTTCATTGGAGAACTTTATTGGGAGACACATAAGGAGACTTCCAGCTCCTTATGTGCAAAATGGAGCAGCTCCTTATAGCTGCTCCATTTTCCAGCTTTTGACATAGCTGTTCATGAAATATTGTTGGAGCAGTTTAATTTAGTAGATTGGTAATTAGAATACTGTTAAGAGCGATTCCATTGCTACCGGCCAAACCATCTCAAAAGTATGGCAATGGAGGATTTCTGTTCAGTTCTACAACATTGTTCAGTTCTACAACATTGAGTTATGGACATTAAGAGCTGAGGTGGTGCAGTGGTTAGAGTACAGTACTTCAACTGACTGCTAGTTCAGCAGTTCAAATCTCACCAGGCTCAAGGTTGACTCAGCCGTGCATCCTTCTGAGGTGGGTAAAATGAGGACCCAGATTGTTGGGGGCAATATGCTGACTCTGTAAGCTCCTTAGAGAAGGCTGTAAAGCACTATGAAGTGATATATAAGTCTAAGCACTATTGCTATTAATGGGACTCTATTCTTTTTCACTGCTGCTCAACAAGTAGTCTCTGTGGGCAATTATCCAAAGATTTGAAGTTCTGTTGGGACCCTCAACATCTCCTTTCCATCTGAATTAGAAGATTTTGTGCCATGTACTGTGACCATTTGCCTTAGGACTGTACCAAACTGGAAGAGGTTAAGAAATTAACTGGATCTAGATAGATGTCCCCAAATATAAGTATAAATATCTTAGTGACTGCATGTGTGCTTATGGGTTTGTGAGTCTATTTACTTTTCTATTTTAATGTATCTAAATTAAAGATGGTCCCGCCAAGCATTTGTAGTATTAAAGTGAGTGATTACAGCTTATCACTATGTTTGAAAATTGGCTTATTTGCCCAGGAAAATGGTTTAAAAAACCTTAACTAATGTGGCAAAAAGCACTGGAGGCTCAAGGAAGTGGCAGGAAGAAACTTTACCAATTTTTTTCTGATAAATGGCTTATTTTGAAACTGGCCACCCCCTCTATGGTACCTACTCTCTGAAAATGTGGATAACACATCCTCAAAATTCCTGATGGGCCTATTGGAGAGTCCTGAAGTTAGAGGCATAGGACTTTAGCTGAAAGTTTTTATGTTCAAAAATTTAAAACAACGTCATTAACACCACAGATGTGAAATATGTCTATTCAAACATAAATTCTATTAAGTTCAGTAAGACTTCGTAGTATCAGCGGATAAAGAGAGGATATGAGATTATGAACTCCATGGCCTTAATAAGTCACCCTTCCTCAGCTTCTTCCTGTGCAAAGTCGTAAGAATCATTATGTGCCTTACAAAGTAATGTAAAAGTTATTGTGATCAAGTATTCAAAGCATTACGTTAGTATTTCTTATACAACTGACCCTGCTCAAATTTTATGGACTACAATGAACAGCTGTTTATTCAGAACAAAACCTGCTAACCATTCTTCTTTGATGACATTGATGGGGGGCTTTTGATCTTATGACCTGCTGTGCAACCACATAGGCTGACTGGATTTGACAATAGGGTACCAGTATTAATGCAAGGTTACAGCTGCTGTTACACTGGCATTGGGATTAGCTCCTGGACTAATTCTAAGGTGGCATTCTCTGTGCACTAAGTAATCTAGTCCCTACAGTGGATCAAGGGAATGGATGGAATCCATGGCAATCTTTGAATCCATTAGAATCGCAAAAGGTGATGATGAAGGTTCTAGATCAGGCAATGGTCATGTCATACATTACTCATCACTCACACTCATCAGAATAACAGACTTGAAAGGGACCTTGGAGGTCTTCTAGTCCAACCCTACACCACTTCAGACAAATGGTTATCCAATCTCTTCTTAAAAACTTCCAGTGTTAGAGCATTCACAGTTTCCGGAGGGAAGTTGTTCCACTGTTTAATTGTTCTAACTGTCAGGAAATTTCTCCTTAGTTCTAGGCTGCTTCTCTCCTTGATTCGTTTCCACCCATTGCTTCTTGTCCTGCCCTCAGGTGCTTTGGAGAATAGCTTGACTTATCCTTCAACAAAGACTCTACAGCAAGTACAGGTACTCCTCGACTTATAACCACAACTGAGTACAAAATTTCTGTGGCTAAATGAAACATTTATAATTTTAAAATGGGGCATGTTAAATGAAATATGCCCCATTTTACGACCTTTCTTGACACAGTTGTTAAGTGAATCGCTGCAGTTGTTAAGTTAGTCATATGGTTGTTAAGTGAATCTGATTTCCCCATTGACTTTGCTTGTCAGAAGGTTGCAATAAGGTGACCCCGGGACACAGCAACTGTCAAAAATACATATGAGTCATTTGCCAAGCATTTGAACTTTGATCAAATGGTCGTGAGTGTGAAAAACGGTGATAAGTCACTGTTTCAGTGCTGTGGTAACTTTGAACATTCACTAAACGAACTGTTGTAACTCGAGAACTACCTGTATGTTTGTCTACCCATACATTTTCGGTGCTGGGAGAACCAGTTGTTACAACCGGCAACAGCCCACCACTGGTTAACGTAGTTAGAAAAGAAACATTACCTGCTTTCAGTATTGCAACTATGACTAGGAATATTAGAAGTTGCACAGTTTATTTCAGAGCCATTTCTAATGTGCCTATTCTTTGGTTGAACCAGAATCAGGGCTATAGGCTAGCCTGGGTAGTAGCAATGGAAGTGACCTAGTATTAGGACTATAGGCTAGCTGGGTAGTAGCAATGGAAGTGACCTTGGGAGTCATAGGCTAGAGAAGGGAGAGCCACAGACTGGGCAACCAGTATTTAAAAGATATCTCAGCCCACAGAAACAGGAATGGTGTGGAAAACATTTCAGAAGGGACCTTCCCAAGTTTTCTGGAGAATAAAAGGAAAAAGGGGGGAGATTTTTTTCCCCCAACTTGCAAAATTTTGTCAGTATAATTTAACAATATAAATAGAGTTAGTACTCCTGCTTGTGCTTTTTTGCCTGGACTACCATCAGTGGTTAACAAAATAGCCTGGAAAAAGGAAGTAGCAAAACATTTTTGGACGTGTCTCTAAAATCAGTCAGGTTGGAAACTTAATCTTCTATGGCAACCTTCATGCCACAGAAAATGGGTTCCTTAACTATTTCTTCAGTGTCGGAAGATGTTATTTTAAATACTTTCATTATCATTTCCATAAAGCTATGACAAATGTGAGTAGATAAATAGGTACCATTTTGGTGGGAAGGTAACAGTGTTCCATGTGCCTCAGCGTATAGTCCTGCTGGTCACATGACTACAGAAATGTCTTTGGACAACACTGCCTCTCTTAGCTAAGAAACGGAGAGGAGAACCACTCTCTAGAGTCAGACGTAACCGGAGAAGGGAAACCTTTACCTTTATGGCAAATATGATGCAATGAGACATCTATTATATTTATATCTACCGTACTTAACATGAACATTGTGGCAATATCAAAACAATATTACCAGGAAGGTATGTAAACAAAGGTTGGCAGTAGGTAACTTGTTGGGCCTGATACATTTACAGAACAGGTATTATTTATAATGACCAAATCACATTCTTTCCAAAGGACAGCAGATCAGTAGCAAAAGAATCTTTCAAAGCATTATCCCAACTCTAAAGTTGTAGCCAAGTTCACAGATGCTGGCAGGCACCTAAGAACAGCCTAAAGCAAAACAACCAATTGTTAAATAAAGCAGTCATGCTTGGGTGTGACCATGTGTTCAGCTGTTGAATGGAATACATGGTTTTATATTTTGCTGGGCATTGTCCAGATTTCTATTTAAAACAGGAGAACTCTAAATAGGAACATCGAGAAATACCATCAACAAATACTACAGTTTCTCTTCTGGGCCATTATTTCTTGCAGTCAGATCCAACTATCATTTAATTGGATCCTGATGTTAAAACCTGAATTCTACTTTGGAAGCCTGAAACTGAAACATACTGAATAATTTGTTCTGCTGAACCATTCATCCCAAATGTCACAGGAAAAAATTAATCTCAGATGAAAAATGACCTACCTTCCATGAAAGGAGAACGTTTCTAATGCAAAAAAGGCCAATATTTTTTGTTTGCAAAGAAAGAAAAGCTTGGTTCATACACAAATCACAATAACTTTATTTCTACCCTGTCCATGCCTTGCTAATGAAGGTGTGAACCAATTCTGTACAAATCTACTATTTATGTCACACACAGGTTCTAGGACAAATTCCTCATTCACGTGTGCAAAACAGCCGTTCATTATAAAGTATCAAAGTCTATTAGCAACCTCAGATTGTGCAAATCCAGATATCATTTCAGTTTATTGATCAGGTCACTTTTTTCATGATTAAATTTGACACACACACAAACATATGATATACTGTATCTCTTCACACATAAGTTCTTACCCATTTGATAAGTCGCTTTGAGTTACCACATCACTGTAAATTAATTGGATTAATTGGAATCATGAAATAGAATAGAAGTGAGAAACAGAATCATACATATGTATCTATAAGGTGTAATAATGTGTTTGCAATGCTGACTGAATCCTCACTTAAGGCTACAATTCAGCAAGCATTGTATATAAGCCCACTAAACCTATTAAGTTTGAACTCAGGGATAAAACAATACCTGTCCAATGGTTTTTTAATAATTTGAAATAATTTGAAATTATATTTCAATAATTTGAAATTATATTCTAACACAGATGTGAATGAATTCTTATTAAAAAAAATTAAAAACTCTCTAGTTTGCACATCATATTTAACAGCTGTACTGTAACGGTTGTACAGGGGTGTCAAATTTGATTTCATTGAGGGCTGCATCAGGGTTGTGTTTAACCTTGAGGGGCTGGGGTGGGTGTGGCCAGGTCGACGTCACTCATGTCAGGGGTGCCTGTGGTGGCCTAAGTGCTCTGCCAGTGAAAACAGTTTCCTAAGCTCCGTTTTCAGCTACAACAGCTTCCTGCAACCCTCCGCCAGTGAAAATGGAGCTCGGGAGGGTCACTGGCAGAGGCACCGTGGGCTGGTCCTTCGCTGTTTTCAGGGTGGCCGCAGGCCAGATCTAAGCATCCTGTGAGCCAGAAATGGCCCGTGGGCCTTGCGTTTGGCACCCCTGTATTATAAGCATGGAAAGAAGACTCTCGCACTTAACTGTTAAGGATAAGAGTCAAGAGCCTGAGTGGCATAGGAGGCTAATGCCTCCTACTAAGGCAGCATTTAACATCCAGCTGCCTGCAATTACTGCGAGTTCAATTCTCACCAGGCTCAAGGTTGACTCAGCCTTCCATCCTTTCTAAGGTGGGTAAAATGAGGACCCGGTTTGTGGGGGCAATAAGCTGACTTTGTATAAAATATACAAAAGTATGAAGGCTATTGCTTAACGCATTGTAAGCCGCCCTGAATCTCTGGAGAAAGGCGGCATATAAAAATAAATAAAAAACTGCAATAATTCATAACCACAAACTACATAGAGATTCAAACAAATATCAATTTTGCTTTTCTGCCACAGTTTTAAAAAACCTCAATTTTTTTCCACCCTGTTTACTTGCTTTGTTTTCAATGGTTCCAAAAAAATTCTTGTCTAAATTTGATGCAGTAAATGAAATAATGAAATGAAATGAACTGCAGTTTTATAGTTTACCATCCCAGTATGAGAACAATCCCCATACTTTCTTTCTACTATTGATATAAATGTCTATGGAGATTCTCAGTCATCATTCCACACCCCATTGCACTATTCAGGTGACCCGGAGGATACAGATAAATCTCCAAGTTGTCTCAACAACTCTCAGAAAGAGTGCTAACAACCAGATGTCTGCAAGGAATATAATCCTTCCATCCTCCACCATTCAGTCAGAACTGAAGAAGCTTCTTGGATGAGAAATGAAATATCTTCAAAGGAAAAACAAAGTCCTGTTGCCTTTTGAAAAAAGCACCTTTGGGACATATTGATATAAATGTATAAGAACCTCAGAAAGAATTAAAGAGAACAATGAAAACCCCTTCATTAAAGAGAAATGCTTATATTGAGCTTGTTTTCAAGCTAAATTGAAATTCCTGGCACTTCCATTTTAAGCCTAAATGGTTTGGATCTCAGACAACTAAAAGATTATATAAATCTGATTTTGTTTTTTATGCGTTAGAGATGAATGTGGATTCCCAAAGCCACATGCAGCTTCCAAAACATCAGTGCATCCCCTAGAGTCTCTTCAAAAGTCAGCTCCAAATATAACTTTATAAGAAAATTATTAAACACGAAGTTAAGTCATGGATGATGTAACTTACATTAAATCCAATTTTGTTTACATCTGGCATCCAGCCCACCTACAATATTTTTTGTTCTGGTCACACCTATTTTTTTGAAGGTGGTCCCCAGCACACTTTCAAACGCCAAGTGCTGCACCTGGACAGAAAAACATCTGAAGGAGCCCAATAGCACGTTTTCTGAACTAATAAATTTTGTTAAGAGGCATCAGCTTTGGTAAACTGCAGCCACTTCATCAGAGACAAAGACTAGCTAGACTGATGGAAATTTACTCTCTCCCCCTCTGATGAAGTGAACTGCAGCTTTCCAAAGCTTACACCTTGTATAAAATGTCTTAGTCAGGAAAGATGCTACTGAGCTTCTTCAGCTTTTTTTTTTTTGCTACAATACACTAACTAGCCCTCTTCCCACAACCTACCCAGAAAGAAACTTATGACTTCCTCTTTACATTATTCAGATACAGAAAAGATCTATTGTTAGCTGAAACACATGAGGCAGTGTTCTCCTTGTCGACAACCAAAATAGAGCTCTCGCACTCAGCTGGAAATAAACCTGGATCCCTTTTTAGTGGCGCTTAAAGAATATCTACGTAAAGTCTCTATTATTTCAACAAGCTTGGGCCTAATTAGCTAACGGTATATCATCTCCCTAGACTTATTGGGCTACTATTGCTGTTGTTGCTGTTTTATCATATTGTATTGTATTTCACTGCGTTAATATTTGCTTTTGTTTTATGGGTTGGATTTTATTTGAAGAGAATTAGGCGATGTTCATCCCCTGTGCGAGGACAGATAACAATGTTATGTTCAAAAAGTGGGGGCGCAGGCAACATGTTCTCATTCTCCATCACAGGTAATTTAAACAGGACTTTATTCAAGCACCGGCATTCTACAGGCAAGGAATTGATATTCTAACCCATATCTTCTCCAAAAGGGTTTTTCAAACAGTATGTGACGAATTAGCACAATCCTTTCCTTTCATTCCAACAAGGATATGCAGACATGCTTTAGTCTCCGAAAAAAGAAAATTGTCAAATACTTAAAATTGATTCAACTTCATAATACCTCCAATAAATACAACAAATCAATGATTTAAAACTCTAAGCTTAAGGAAAGAGCTTTTCCAAAGCTGAATGCTATTCGAGTCTTACGTTACCCTAAAGCTCAGCGATAGACTAAAATTGAGATTTACATTGAACAGAAGTCGTATTTCCTCACATTGCCGCACAGAGTGACATCAGTTTAGCCTTGATGATAGAAGTATTAAAGAGAAACAAAGGGGAATGAGACGTTTGAAATATCAATCCATTGCAAGAATGCAAAGGATGAAGTTTGAGTTACCAGCAGTCTCCAGCTGCAAACCAGCTGACCCATTTGGTGCAATCTACTAGCACTGTTGCTTAGCAAACTGTGTTCCTTACAAGAGGGTTATGGGGGGGGGAGAGTTCTTCTTCTGGAACAGCTGGAAATTAACAGCAATAGTGCTTCTGAGATCATCTCCATGAGTTTCATGGAGAAAAATACATCTGCCATGAGCTCAACCCCTGCCCCCAACACACACACATTACTGCTATATATTTCTTCCTTTATAGGCAACCTTCCGAGTCCTTTTGGCCCTTAGATATTATAAGTCTTCCTAGCCAAAGCAAGGTTTGCTACAATAAGTCCAATGATGGAAACGGAAATTGTCTCTGCCAGCTTGCTACAGCATTCAAATGTAAGCAAAAGGGTGTAGGAAATTTTCATGGGGTGAATTGAGAAATGGACTTCTCTGATTCGATGTACATAGTATAAGCAATTCAACAATTCAATTTATAATAAGATTTTGTGGCTATTTTAAAACTGAAGAATGGGTTGGCCATGTTCTCCGTTGCATGCTTTAGGGATAGCAGTAGAACAAAGAGAACTTGATCTCTAAGCTGATGTCAGTCAAAAAAAAGCAACACAGCTTCAACCGTGACAGAAATTGGCTAGATTTTCTGTTTCATCACACAAATACAGTGGGGTTTTTTTCCCTTTAAGCCTAAATCATCTCCAACAACAACACCCATTTTCACATACTGTGTGACATTTACCATGCTCCATTTCCAATAAAGATCTTTCATGTCCTAAACCGAGATTATATGTCCTATAATCAAATGATGATACTTTTGCATTTTTCCTGTCAGTGAGTTTCAAACCTTATTCCTCAATAGTTAGCTGCACAGTTCTCATTTATATTAGGTAAATGAAAACTTGGATAATAAAATCGTTTTCAATCCTACTTGAAGATTCCAAGTAGAAATAGATAGAAACTGGTAGGCCAGTTTCCTATTTCTCCTAGTTTCTTTGTTCTGAATGAATGTAACAGACATAATTTATATTGGAACTCCTTAGACAATAAAAGACTTTGCAATAAAGCAAACCTTGAGGAAATTGGATATTGCTGCTGTTAACCTCTGAAATAGAGAAAAAGAGAATTTTCCTTCAAAAAAAAAAAAACCCCAGCTAAATGTTGATTTCACTAAGTAAATTCAACTTTGTTATTTAGAATAGAACCGTGCAAAGCTTTGATGTGTGTTTTGATTTAACAAAGCTTTATGTAATACATTCCTTTAATACTGCTTCAGAAACAATGCAGCTGCTTCCAAAAGTGAAAGGAATCCTTTTCCAGCAATTGCAGTAGCTAGAAAAGAGTTCCATGCCTTTGCTACATAGGAAAGAGGAATTCTACTAACTGTTGCAATCGGCTTCTGGAAGAACATTCTCACATGCACAGTGAATGCAGAGAAGCTTCTTCCAATTACTGAAACTGCCAGATGAAGATTTTGAGACCATTTGAAGTGCCTGATTTATGAGAACCTTGTCATCTTTTTGCTTTCACCAAGTGATCTGAGGTTGGTGAAGGATATTAAGAACAACTAAAAGGTCTTCTTCTAATAAGATCAAAATATGAAAGAACTGTCAAGAGTGCTGGGTGCTCAATGAATGTGGCAAAAAGCTGACAGATAACAAAGGAAAAGGAAACCTATTCAACTTCTGTTTGGTTCAGCCTTTTCTTACAAAGAGTTTGTGTTCCAACAGGCAATTGTGAAGGGCAGGATGAAGTGTTGGGATTGAAAACCAAGTGTGGTGGAAACATGATTAAGGAATACTTATTTACTTTGAATTAGTTTAAATTTTCAGGGCCAGATGGAGTATATCTCAGTGTACGGAAAGAATACGTTGATGGTTTGTGTATTATGTTTGAGAACCACTGGAAGTTTGTTTCTGAACGGCAAGGGTCTAAATAAGACAGACAAATCCCATCTGAATGTTAGGACAGAGTTCCTAACTATAAGAATAGTTCATCAGTAGAACAGGTTATTTAGAGAAATGCTGAGTTTCCTTTTACTGGGTGTGCAAAGGATTAAAAAGTCATGGTTATGACTCCAGCATTTTTTTCCTTTGATACATCAGAGCAAAATGAGTTTTCAAAGAAACTAAAGCAATGAATAATATTTGGGCTTCCTTTACACAAGGGATAACAACAGTTTTTTAAGATATTTCTTAAATTTGGGGCCCTTCTAGCTAATAACTTTTTTTAAAAAAGCTGAACGCTTTGTTATCTCATCATTACATAAAGATCTACTTTAATACTTTAATAAACCATATGTATGTATGTATGTATGTATGTATCAGGGGTGAAATGCTCCCGGTTCAGACTGGATCGCCCAATCCGGTAGCGATGGCGGCGGGTGGTTCGGAGAACCGGTAGCAAAAATCCCTGTGCGCCCCCTCCCCATGCCTAGCTGAGCCGCGAGATCATCAGAGGCTGTTTTTTTTTACTTTTAAAAGCATTTTTTCTACAACCTCTTCAGCTGAAAAAAATGCTTTGAAAAGTAAAAAAAAAAAGCCCCTGATGATTGCGTGACTCAGCTGAGATCGTCAGACGCTTCTAAAAGCATTTTTTTCTGCAACCTTTTCGGCCAGAGGCTGTAGAAACAAAAATGCCTTTAAAAGCCTCTGGCGATCCCAGCTGAGTTGCCTGATCATCAGAGGCTTTTAAAAGCATTTTTTTCTGCAACTTCTTTGGCTGAAGAGGTTGTAGAAAAAATGCTTTTAAAAGTAAAAAAAAAAAAAAGTTGGCCACGCCCACCCAGTCACATTACCCCCACCACCACCAAACCACGCCCACAGAACCAGTAGTAACAAATTTTAAATTTCACCACTGGTATGTATGTATATCTTGAAACATTCCAGCCAATCTGAGGGTAGAAGAAAACCCTCTTTTCTGTAATGACAATGATAAGTAGGAATATTACACAAACTAACAAAGAGGCAAACAGCATAGGCCAGATGCAACACTATGGATAAAATAATGTGAATGCGATTCTCATTATTGAAAAGTCTTCATTGAGGAGAAAAAAGCTCTAGAATTAAAATCCTGTTCTATTCACTAGATCACTTTTTCATATCACCTGGGAATAACAATCATTATATTCAGTATAACTTGCAAGATTAATAAATTATGGGTACAGTACATGATACACCCCAGATAGTTTTGGATTACAATCCCAATAATTTCAACCACCATGTCCAATGTCGGGGAATTTGTTCAAAACTTGAAGAGAACCAGTTTTTCTACCCAACTGAAGCAAAAAGGTAAAATTCTCATTGTTGTTTTGAATACGCCACACCCACTCCCTTGTCCTTGCAACTACAAAACAGCCAAATTATGGTGACCCTATATAGAGAGAAGGATAATCGTTTCATTGTGCTTTCCCTTAACAAAGAAAACTATGTTATGATGACAACTCAGCTTTCTCCAACCTGCAGTGACCCTGTGATTCACAGCTACCATAATTCTCACTTGGTTTTGAATTGGATGTTAAGTTTGACTACTTAGTAAAATTTTCATATCAGAATTTGGGGAAGTGGGTGCTAGATGCTCCTCTTCAATCTGGTGATCTTTCAGTAAGATGCATTATTTTACCACAATCCATTTCTTAATAAGCTCCATAGTGAAGTCCAAGTGAGCATTCTTATCACATAAGAAGCATGTCACTGAGAGCTATTTTATCTCTATTATCACATTAAGTCTTCCATAAATTCAAAGACAGCATGTAATAAATTTAATCAGAAAAAAAAATGTTTTCTAAAAGCATTTAAGCGTACTGTTTTGACAGATGGTGCCAGAACTGATTCATATAAAAGTAAAAGATTTGAAAGCCATATTCAGCCAGCAAAGAAAATTTACTATTTTGCTGCCAGAAGAAATGCAGTGCGATTTGCAAAGGAGTATTCCACTGGAGAAGTGAATGTACCCTTCTGCTTCCAGATGAAACAGATTTTCAGAAGGGGAAAAAGTTGTGTAATAAAGAGCCAACTTTTTGACATGGTATATTACAGGGAGTAAAAGAACTTGGCAGATCTCCCAGACGAAAAGCAATCTACTGCATGCCACTGAATTTGCCCTTAAAACAGTGCTTTTCTCAACTGTCAATGTTTTATCATTTTCAAAGTACAGTTAAAGAGAGAGTTGCAGTTGTTGTCTATGATGTCTGCGCGGTGTCAGTTTTTTCCAACTGCCGATACTTTGAATCCAGTCCTGCTCACCTTGGTCAGCAAAATTAAAATCGTGAATTGAGAATTTACAATCCCTTCAAGCAAGTCCCACTGGCAACAGTGGAACTTAACTTCCGACACAAAGTGCAACATCAAATTACAATAGGGATCAAATAATATGCCAGTCTGCCCACTAAGCAACCATATTTAAGTTTGGCCCATTGCGTAGGTGGGCATGTATGAGTTGATTCATGGTTTGATGTGCCATGTAAATCCAAACATTGATTTTAATTGGGTTGGTTTATCAACGCATGATTAGATGAACCATTGTAAAGGCATCATGCATTGCAAACACAATCCATCTGTACTATCTTTTTCAAAAGATTAGAATGCATCTCTTTGCTGTAATTTATGCTTTAATAATGTTTCTTACAATCACCTTCCTTTACTGGCTAGTTGCCAGAAAGTTTTGCATTATTTAAATTGCAAACAATTTTATCGCACCCATCTCTGAACATAGTTGAATTTGAATTGAAGGAACATGATTAGCAAGGGAGGGCCCAACGAAAAATGCAACTGAATTATCAGCAGAGAGTCATTATATCTATCTCTGATAGATATATTTCTCTGAAATTAAATCACAATATAATAAAAAGAAATTGCTGCATTGTAAACATATCTAGGAATGATATGGAAGAAACATATCTATGGCCTTAATGTCACCATTAGAGCTCATTTATTTATCCTGTAAATTAAATAATTGTGTTTGAAAAAGTAAAACCCAACTATGATTTCTATAGATTAAGCTACCTAAATTTTAACATACAATTTGAACAGGGGTACCAGATCTGGGCTGCAAAGAGTCAAGTGATCACTAGATGGCAGCAAAGATATTTGGTTGAGTTTGTTTGTTTCTTTGTTTGACTTTTCTTTGCTGCCCTCTGGTGATAGTCTGGATTTTTTGCAGCACAGAGCTAATAGCCTTAGCTACTTCTCTAATTTCAGGTTAACAAATCAGCTTCCACATTCACATGATGTACAATACCCATGATTTGATACATATTTTAATGATCATTTTATAATGTTGGCATACTTCTGCAATCTAGTAAGATTTTGAACAGGGTTCATTTAGGAAAACCATCAATATAAACATGCCAAATCATGTACGTGTGTAGTGCGTTCACCCACAGTTATTTCAATGAAGACCATTGAAATAAATTAATCTTCACGGTCATGAAAACAGAGGTATCCAGATGTACTTGCAGGAAAGAGTATGACTGACAAGGCCCAGCCCCTAGTCTACATCCTCTGCACTTCATCTGGAGATGAGACTCTCCAAAGGTCCTGTTTAGGTGTTTAGATTAGATGGATAGGATCATGCAAGACATAGTAGCCTTGATGTATCCATATTTCAGAGCTTCTTAAAAAATAATCACCACTTTCCTGGAGACTTGCTGGCAGCCTGATTCATAGTCTGCTGACCACCAACTATCCATCTCCAGTCTACATTAGTTTAGCATGCTGTAAGAACTCATACAGAGAATTTTAAAACTAGTATATCCTTCCCATCAAATTCAAACCACTGTTAAAATAGGAATTACATACTGTATATAGATTCCTACTTTTTTATCATTGTGAGAAAAAGATACAACCATGAACTGAAGACAGGAATGGGGTAGAAAATATCCCATGTTTTCTCTAGTATTTTTGTGTCTGAATTGTAAGTTCCAAGACTTGCTTGGAAGTTTGTTGTTGTTGTAGTTGTTGTTTTTTCTTCCAATCAATCATGTCCATCTGAAGGTTTCTTTTGGGGGGGGCAAAGTTCGTTGGAAGTGGTTTGCCATTGCATCCTTCCTAGGGCTGAAAGAAAGTGACTGGCCCAAGGTTACCTAGCTGGCTTTATGGGCATGATAGGACTAGAACACATGGTCTCCCAGTTTCTTGCCTGACACCTTAACCACTACACCAAACTGCCTCTCATAGTATAAATAATATTGGATGAAATGACTTGATGCAGTATAAGACTGCATTCAATATATGAATTATAAATTTATAGCATGAACATTCTTCTAGAAAATTACCTCTACAATAAGTACATCTATGTCCAAACTCATAACTAGGAGCAGTAAGGATTCCATCCATCTTTATTAAAATCAAAGCTCCAGCAATTTATTTTTCCACCATCTTGGGCAAACATGCCTTTATTTTTATTTTATTTTATTTGTTTTTCTGTTTTGTTTTGAAACTATTCTACTGCAACACCAATATGGAGTTCAGGAGAAAGGAAGTGAGTGATTGTCCCATTTACCTTGTAAACATACACAAAAAGGTTTACTACAGTTTACAATTATTCACTTTGTGAGGCAAATATGGAGTCTTATATGATGTTTTGTCCAGGCCAGATGTATATTCATTGTTAATTCTGACTCAACAAAACAAGACTTTTTGAAGAGGAAGGAAACAGAGATAATTTTTGTTTTTGTGCAGCACTTAATCCCTTCCTGATCTGAGTCCAAACCATTCCATCTTAATCTTCCATCTTTCCTACATCTTTCCTTTTCTATCCTACATTTGTTCACAATCTTGATCCATCTTCTATAAATTAGTGAGACTTTATTATTGCTGTTGTTTTTAGTCTGTAAAAACAGACTGTGGACAAATCCTTGGACAGATGCCATGCATTGCCCACAGTAGATTACTCACCTCAAAAACTGTGAAGACTCTACTTGTATCTTAATGAGTAACATGATGCATCTGAAATGTTGAAGGCTTAATACCCACAAGGGTGGCAACAATGCTTACAATTTTTTTTTCAGTTCTCACACACACAAACACAACCCCATTCACACACGATCTTTGTCTCTTCCTCACACACAAACATATTGGCAGTTCCTTGTTTTAGAAAGCACTACAAAATTAGGGAATATTAGAACAAAAACACACCAGTTCTTAGTTTTCTGAAATCTGACTTCACGTCCTCAGAAGGATCTACAGTTAAATGTCATCCTTTTGACTGGCATTTACAATTAATAGGAAGCATGACACTTCAGAATTTTGAATCTCAGCTCATATTCATCCCCAAGTCAACTTGGAAAGCATCCATATCAATCTGAAGAGATTTTGTCTTTTTTAAAGCTTGTCTTATCTGGGTCAAAACCAAATGTTCTGTTCACTGAAAGCTGTTAGTTCTGAGGATTCACTGACAGAGGTTTTCTAGACACCAATATCAAGGTGAAGGCAATTCTACTGATGGAAATCTCACTGATAGCTTTGAACTACACCCAACATCAATCAATCAATCAACATGAAAATCAGGCGGAAAGAAAATTATTAAGTTTATGGGAATGGAAAATTGAGCTCAAATGTAAACACTAATTTAGACAAGTCCATTTTAATCTTGGAAAAAAAACAAAGTTTCTGTGGATTGACTACCCAATCTACTGTATAGCTATACAGTATCCTGTTCCCAGTTCAATTTTTAAGGTCTTAGAATAAGAAGTATCAGATGAACATTATAAAAGTTCTTCCTTAGTGAAGGCAATGAACTATACATGCCAATGATCTGGCTTTATAAATGTCTCCCCCCTCCTCTCCCTCTTGTATTTTAATATTAGCTTTGCTACTATTTAAGACTGCCTGTTTTATTTCAACGGAAGGTTGGGGGCCACTAGCAGTTAACCAGAAGCATAGAATCCAAAATCAACTGCAAGTGTTCTACTATCCTAGAGTCAGACAGGTTTTTTTTTCCTCTTTGGAAAAAGTAGAAATCTACTGGCCTCTGATTTCTGTAGACATGGTGTATGTAATGCCCCTTTGGACATATGAAGGTCAGCAGAAAAGAATACCAATAGTAAGTTCAAGAATTAAGAATAATGCCCACTTTTTCTGCACCTCATCTGATTTTGATTTAGCTTTGGTACATTATTATGTAAAACATCTGCTAATGTTGTTGTTTCACAAGGCAATCACTGGCAAGGGTAGAACAATTTGACTAAGATGGTTACATTTCTCAGGGGCTCCCCAACAAATATAGGGCCAATAATTGCTGATAAACACAAAGGCAAAAATCAAGATCACTTCTAAATCCAAAGAGAAATTGTACAAGTTTGGCTTGTTCTCCAGAGATCTCAGCATTACTCCTAGAGCCTAAGAGATCTGTTAAACTTCCATTGGAAATTCTTGGTTTGATGTAAAACTTTCTGGAAAGTCAAAGACTGTATGGTGCAAAAACGAAAGGTGGCATAGGGACAGCGGTTGCTTAAATCCAAGCATTTGGTTGGACCTGGTGTACAATTAACAATAATGTCTGGTTGTAGGAAGAATGAAAGAGTTCTGTCGTGCTGTTTGTCTTTTTTTTTTCCCCCACCCTGTGGAAATCTACTTTCTATGCTCCATTTCTGGATACTGACAGATACCAAAACAGTTTGACAGCTGAACTATTTATAGTTCTGTCACTATCCTTCTAATGTCTCCTCTGCCCACTTATCCCAAGGTCGAAGCCTGGGCAGGTTCTTCAGGTTTGTTCAGCGTTCTTTTCATTGTGGCAGATGTGTTTTAAATTGAAGATTCATCTCTTCCAGGGACACAGACTTGTCTCGCGCTTCATTTCCTCCAGAGCAGGCTGGGGGGCGGGGGAGAGGACACCAAATTCTTCCCAAAGATGAGACGGGGGGGGGAGAGAAGTAGACACTATGGATCCAAAAGCTGAGAAGAGCGGTTTTCCTCTCTCCTCTTTCATCTCTGCTGCTTGACTTTCCTTTTTGCAGAAAACCAACTAGAACAGTAGTCAAGGGATGATATGCTGCCCACACTACTATAATGGTACTAAAAAAACCACTATAAATCTCTGGCGTGGAAACTGCAGAGGAAAAAAAAACCAAGATGTAAAAAAAAAAAAAAACTGGAAATGATGAGTAGGCAGCCTGGGTGCCCTTCAGATCTTTGGGGGGGGGTGTAACCAGTTCTGATGATTTCTGGCTGATTTAGCCAGGCTGGTAGGAATTGAAGTTCAAAAACAGCTGGAGTTACAGCAGAATCTCTGGTAAGGACAGGTAAGTTGCCAAAGCAGGAACCTGACTAAATGGCACGGTTCCCACGTCATCCCTCAGCCCCTAGTTGAGAGCTGCTGTGATCCACAGCAAAAAAAAAAAAAACAAGGAAAACCCACCCTTCCCTTGTTTTCAGAAGCACCTTCGCTTCCCATAAACCCGACATTCAAGACAAGTTCAGGAGCTGAAATCCGAGCAGCCCTTGGCAGAAGGGAACATTGGGTCTCTGCTAATCCCCTCTTTTCCCCCACCCACCTCGACCCCGCAAAACTTTCTTCCCCTTCTCTCCATTCCACACCCCCCCCCTTATTCGAATTCAACCGGCTGGTTCGAGAGAGAGAGCCCAAAGCCAAGCTTCGAATTCTTTCCTCGGGGCAGCCTTCCCCAACCGGGCGCCCTCCAGTTTGGGGTCCTCCATCCACACACAACCAGGACTCGGGAGAAGGAGCCCTCCAAAGGCTCGGTCGTTGGAAAAGACGGCGGCTGAGGAGAGAGAGAAGGAAAGAAAGAAAGAAAGGAGGCTGCCTGGAAGCGGATGGGATCGCCTGGGGGTGGGGGGGGGAGGGAGAGAAGCCTGGACTAATTAGACAAAGTTGCAAATAAGCAAAGCCCTTTTTGGCTGTGGACTCTTCTTCTTTTTTTCTCTACCCCCCCCCTTTTTTTTTTCCCCCACCCCAAGGCATGAAGGTGGGTAATTAAGATTTGGGGGAGAGCGCCGGTCAGGTCACCTCCTCTCTGAGATCAGCGCTTCTTTCAAGTGTCCTTCTGCGCGGCCAAAGATGACAACAGCAAATCAATAAGCGCTTGAAATGAAAGGGAGCTCCTGCCTGGCCCCCGAGGCGACAGATTTTCCCACCGCCAGCCAGCCCCGCTTTTCCCTCCTCTCCGCCGCTGCCTTCCTCCCCAGCAACTTGTGGCATTCCGCCGCGCCGCTTCGCCCTGTCCCAGGAAGGGGGCCCCTTTCACCGCCTCTCCTCCGGACCCAGGTAAGCGCTCCTGGGGCTGGGTTTTCTCACGCCGCCCGCGGAGCCGTCGGGGTCCTGCCAGGGCTCGATGGCCTGGGGTGGAGGGTGGAAGGAGAAGGAGCGGGGAAGCCGAGCGGCCGGGGGCTTAGAGGGCGCCGTCCTCGGATCTGGAGCGGCAAGCTCCGGCCACTGGCAAAGAAGGCTGCGACCCGGCTGGCGCAGAGACCAGGCGCGGAAAGGAAGGGGGGGTCTCCCTTTGTACTTCTTCCACCTCCCTCGCTTTGGTTTCTCAAGAAGTCTCTGGAAACGGGGAGTGGGTGGGTGGGTGGGAGATGCCCCTTTTGTGTTTGCATGGATTGTTGTCTTCTGCCCGAATAAGTCCGGATTTGAACATTTCCACCTCGTGTGTGTGTGTATGTCTCTCTCTTTCTCTCTGTCTGTCTGTCTGTGTGTATCTCTACCCGGGTATTTCCTCCTTCCCTCTTTTCTTTTCATTTCTTTATTAATTCCGAGCGTCGGGATGGGACGTTTTTAATGAGGTCGTTCATTACTGAGTCAAGGCAGACATTTATATATTCTCTTAGCTCAAGTATTTAAGCGTTCCTGGTTTCGCAATGATAATAGGCTACCGGAACACAGGAGGTAGCAGGATGGGTTTTAATTTATATGCAAATTAATGGGTCCGTTCGAAGGGTTTCCCGCTTCTCTCCCCCCCCCCACTTTCTATTTGTATGGAATCGAGATGCCTAGACGAGTAATACGGAAATAAAATCATAAAAGAAATATAGGGGTGGGAGGAGGCGGAGGGGGAGGGAGGAGGAAACGCAGAAGTCATAAAACAAAAGTGCAGCGCGTGTGTTGTAAACTTCTACCCCATTCGCAAAACTGTAGGAAGAAGGACGAAGATTCGAAAAACATCATTCAAAACTGGGGGGGGGGGAAATAAGTAGGAACTCATTCTTTCACACTGATTAATACTCACAGGTTTTCAAATGCACCAGTAAAGGTGCAAAATCAAAGATATATTTTTTTCCTTACTGCTGAGTTTTCTTCTCTTTCTCTTCCTAATTTTCATATTTATCTCAGTTCCTCAATGAAATTAAGAGTCTGTAAATAGAATTCTTATCAGCCAGCCTCTTCGTGTGTTTTTTTTTTCATTAGAGTAAGGTGCTAGAATATGATTTTAATGTAATTATGCTACCATATCAAACATTTTTAGTTTGCCTCCCCATCCAAAAATGCTTTCTTTGAAATAACGTTTCCCTTCCCCACCCCTGGACCACTGACCTAACCGATGAGCAAACGTCTTTTTCTTTTTTAACCGAGTTAGATTTTAGACATTCCCATTGGAGAAAAAATAGACGATAGAGCAGAATATTAATATCCGTAGTCAAACTTAACAAAAAGATTTACATTCATTTTACTTAAGAGAAATTGATCTGAAAAAGATTTCATTCTTGGCTAAGAGCAATTGCATTCTTTTCGTGTTTGTTTGGGAATCGGTAGCTTTGAACTTAGCGCACCTTACCAAATTTCATAGGACTAAGTTCTGAATATGCTGTCTGGATTCTACCTTACGCTCAGCCCCATTGAAGTGAGTGGGAATTATTTGGCTACCAAGCGAGGTTATTACAGGATGTTGCATTTCCAGGATCAGCATTTTGGCTAAGAACAGTTTTTACCCTAAAATTTTAAATAAGTAATGGCAGTTAAAATCGTTTGTGGAATCTGGAACGGGAAATGCTTTGTGAACAGGTCCACCTGATTCCGGAAGTCAAGGGCTTGTATTTAGATTGTTATAACCCGATCGTCAGCTTTGAAGAAATAAAGCATGTTTTTTTTTAAAGAATTGCTACCCGCAATATCAGTCGATTTGTAGACAATTAGTAGCCGTTATAACTAGTAGCCAATTAAAATCGGCCTTTGGGAATCTTTCTGGAGCTTTTTTTTTTTTAAGTGTCCGTTTATTTCCTAAATAAACCAGCCGTCCTTTAATGGAAAATCAAGTGCCCGAAATTAGCACTTGCAACTAACTCCACCTGCTTATTAAGCGAGACTTCAATCCTGCCCTTTGCTCAATTCGAGATTCATGGAAATGAGCATTAACAAACTTCTTCGCGGCAAAAATGACTTCAGGCGAAGCTTTGCGAGAATCCGGAAAAAAGGGCCATTTTTTTCCAACAGTCCCTTCTTGCGGCATCTGAATGATGCTTTCGGAGTGTCCTACAAGGGGGTCTCGGATAATAACTGTATTTAAAAAAAAAAAAGTCACCGAGAAAGTCTTGCCCCGGTCGGTCAATCGTGTCGCCCCTGCACCCTCTCACAGAGGTAACCTTGAGATATAACCCAGTTGGTCTAACCTAGTTAAGACGCTACACACTTTGTTTACGACTAGTCAGAAAAGCGGCTGGTGCTCTCGGGACCAAAAGGGGCGATTGTGGTTCATTTCCTGGGAGAAAGAAAAAGGGTGCTGGGATGGGGGAGGGAGGAGGGAGGGGGAAAAGAGGGACGAGGAGAGAGAAAAAAGAATTAAAATCCGTGTATTAAAGCAGCTCCACAGTTTCCAGACAACCTTTCAAAACTCCTGTTTCGAGGCAGTCTGTCTAATATATTCCCCAGCGATTCTGAGCATTAATTAGTTGTTTAATAGGAGTATGACTAAAAATGTAAAAGAAGGATTAGGAGCGTGAAACGTATGTCCAGCTCCTTCCACGCACTCGAGGAGGGAATGAAAATCACTCTGTATCTTATGTTTCTCCACCAGCCATTTGCATTTCCCACCAGCTGCTCACTTCAGCTGCACCCATTCCTAGCCAACGACAGAGGAGTACCCGGCCCTAGTCGTGCTCCGGTCTCAAGGCCCGGCATTGAAGGGGGCAAGGGAGGCAGCAGCCCGGGGACCAACAAGGGTGGAGGGAAAGAAAGCAACTGGAGACCGGCTGGCAGTCTGACTAGGTAGCGCAGACGGAGAACCAGCCAGCCAGCATTGGCTGGGGCTGGAGGAGGGGGGGGCGGAGAGGCAGGTCTGTGACAGATCCTAATTTGAAGTGCCTGGAAGAGGCAAGTGGTGGGGAAGGAACAGGCGCGCATCTTCCAAGACTCGTGCTGGGAGGAGGAGCAGGAGAAGGAACAGCCTTTCCCCCCCCCTCCCCTTCCTTTCTCCCGGTCCTCAGACGGATTCAAAGCAAAGGCACTTACAACACGGAGGGTCTGTTTACCTTAGTTATTTTACCCACTACTGTCCGTACATTAATTAGGTGTATGAAGCATCAGGGTATTCCGGGAGGCGAAGGGCCGCCTGGAAGTCGCTGGGAGCCAAACAAAAGGCTGCATTCTCTCCCGCTCTTTCCTCCCCCCTCCACTTTCACGACCCACCCATCCGCCCACCCCCTTCCACTTCACGGAGCGACCGAAAGAGAGATTTTAGGATTAACCCCCATGGATTTATTTCTCCTTCGCATTCCTTATTGCGATACAATAACTCGGGGGGCCCTGGCTCTTCCCCCCCCCCCAAGGACGCGAATGCGGGTTGGTCTGCTACTCCGTTTTCACACGTGCGGTTGTGGGGGGGGCGGTGGGGGGTGAAACTATCCGCAGTGAAACGATCCGATTCGAACTCTTAACGCAAGGTGCCTGTGGTGGCCCTTATATGGGGCACGTTTGATGCTGCTAGAATTTGCATTTCGATATTTTACCTTTTCAAATAAAATCGGTAGGACAAACGATAAGGAGGGCGATCATTTCAAATGGCCTGCAAGTGGTAACACTGCATTTGATGTTTTTTTTTAAGCACTAAAGTATCGATGGAATAAGAATTTTCCTCACTGAAGCAATTTTTGTGTTTTATAAATTAACCCTCATGTTTATTCATTTTTTTTTAATTCCAAGCTAATGGGCCTAGGTTTATAGCCCTGTTGTAGAAAAGGATTCCCTTCCAACAAAAGAAACGAAAATGCTTAAAATTTTTTAATGCAGGTATATTAGGATTCATTTAAGCCATCTGTGTTTTAAGCTTATAGGCTGAGAACCAGACACTTCAAAATGGCGCCCATTTCTTTGCACCAGAACCGACCCATTTCCCAGCTTCCAACTACAGTAAGAGAGTTGAAATAAGGGCGTCAAATTAAAGCAACTTTTTTATTATTTTTTTTGAGAGGGGGGAAGACTTAGCTCTTTCAATTATCGTAGAATCGTTTTCCTTCCTTTTTTTAAAAAAAATAATGCAACACACAACAGCAAATTCAAAATTTAATGGTGATCTGCAAACGGTTACTGTATTGAGGTTTAAAAAAATAAAGATTTTTATTTTGAAGGGCGTGCTGTGTGAGCGTGGAACAAACGCAAAGGACGCGGCCACAATTTCTTGGGAGGCGTTTTAGGTGCAAGGGTCTGCAACCCAACTTTTGCAATAATCAGCGGGGGGGGGGCATTTGGCTTTGCAATTGCTGTGAAAGATCTTACTAGTATTTTTTTTTTTTTTTTAGTTAATAGTTCGACCACGTTCCCGATTTCCCTTAATGTACACGGAAATCCCCGTGCGCTGTTTCTTCTTGATAGGGTCGAAGTAACCGAGCAGGCCGGATCTCTCCACGTTTCTTCTCTCAGCCAGAGCTTTGCACCCGAGGAAGCGCGCCTGGCCCGGGATAGCCGCCGTCGCCCCCCCCTCCCTCCCCCCCACGACCGCCTCTCCGGAAACCGCGCCAACTGCACGGCAGCCACGCCGTTCGGAAACCGTATTTCTTCCTACGCCTCGTGCCTCGTCGTTTTCCTAAATGAATGATCGGTGACCCCGGGTGAACCTGCTGGGGGCAGAGAGAGCCGAGGAAATTCTACCCCGCCAGCCGCTTCTGGGGCTTGTAGGTCGCGAACCTCGCGGCGGAAAAGGCCCTTTCGCGCCCCCCGCGGCCCTCGCCGCCACCCACCCACCCAGCCACCTTTTCCCCAGCTGCAGCCCGTTTTCCTGCCGAGTTCATCAAGCCGGCTTGAATGTTGGGGAAAGGCCGGTGGGCTGAACGACTCAGTCCAGGCCCCTTTTGCACCGGCTCCAATGCTCGACTCCGCTTTTGCATTGCGCCTCTCCCTGCAGGCCCCCTTCGGGCCTCGATCCTCCTTTACCTCCCCTCTTTTGTTTCTTTCACCCGCCGGCTTCAGCAGGCTCCGTTTGCAGGCTCCCTAGCTGCGGCTTCGGCAAAGCAAAGCAAAGCAAAGCAAAGCAAAGCTGGCTTGGTTTAGGAAAGGGAGGAGGGCAAGCAGGCCTCTGGGCTCGCCTTCTCCCGGCCTCGCTCTTTCGCTTTCTCCTCCGCTTCCCCGGGACGGACGACACCTCTCGGCTTCCGACTTTTCCTTTCCTTTCCTCTGCGCCTGTTTTGCTACTTTGCTTCTTTGGCCGCTGCCTTTTCTCTCGCCTTCGCTCCGCTGCGTCTTTTTTCTTCCTTTTTGGTTTGTGGGGGGTTTTTTTGGTCGTTGTGTCTCTCTCTCTCTCTCTCACACACACACACACACACACACAAAACACACACTCACTGCCAGTAATGTTCGTTCTCTCCCCATGGAAACTTTTAACTGTTCTTAGTGAAACTTTCAGCCATAAGGAGCCCGTCCCTCCCAGTTCAGTACCAGGCTCCCTTCCTTGCTCTTCTTCTGTCTGTCACGGCCGCTTTTGATTTTTCCTTCTCCTGTCAGCCGCTCGTTTCTGCCGGGCTTTTGTTAAACTGGCGTCCTCCACGTATCTTGGACTCTACCTCCCGTCACTCCCTGGCCAATAGGCGTTGTAGTCCATTACTTCTACTGCGCCCCCAGCTTGATATAGAGGTGGCTCTAACCTCTCTCTCTCTCTCTCATTCAGGGTCCATCCGTTCGAGTCCCGTTGTTGTTGTTTTCCTGCCCCCACAATCCCCTTTCTTGGGCACCGTCCTTTCCCAGCAGCAGCAGCAGAAGCAGCTGGGCCGCCCCTACCTTCTCCTCCTCCTCCCCCCCCCGTTATTCACCCCTACCTTTCCCCCTTCCCTCCCTCCCTCCCTCCGCTCGGCTTGGCCGCCGACTTCAGTTTGGTGGAATCTCTGCTGACGTCACGCGACTCCCCCAGCCAAGCAGAGCGAGCCGAGCCGAGCGGAGTTGAGCGGAACAGGAGCCGCAGGAGAGCCCGAGCCAGGCAGGGGGAGCCGGGTCGCCCGCCGGGAAGCTGCCCCGCTGCTGTTGCCGTCGCCGCCAGCCACCAACCAACCCACCCGGGCCCGGCTATTCCGTCCCCTTCCCTTCCTTCCACGGGCTGCTCGACGCCCGCGTTTCTTCTCCCGGGGATCCTGCTGGGCTGCCGCCCTTCTCTGACTCGGGCGGGCCTCGGGAGTTGGTGCTCGGGGCGCTGGCGGCGGTGCGACCCTTTCCCAGACTTCTCCTCCCCCGCCAGGGGATTTGCCCACCGCTTCGGCATCCAGGAACCATCAGGAACCATCAGAGCCAACTGGAGCCGGTAAGCCCGAGCCCGGAGGTGGGCCGCGCAGTGCCCCTGGGCCAGCGGCGTGAGTCTGCGGATTGAGTCCAATTCGGGCGGCTGGTCCCGGCCGGTTTTTGTTGCGGGGGGGTGGGGGTGCGCTCGGCTGGCTCGGAGACTTCGGCTTCCTGCGCTTGATTGGGTCAGGGGCTTCCAGTGGGGTCTCGCTCCTTTCCAGGTTCACCCCTTGCCCGACTTCAGACGAGCGCCCTTTCCTTCTGGTTTCCCGTCTTTTCTTTTTCTGTTCCGTTTTTCCCTTATGGCTGATAAACATGTCTTGGCATCCTGGTCTTGCAATCTCCCTGGGATTCGGGAAGGGAAGGGAAGGGAAGGGAAGGGAAGGGAAGGGAAGGGAAGGGAAGGAAGGAAGGAAGGAAGGAAGGAAGGAAGGAAGGAAGGAAGGAAGGAAGGAAGGAAGGAAAAGAGAAAGAAGACCAGGTCCTTGTACGGAGCTTTTTCAAATGCAATTCTTTGCAAAATATGATTGGCCCTCCGTGTCCTTTAATGTTTTTCATCCAGTCTTGGGGGAAAAAAATCGAGGAGGCCAAGTTGCCAAGGAGTTGCCACAATGAGGCCGAGTCTTGCTTTATAACTGAAGTGTAACTTTCGTAAACACATAATTGCAATTACGCCTAGGGTGGTTTACTATGGCAAACCGTGTGGTGCATCGGGATTCTGAGACTTGGATGACTTAATTTTAGCGAGTTCCTCAACGTTCTATTTGCTTCCTGTAGTCTCATTTAAAAGGCAACATTTTCTGAAGTTTGTGGCAGGTTTTGGGGGTGTTTTGTCTTGTCTTGTCTTGCCTTTTGACTCCATCATATCCCTATTATTAAATCTGGTTCCTCTTCCAAAGGCAGTATAAAGAGTAATTTGTGTTTCTTTTATTTTTAAGGAACAGTGAAGGAGACCTAAATTAAACAAGAAACCAGGCAGGAAATAAGGGTTCAGGGGGGAAAAGGGGGTCACTCCAATTAATTTAGTTGGCTTTACAAAAGTTCCTTTACATTCCACGGGGTGAATCCACCTTTAAAGAGAAATGCAACATTCTTCTCTTAATTTTCCAAATATTCAAAATAATGAAAACAAATCCTGCCTCCTATAATTTCTGGCTATGTCTTTTGATGCCCATCCACCTTCTTGACCTATTTTTGCACTTTTTGTATCGCTAAGAATCAGGTTATAAGTCTATCTAAAATGCCATGAAAATGCAATTGTGAGTCACTTGCTATTGATGAGGGAAGTGAGGGGGACACCAAATACCAAATTCTAATCTGCAGTGCGATGGTACTTCATTTTTTGCATTTCAGTAAAAGGTGCACTTTATTTTATTTTAGCTATTTTTTGTTAGAGTATGCATGTAGTTGCTCATAAAAGCAATTTAAGTTTGTGAATTTAAAACAATAAAATGAAAATGAGAGGCAAGTATATGATGAAGAAGACTGGGTCCCGAAAATAATGATTCTAGTTGTAATATTGATTGGTGGACTCCAAATTATTTGGTAAAGAGTCCCATTTATTCTATTTATGTGATTATTTGCATGTACTGTATAAGCAGTCTAGCATCTGGAACTAATATTAATAAAGCCTAACAGTCATTCCCAAGAGCCTTCCCCTGACCCCTTCATCATTAGATAAATTTGCAGGTTGGGTGTTTAAAAATCAATATTTTTTTTCGGCAAAAATCACGGTTCCTTTCTTCTTTCTCACTGTAGTACTAACCTTACTTGCCCAAGTAAGTTTTAACTTGGTGCTGCCTTTCGTATAAATCTGAGTAGACTTCAGCTGAAAATTTCTTTATTTCTCAACTATCAGGAATCCTTGCAAACAAATAAATATTTATATTCCAAAATAAGTAAGAGCAAGATTTTAAAACAATGGATAAATAGAAGTCCTGATATTGCATTTTTTTTTAAGAATAATATTTTCTAGTGGTTCAGGTTTTGGAAGTGAAGGATTTAAAGCAAAAGTTATCTGTCTCTGTGTGTTCAATTAATTAGCCGGTAAGGCAAGTGATGAGCCTGAGAGTTTGAATTTATCCTGCGAAACCTGCTTGACAAAACCCACTTTAAGGACCCTCCAAGAGAAATTAAAAGGGACTCTCAACTGCCTTTCTCTAACAGTTTCACTACAGATCTCAAATTAGGCCTTCGTTGTGAGAAAAAT
The DNA here is from genome assembly GCF_059756535.1 of Pantherophis guttatus. Classification (NCBI taxonomy): domain Eukaryota; kingdom Metazoa; phylum Chordata; class Lepidosauria; order Squamata; family Colubridae; genus Pantherophis; species Pantherophis guttatus. The sequence continues at coordinate 25,234,969 of NC_142070.1, read as the reverse complement.
GTCTTGTCTGCTTCTTCTGTTGTAGCTCAGAAGGTAAACTGTTCAGGACATCTTACATGTCAGTCTTGACTGCTGGAAAATAAAGAACTTACCATCTTTTCCATACGTCCCTCTGGCCATATACATTAAACTGAAGCAATATCTCAATTGCATCTATTGCTGGCACCCAGTTCTACCCCAAGACACTTAGGAATAGCTGATGGCTTGGAAAAAAATCAGATGGCTCTGATCTGAGATCTTAAGGCCAGGCCTGGTTTGGAAGAAGTCAGCAATTTTACTAGCTTCTAGGAATTTTCTCCCTGGAGCAAGAAAACTGCATCTTCATCTGAAAAACAGTTTTCCTTGTGAGACGCATGTTTTGCAAGGCAGCTTAAATAGGATGGAGGGCTATCACCCTCATCATCATCACCATTAAATCAAGGGGATTATTGTTCTCTTCCTGGCTGTTTCTGATTAGCCAGTTAGGCAGAGCTGTCCTGTCCCCCAAGGATTTCTGAGAAGGCTCAGAAGGATAAGTTGCTTAAGAGTGAGCGGGGCGGTTAACACACTGAAATGGTGGAAGGGGATATTGGGGAATGGGGATGTTAAATTATCCAACTGAAGAGGAGATGCAAATTTTCTATCAGAATTACCATAAGTAAACATTTGAAGCCTGGACTAATAACCTCCCATCTGTGTTACTTCATATCGAGTTAGTTGAGAGCTCTGGTAATGATTTTTGTAATATCTCCCAAACAGACATCTTAATCAGGCACTAATCTTGTTCCTTTTTTTTTCTTCCTTAACACCTCTTTTTTTAGTTGTGGTGTCTTGTCTGTTCTGTTCTGCTATGCTCTGTTAAGTTTTAAAAGTACTCTTCAGAAGAATTAAAAGTTGGAGTGAAGGTAGCACCTAAAGTGTTAGGAAGGCAGCCTCTCTCCCTTCTAGCCAAAGGAGGAAGGCAGAGAAGGGAAATGGTCCATTGTCTTTCTTGCCCCCCATTTCTTCTCCATCCCAAAAGGGTCTCCCCTGGAAGCTGCACTGGAGAGGCTGCCTCCCCTACCTGGAAAGGGGGCTCAGAGACTTCATTTGGGTTTCCATTCTCTACCAATAAGCCACAGACCCCCTGAGAGTGCAAATTCAGACGCAGACCTTCCTCTTTTTCGAGGTCACTTTATAGTAACACCATCCACCCCAGTGCTGTGGAGGTACTAAGGCTGTCTCCATCGCTGTTATAGTGGCATGGCGATGGTTCAGTGAAGTAGACACTGCAAATCTTTGGAAATGGAAAAGGGTCTCTACAGCGAGACACCCCTGCTCCTGTCTCTTGAAAAGAACATCCCTTCCCACGTGGTGGAGGTGACACCCATCAAACCTTCCTGCTCCGTTATGTAAATTGCAGCATTGTTAAGCTGAATATCTTGATTTGCTCTCCTGGCTCAAAGATGTCAGCTATTGATTTATTCCAGTGGATTTAGACAAGACCAACATTTCATAGGATCAGGCTGGGTGAGCCCTTGTTAACTCATGAGCAGCCCAGCTTTGGTTTTATTTGGGAGTTGGTTGCACTGAATCACCTGAGCTTTGCTTTCAGGTAAATGCCCAGGCTTAAGACCGTAATTTTGTGAAGGAGACTGCAGCCCACCCCTCAAGTCCACAGGGTTGATTTCCTCAGTGAAACCAATCTCAGGCTTGTTGATGATTTGAATCAATCAATCAATCAAACCCCGCAAGTTTAGACAAGCCCATTTTTAGGAAGACACATTGTAAAAGCTGGGGTTCCCCCATCACAAATGAATGGATAAAAAAATGTGCCATTTCAAATGTAAGAAGAAAAATTTGTTTTGGGTAGTTAAATTGAAGCAAGCTCTTTATGACACACACACAGGAGTGATTAGAACTTTCACACTAATGCATTCTTATTTTATTATTATTCAAGAGGTGTTTTCTTCCCTTTGTTCAGGATCAGATTTTCTTTTCTTTCTTTCTTTCTTTCTTTCTTTCTTTCTTTCTTTCTTTCTTTCTTTTTTTTCTTTCTTTTTTGGCATGCTGCATGCAGCATCCCTATTTTAAAAAAACTCTGTGAGAAAATCCACTTTTCCCTCTAATTATATAACCCCTGCAGATCTATGTGCATTGAAAACGGTTCTGTCAGGAGAGAAATATCCCGGGGCCACTGGGCATTTGTCAGATTCCAGGCATGAAATGTTGCACATGAATTCACATTAGGTTTGCATCAGTGGATTTGGTTTGTGTGTGTGTGTGTGTGTGTGTGTGTGAATTTATTTCAAAATGAAGTTAATGCAGAGTCAAAATTCAAATTAAATGAATGAGAAAGCTAGATGGCTTTCTCAAAGTTTCTTCTACAGTCCAAAGCTTAAATCACTGGTCAAGTTGATTACCTGAATTTAATATTTTATTTCTTTGGTTGGAGCATCAGAATTTAAAGCATGTGAAGTACATCTGCTTCACTCCCTGGGTTGAGGTGCACAAAGAGACCTGCAAGTGTATACACACACACACACAGAGGGGGAGGAGGAGGAGGAGGAATAGACCTCACAGGGATGACCTCAAATCAGGGGTGTGAGCAGAGTCTGGTCAAAAAAGTTGATACATATGAAGAATAAGTAAATTTTGGATTGTATGATTATGATCACCATCTTGACTTTTTGACAACACCCGGCTTCCAGACAGCTCTGGAGCTCAGCATTCTTGAAAGCGAATTTAGCAAACCCAATCTGCTCCTGGCTTTTTTTATACCAGCTTTCCCAATCTGATACCTTAAATGCCCTTTCCCCCAATTTCCAAACTTCACCATGCTAGCTGGCATCTACCGGAGCTTAAATCAAAGTATTTGGCTGAAAAATAATGGGAATTTGGAATCAAGCTTTAGGTATAACTTTATCGTAATTTTATTGTGATTTTATGTATTTATTCATTATAACTTACGGTTTTACTTCAAGGATATTACCCAGAGTCACTTTGGGGCGAGATGGGCGCCCAACAAATTTAATAAATAAATAGGCGTCTAGAGGGACCATTTTTTTTCCCTTTCCCATCCATTATTGAAGCATGGCTTGTTTGCGACGCGACAGCTTGCTTTGTTTTTCTTTAAAGCCTTCCTGTTTGTTTGTTTGTTTCCCCTCGTTTGACTTCGTGAAGCTGACGTTTATTTCGGCCTGTCATCTCAATGCCAATCCGTCTGATGTTTTGCAGATAACGGGTTATGGAGTCCAACTGCCGTAAACTTGTATCGGCTTGCGTCCAGTTAGGTAAGAAAAAACGCTTCGCCCCGAATTGCTTTTTTTCATTTTAACCGGAACGACCTGCAGAGATTTAAGGTCGAAGTGTCCTTGCACGCCGTTTACTTATGGGACCGTTTTCAAAAAAAAAAGAGAGACCTTAAAGGTCCTGCGGGGGTGGGGGGTATACATATATGTACTTTCACGGGGTGCACAATTAGGGGTAAACCTCGGGGCTCAAAAACTCACCGAAAATCCTGTAACCCCCCCCCCCCACCGTCCCAGTTGATCGGGCGAGAATTAAGGCATCCTCCGTCACTCAAGCGCCGTGCCGGACGCTTGTTCCTCTCGGGAGGATGGGTGGGTTTACAGCCAAAAGCTTCGTGGCTCGCGAACTGAAAAAAGAGCCGCGAGCTTTCTAGCCCGGGCAAAGCGCCCTTTGCAGTTCGACGGCCCGGTTCGCCTCCGTCGCGAAACTCAGAAGCCCAACAGTGGAGGGGAGGACAAGCAGCTCCTTTTGGGAGGGTGGAGAAAGAGGGACAACGGAGGTCCGGGGAGAACTGGAAAGCTATGGGCTTCTCCAAGGATAGCTCAGCAGACTAATGCATTGTAATTTAACTTCAGCTGTCTGCAATTAGTAAATTCGAATCTCACCAGGCTCAAGGTTGACTCAGCCTTCCATCCTTTCTAAAGTAGGTAAATTGAGGACCCAGTTTGTGGGGGCAATAAGCTGACTTTGTATAAAAATATACAAAAGTATGAAGGCTATTGCTTAAGGCATTGTAAGCCGCCCTGAGTCTCTGGAGAAGGGTGGCATATAAATCAATTTTTTTTAAAAAAAAAAAAAGGGGGGGGGACCAGCGCCTCCACCTTCGCCTTTCCCAGGGCGTCGGGAGGTATCCCCTACGCCCCATCATCCCCAGCCAGCCTAACCTAGCCAGTGAGTGGCTAAGAACATGAGCTTGTCGATCAGAAAGGTCGGAAGGCAGTTCGGCCGGTTCGAATCCCTAGTACAGGTCTCCTGCGTGAGCAGGGGGTGGGACTAGATGACCTCCAAGGCCCCTTCCAACTCGGTTACTGTTAAACTGAGGACTTCAGATCCACACACACACAGGCACACACACATCCCTTCTTCCCTCTGCGGAACTAACAGCCCCCCCCTTCTCTTTCCCTTTTAGGGGTGCAACCTTCGACCGTCGAATGTCTCTTCTCCAAAGACTCCGATATTAAAAAGGGGGACTTCGGCGAGGCTCCGGAAGGCAGGAAAGAGGCTTCCAGCAGCAAACACTTCGGCAGGGCCCACCCCAGCGCCAACGGTGAGTCGAGGCGGCCCGCCTCCGCCTGCTCAGACGGGACGGGGGGGGCAGAGATCGGAGCCCCCCCCCTCCCTCCAGGGCTTTAACTTTAGCGAACTCACGGCTCCCACGACCGAGGCAGCCTCTTCGCTGAGCCCGCAAAAAAAAAAAAAAAAAAATTAATCCTGGGGGTGGGCGCCGCCGTGGGGGGGGGGGTAGAGGGAGGCAGGGTGGGAGAGCCAAAATAAGGGGAGGGGTCTCCCCTCTTTCCCAAAGCTTTCCGAGCAGCTGTCGGCTCGTCTGCGGGCGACCCGGGCGAGGGTTTTTGCGCGCTCTCCCAGCTTTCCTCGCGGCGCAGGGCGGCGAGCTGAAGGCGGTGCAAGGGCGCCCTCTGCTGTTGAACGATGGGCGCGGAGCGGAGAGCGGCTCGGCGAAAATGTGCTTTTGGCAAAGGGGATTTGATCGCGGTTTTTTGTTTTTGTTTTTGTTTTTTCTATCTAATATTTGTATTGAGCACACATATTTGCCAGAAAATGATATACCGGCGTGCCACCCTTGGCGGTTTTCTTTTAACCAACCCCCCCCCCAAAAAAAGACCTCGGTTGATTCGTCTGTATCCCCACTGAATTCGAAGCGTTCGTCGTCTAAGCTGCAACCCCATCGCTTACAATAGGCGCTAGCAATAATGGTAGGTGTAGAAAGTTAGGACCAAAGGTTGTAGCGGCAATGATAGGTCTTTGCTTTTTGCCATCCTCGGGAAAAGCCAAGTGGCATTTTCCTTCTTTCTTTCAGTTAAGTATCGATGTTTATTTAAAATATATATGTCCCAGTATATTAAAAAAAAAAAAAAGAAATCTCCGTAATAAGGCGAGATTTTTAGCAGCCTGAATTGCTCCCCAATCCAAAATGGGAAAATGGGGAAAAGGGGAAAAAAACAGCCCTTTTGCTTTTTAAACCAATAACCTTGGAAATAAAAGTAAATGAGATTTTTTTCTTTTCTTTTTGCAGTGGTATACAATCCTAATAAGATGGCTCTGGCTGTTCTTGTTTTTAGAAGGCAGTTGGGTTTAATTAGCAGAAATGCCATTTCGTTAATACCCCCAAGATAATAACAACTTTCTTCGGAGCGCTGTTTATGCAGATGGGCACGGTTGTTTATGAGAAATCGCAGGGATTGTTAAATCCAATTGCTTCCTAATTGGAAAAGTTCCACTGAGTTCCAGTGGCACAGCCTCCTTTCTCAAAAAAAGTACCCGGGCAGAAGTGCTACTCAAGTTGTTTCAAAAGCATCGCTGCACACAATGCAGAGAAAAGGGATTTAGGCGTCTATCCTCCATCATGCACGATTGGCCCACTGGCTTCCTTGGGGTGATTTTAGCACGAACGAATCTCGAGACAGGGGGGGGCTGGGGGTGGAAAGACATTGGTAAAAGTGGGGTTGGGGAAGCTGCCTTCGATAGGACCCCCTTCACCTAAATTACAGCTTCTATGATTCCCAGCCAGGGGGACCCATCCATTGCCGGGAGTTGGAGTGCAGCTGACACTGCCGATTGGAGATGATCAGAGTGGTGATCTAACACTTTTGCACGGAGTGTCTGGCACTCGCCTGGTGGTCTGGTCGAAAGAATGTTTGCCATAGAGATTTGCTGACATGGAAGTGTACATACAAAAATGCACTAGTTCGGTGCAATTCCGCTGAATGGATTGCGCACCACCGGGGCGAGGTCTCGGCTATTCAAGGGATGAGTAAAATTTGACTGGGCGTGAACCTCATATTTCCTCCCCGCTGAACGCGCAGGAACCACGGTGGTGGCATTTGCTGCCGCGGAGTTGCGCCCGTGCAAGAATTCGACGCCACCCTTGAAGAAAAAAAAAACCTTTGTAAGACAATAAAAGCGAATTGGCTGGAGGCCTGGGTCTGCCGCTGAGCTCACCAAAGAGATCTCCAGCCTAAAGTGTTTTGACTCGAAACAAGAGGACATACCTTAATTTCCAGGCGAAAGATCCCTCCCGGGCAAAGAACGCCTCTGAGAATGATGAGTTGGGAAATCACATTGAAAGGTACGTTATCGAGATTTTTAAAAAAGAAAGAAAGAAAAGAAAAACACTTTTTCCAGGAAGAGTCAAGTGTTGAAGAAAGCCAGATCAAGGTTGTCTGCTGCAATCAGATCCAAGTGCCGGAGCTGGGATCCTCACAGAAAAAGGCAAACCTTGATTTAGGAGGGAAAGGGGACCCACAATAGAAAGTTACCTCCATATTCTGTGGATGCCCCAAATCCAATTAGGTGGAAACTTCCATAAGCCTAGCAGAAACGTTCTTCTCCAGAGCTTGCTCATCCAACAGAAGATATTGGCTGCATCTAGCCGTGACTAGATGACTTTTAGCTAAAGAAAAGTTGAGGTTTTTTTTTTTTCCCCATCACAGCCTCCCCTGGAAAACCAATTCTAATTTTTCTAACTACTCATTCTGCCTCACCAGTTTTGTATCCTATTCATTTTCTGCCCTATGCAATATGCCACAAGGTCTTTTTTTTTTTTTTACTCTCTTGAATGAGAAAGGAAATGGCCAAAGGTTGCTTTTTTAGAAAAAAGAGGAGAAATCAGCTGAAACTAAAGATGGAATTTTTTTAAAAAAACCCATTTTTGTGCTAAACTGAGGACCAGATGGAACAATATTGGGGAAGAGACTCCAGGGCTAAATATATCCTACGTGAGAGTGATGGAGTTATCAATAGGACTCACCTGCTTTTCAAACCTTCAGCTTGTTAAAATTCTACACAACGGAATGAGAAAATTAAGAGAATTGTAATTCCACCCATGAAAGGATTGGGGCCTTGGGTGGGAACAGGCAATATTTTTTATTTTATAAAATGAAGACAAAGCCATGGGGAACTTAAGAGACATAAACCGATCAGATGCATCTGCCCAAATGCCATAGATGTCAAGAAGAAAAGCTTCAGGAAATGTTTAACACAAGTGAATTTGAAAAGCCTCAAAAGTGTGCCTTGTAGCCTGTATCCTTCCCCACTTCTTTGCTTTCCTTCATACAGTATAAATGGGACTTACTACCTATGTAGACCAATCTTATTCCTCAATAGAGTGCATAGGATTATTGCTTTCGGCAGCTAACCTATGTTTAGCAAAAAGAGCCTCAAAAAGAGATCTAAAAAAGATTTCTAATAAATTCATTCAATGAAATGAGTGACCACTCGCCCCAATAAAATCATCTTAAGGAGCCAGTTAGTTTCAGGGAGAGTTGTGTGCCCTTTTCATTCCAAAACCTAATTGGCAAAGTGAGAAAGAAAGGATGGTTCCATTGATGGAGTTGACGCAGGCTTCTTGTCTGCTTGCATTCCTGGAATCATCACCAAAATGAAGGATTCATTTTGTTGAAGAAGATATTTTGCAGTGGAACTCATACATCTCCCTCCAGCTTTGTTTGTTTTAAATGCAGTGAGAAAGTTTTGGCAAAACTTAGAACAATTTGCAAATGTCACCAAAACGCCCATGTTTTGACTTCACTAACCAAATATTCAACAACCTTCCTATTCCAGGACTTCCAGACTTGCTGGACCACACATCTACTCATAATCTCTAGGGGTTTTTTGGCCAATGGTTGCGGATGATGGTCACTGTAGATGAGAGAATATGTTGTTCAATACATTCTCAACAACCTCACTAGGTGGGCAACGGGCAGTTTGTAAAACGAGACATTCTTCTTCCATGCAATGGTTCAATGTACATTTAAATTGGAATACATTTTCTTGAGTTCAGTGGGGCTTACTTGTGAATAAATATATGTATGATCTTGCTATCAAAATAACTGAAATGCAAATGTTGCTGACTAGTTTAATTCAATTATTTGGAATATGTTGAGGAGTATCCAGCACATAGCTCTATGATCAATCCAATGAAATCTGAGAACTCTAACCTTAAGATGTATTTCATCCAAAGGTCTTGGAAAGATTTTTTGACTTTCTGCAATCCTTAAAACAAATTTTCCAAGCAGATGCAATTCCAGGCAAGGCTTTACTTAAGCAGGAGGGGCTGAATTCACTGGAATGGGGTTTTGTTGTTTGTTTTAAAAATACAGACACGGGGAAAGGGGTCCAGCTGGGCCAGCCCTGTTTGTGACAAACCGGTTTTTCTAAGTCTGGGTGGGATGTTTCCTAAACAGGCTTCCTAGAAAGTAAACTGCCCTGAATTTAGGCAAAAAATAAATAAAAATGGTGCTATTCTGGGCAGTGCTTAAATTTAGGCTGACAAGCATTTAATTGAAATCTTAATGTCCAGGTAAGCCAGGCGTATGTGAACATCACTTATTTAAGAAGTCTAATTCAAAGAAGCACTGAGAAAGGTTTATAAGTTAAGTTGCCTATTTATCCTTCTTTCTTTCTTTTTAATGGAGACATGTTGCTAGGGGGATTAATCCTTCATAGATTTTAAATATGTTAATTGACCCCAAACAATTCCTCAATTCAGTACCACCTAGCTTAAATTTGGCATTGCTTTTATTGTTGTTTTAATGCACACCTTCAAAGAAGCATTTTATTTGTAAAAGACAATACTTTTTAAAAAAGATAATACTAGTGACTGCCACACAGGCCTAAAATCAATCTATCTATCTATCTATCTATCTATCTATCTATCTATCTATCTATCTGCATCCAGCCATCCAACCATTCTTGCATTCTCACCAGTACATTCTTCTTGTAGTATTGTTATTATAGATTATATAAAGATTCAACTGCTTTGAAATTAAAACTATATATTTGTGTATGTATTGAATTATTGATTTATATCCCAATGTATACAAAAGTCTCTCCTCAAACTTTCCCATAACAGTCCTGATTAGGTAGGTTAGACTGAAAGAATAATTGGCTCAAAATCACCTAATGAGCTTCCAGGGTTGGGGGTAAACTTTCTTCTGAATCTCCTCAATCTTGGCCTTTACCTTCACCACCGTGTCAACAATATAGAGTGATTCCAACCGATTCCAATCAATTTGGAATGACAAATCACATTATGACAGTCCAAATTGATGTTGGTCGTTTGGGCGTAAAAATACATATGCACCAATGGGTAATGATCCAAATGAGTCCTAACCCAAATAAAATGGCTATTTGAACCAATTTAATTTTAAAATCAACCTTAATCAGATCAGATCAATTCTGATTGCTTTCCAGCTATAGTTGATACATGTTAGATAAGGATATCAGAAAAGCTAACTGAATGAGACCAAGAGTATTTCTTTTTGTCTGTCTTTGTTTCCATGTCAATGGGATGCCTAGTGTAGTGTAGGGCACCTGAGCAACTGATACTCAGTGGGAATTGAATATTTTTATGCATTGATCCTAACTCATTAAGTCATTAATAGTCTTATTGTACTCACCTTCCAAAGTGTCATTAATCTTATTAATCATTAATAGTCTTACTGTACTCACCTTCCAAGGTGCCCATGTGCACTACATCTTTTAGGACTTTTTTTTAATGTTTTTCTGTATAGAAGAAATTAATTTCATTTTAATGCAAGCACTAAAATGTGTAATTTATTGAGCAACATTTGCTAGGTCAGATAATGTATTTTTCATTTATCAATTCATTTAAAAAAATCCATAAGACAATCCATAAGATTTAAGAGTTCTTAGAGAAGGAGTTGAACACCTTCTGATTAGATCTCTCTACTGAACTGGGACCTAATGTTCTTTATTGTGGAAGTCAGCTATCTGAGTTGAGTGAATAATTGTTTCCAGAGAAATGCTGAATTACCATAGGCATTAAGCTAAAACTCCCATTGAATTCAACTTGCTTATTTTGGATGGACATACAACCAATACAGGAGATACAAGTTATATGAGGGACTGTCTCACCACACTGGGATTGGATCAGTGGGTCCCGTCAGTCCAGGAAGAGGCCCTTCTTTGCTGTTGCTCCTGCCCTCTGAAGCACCTTGGCCCTCCCACGTGAGGTTGGCCTCAATCCTCCTATCCTTTCCTAAGCCGAAAGACCTGACTCTACCAGTTGGCCTGTGGCCCCAATGGGGGAAACAGTTCAATGGAGGTGGTTCAATGGAGATAACAACAGATCCCACCACCCCCATTCTGCCCCTGGTCATGTGACCTTGATTTTTAATTCTTGCTTTTTATTTATTTATGTTATATAGTTACCTTATGGTAGGATGAACACCCAATATTTTTTTAAAATGAATACATACATATCTGTATATATAAGGATGTTAAAGGGCTTCATTCTATATAGTCCTAAAGTTTCCAAACAGTTTTATTTTTCAAAGGGCTATACATCAAGTTTCCCATAGGCAGAACGTTAGTTTATCTCAATTCACTGCAGAAAGGGCACTCCCACGTCCCAATTGCTTCAGCTCACAATTCTCAAGTGATGCTCTGGATAATTTATCAGGGTTCTCCTGTAACTGACCTATGGGTCTGCTTCAGATTTAAGAGACAAACAAAAAAATATTCTTGGATGGATTACGGTTTATAACACGATATAATACACAACTCTTCTGAATTCAGTTTTGAATTGGAATTCTGACTCACTAAATTCCAAATAAGTAGTCTAGAATTGCAAACTTAAGCATACTTCCTGCCCTAGATTTATCATATACTAACTGGATCCCCGTGCTTTGCTACAAAACTATGTGATCAGGCTTGATAAATCGATACTTACAGCTTGAATCGTCCCCTATCCTGTCCCCTTCTCTCCCTCAGGCCGGCCCCATAGATCCTCTCCTCTCCCCTTCTCTCCCTCAGGCTTGCCCCATAGATCCTTTCCTCTCTCCTTCTCTCCCTCAGGCTTGCCCCATAAAAGCCTCTCCCCTTCTCTCCCTCAGCCTTGCCCCACAGAAGCCTGTCCTATTCTATCCCATTCTCTCCAGAGTTACTTTCAAGTTGGGAGGGGGGAGTAGCATCAGAGCATGTTAATAATAATATAGGAAATACTAATGCTCTGATGGTCATTTCGAAAAACCCTTTCTTAGTGAGCACCTAGAAGCCAAGTGGCAAATTTCAAGTTTGTAGACTTTATGATTCTGGAGATTTTGTGATTAATGTGTGAGTGGTTTTCGCTTTTATATGTATAGATTTTTGTTAGTGCATGCAGCCTTTTAATAGGGGAGCAACTCTGTGGGAACTTTCTTCTGAGTTAAAGGTATTTAGAATAATTTCAGCAACCAGGACGTCATTTAGGCCATCCTAGCTACATTTGAACCACAAACCTACTTCTAGACCATGTTTCAAATCTGAAACCACATCAAGTAATATGGAAAACAATGAGAGTTTTCTTACATGTGTGGAATCTCTTTTCCAGAATAACTTTTATGATGAGGAGCCTTAGGCCTCAATTCTAAACCATCTTCAGTTTTGTTGGTGCCCTGACGGTTTTTATAGTTTGCAGGGGAGTCAAGGTTCGTGAAGATTTTTCTTGGGAAACAGGAATATTTCTTAAGTACGTCTACCATGCTGAAAAACTAATGAAATGATGTGGTTTACTTCTGAGTAAACTACTTAGGCACAGGAATTAATCCCTTTAGAATTAATTTAATTAATAGGATCCCTTAGGATCTTTAAAAGAAGAGACTACTTTTGAGTAAGCTGCAGAGGATCTGATTACTCAACTGATTTTGCAGGGAAGAGTGTATTATTGTGATATTTACAGTATATATTCCATTTTTCAAGGTACGTTTCAAGATTCCAAAGCAAGTTACAATTTAGGATGCTAAATAAATTGCCCCAGAAAAGTAGCATATGAATAAAAGAATCAGAAGAACATTTGCAACCCAACATTCTTTGGACCTATATTCTTTTATTTTTCCACAAATTAATTGTAGTTCTAAATAAACTGACTTAGAAATTTATCTCTCTGAATTCTTTATCCAAGAATTAGTAGACCGCTTTTTACGAATTAACACTATTTATAGGATGTTTTCAGGAGACTGGGAGATGGGAGGAATGGAAACTGCCAAGCACTGCGCACATAAATTAAAGTTAATACACGTATACATTTGTAGACTGCCTGGTTTAAGGTTTTTCTAATAGCATAGCAGTTTCCTGGGCCATCTGTAGGGTTCAAGTCTTTAACTTAGTATGGTCATGTCACTGTGGTGTGTTGTTTTTTTTAAATAAAATGGTAGAATAACTTTTTAACTTCTCCTGCCATAGTTGGCTCCCTTTTTAAAGCATTTTCAGCTGTCTTAGTTTGTCTGGTTCTGGTTCAGAGGCATTTTTAGCTTCAGTGTTTTGTTTTAAGAATGCATTGCTACTGTAGCACTTTGGGGGGGTTTGCTAGTGGGGGCCTCTGCCAATCCAAGTAAACATTCCATCTACAGTATTCCTCAAAAAGCCAGAAACCCTGTTCTTAATGGAGAAGGAATGCGATCTTGTTTGATTTTTAAGGAATGGCTAGCTGCCCTCCTCTGCTTGCATGAAGAGAACTCCAACCAAAGCATGAAGCGGGATTTGAAATGATCAAATGAATTGATACTTTTCCTTTAGGGCATTAGATCAGATAAGTTAAACATAGTTTTCTTTCAGTATTTGGAATTTTCTACACTCCCACTGCTCTCTTGGCTCCAAAGGTTCATAAACATGGAGGAAACAAAATGTCCTAATGATGACAATGACAATAACACCGATGATAAGAAAGGGAGGGAAGCTGTGGTGTATATGCAATCCTGAAAGCTTTAATAACCCCTGTCTCCAAGATGTCTGAACTCTCTCTGTTCTTCCATCTCTCTCTCCTAGATGTGGAGAATGGGCCAAAACGCCCTCCACTGCTTTGATCAGCTTCTGCAAACTTCTCTTAACAGGCTGTCCTTAAATCTTTAATTGCATCTCCCATCGTTTCTTCTGGCTTAGCCAACCAGCATCCTGGGACCAAACTTTTGGTCCATGGAACCTTTGGGAGGCTGGAAATCCATTGCACCGTCAGTTCCTAAAGTGCTGTAATTTGGACAAATCAGAATGTGGAAAGGTGCAGCATACAGAAAGATAAAAGTGTATTGGGCAATTGTAATTAGCTTCCCTCAATCCTGGTGTCTGGATTACAATTCCTATAATTATCAAACAATGCACCTCTTATATTGAAGAACAATTGAAAAGACACCAGGGTAGCTTACTCATTGAAATATGAAATAGTGAAACCAGAGTGCTATGTTTGACACCCCCACCACACAAAATTTAAATCCCACTTCCATTATTTAGCTGATAAGTTGGTCTGGGGACATGACATTAATACCTTTTTATATACTTTTCTCCAACGCATTCTTGGTCAACCAGTTAAAACTCAAAACGACCACAGGCAGTCCATTTATTGTGCACTATATTGCTGTTGGAGTTTTCAACTACAATAACAAAAAATATTGTGGTGGGGTTTTCATTCCCCTTTTTAGGACCACTCTTTCTTGGCTTTCTCAGTACCATCTTTCTTTACAAAGAGCTCTCAGAGCAGAGCTGCGGAAGGATTGGGAGGAATGCAGTAAATGAAGGGCAGGAAGAACTTGCAAAAAGGCCAAGTCCTATTATCCAAAGCGAGGCACTTCCTTTAAAGCAGGGTTCTCTTGTGGACTCTGGGAGTTGAAGTCCACGAGACTTTAAAGTTGCCAAGTTTGGAGCCCCCTACTTTAAAGAACAAGTAGATTTGCCTGACTTGTCTGTCCCAACCCATGGAGCCAAACCAACCATTCCGCATTGAATCCAGTCGCAGTCTTTTTGCAAAACTGCGGCTACAAGCATGCAACTATACGGAGGGCCAGTGGCGCAATGGATAACGCGTCTGACTACGGATCAGAAGATTGTAGGTTCGACTCCTGCCTGGCTCGGAAACTTTATTTTTGTGCCTGACTAAGACGGCTCAGTGTCTAAGACCAGAAAGGTCGGCAGGCAGTTCGGAGGTTCGAATCCCTAGTACAGGTCTCCTGCGTGAGCAGGGGGTTGGACTAGATGACTTCCAAGGTCCCAACTCTTTAAGTAAGAGTAAGTAAGTAATTAAGTAAGTTAAATATAGACCATGCATAAGGTAAAGGTAAAGGTTCCCCTCGCACATATGTGCTAGTTGTTCCCGACTCTAGGGGGCGGTGTTCATCTCCGTTTCAAAGCCAAAGAGCCAGTGCTGTCCAAAGACGTCTCCGTGGTCATGTGGCTGGCATGACTTACACCAAAGGAGCACGGAACGCTTTTACCTTCCCACCAAAAGTGGTCCCTATTTTTCTACTTGCATTTTTTTACGTGCTTTCGAACTGCTAGGTTGGCAGAAGCTGGGACAAGTAACGGGAGCTCACCCCGTTACGCGGCACTAGGGATTCGAACCGCTGAACTGCCGACCTTGACATGCTCAGCGTGTTAGCCAATGGCCGCTACGCAACGGGAATGGGGCGATCTGAGGTCTTCCTTCCTTAACCCTACCTTTAAAAATTAAAATAATAATAATAATAAAAAAACATCACCGTCGCCTTCCTAATATTGACTGAATGGGTGTAATTAATGGTTCTTCATCAAGGTGAATCGCCTGGTAATCCGAGAAAGGCGAAAGACAAGGAGCCCCCGTTTTCTTTTTCCGCGCTGTTTTTCTGTTTTTGTTTTTAAAGGCCACGGGTTCTTCTTGCTGGAAAAAAAAGCATTGAGAACCACCTAAATCAGTGTTTCTCAACCTTGGAAGCTTGAAGATGGGTGGACTTCAACTCCCAGAATCCCCCAGCCAGCAGCGCTGGCTGGGGGATTCTGGGAGTTGAAGTCCACCCATCTTCAAGCTTCCAAGGTTGAGAAACACTGACCTAAATCGAACGAAGAGCGAGCGTCGCCCAAAGGCTTGCGCGTCGAAGGCAGCGCTTCTCATCCCTCGACCACTTGAAGATGGGGGGGCTTCCGCTTCCAAGGATTTCCCAGCCAGCTGAAAGTCCACACATTTTAAAAGTTGCTAAGGTTGGGAACAAGGGATCTAGGGCAGGGGTCTCCGACAGCTTTGCTGGCTGAGGAATTCTGGGAGTTGGAAGTCCACAAGTCTTAAAAGTGGCCAAGGTTCGAGACCCCCCCCCCCGATCTAGGGATCAGGGAGGGAATGAATAGGAAAAGCGTGAGATCTCACCACCGAATTTTTAAAAAAAAATCGAGGGGGGGAAGACATCCAGTCTTTTTTTTTTTTTTTTTTTTGCTTGCTAGCTATTATTTCTCTATCGACCTTTCTCCTTTCTTCTCTTCCTTCCCTTCCTCCCTATTTTCTGTTTGTTTGTTCTTTCTGTTCTGGATATTATTATTATTATTATTATTATTATTATTATTATTATTATTATTATTATTATTATTATTTCTCTTTCCCACCAGCTAACTTGGTTTGGCTCAGGGTGGATTTGATTTAAATTTAGTTGATTTAAATTGTGATTTAAATCACTAGTAAAAAGGCTTGATTTAAATCAACTCGATTTAAATCATAATTTTTAAAGAGCAACTGTCATCTCTGCTACTCCTTTGACCCACTGTTGACTCACCGATAGTCCCAGTGTTGCAGAATATACAGCCTCATGCTACATAACTAAGCTCCATTTTATGCTGAATAAACTAAATTATTTATGTATCTTAAATAGAAAACTATCTTACAATAGATTTTTACCCCAAAAGTTTTTTATTAAAATAAATTCGATACAAATAAAAAAAATCAGATTTAAATTAAAAAAATCAGATTTAAATCAAAAAAATCTGATTTTTTTGATTTTTTTAAAAAAATCATTGATTTTTATCCACCCTGGTTTGGCCCCTTCCTTCCTTCCTTCCTTCCTTCCTTCCTCTTTCTTTCTTTCTTTCTTTCTTTCTTTCTTTCTTTCTTTCTTTCTTTCTTTCTTCCCTACCTTTTCGTTGGCATTTTATTTGAAATCTTTCTTTAGCTTCTTCCTTGCCCGCCCACCCAAGGTAGATGGGTAGGTGTTGTTTGTTTGCTTTGCAGTTTGTCCGTAGAGCTTTTAGGAGAAAATTGGTTCTTCTGGTGCTGAAGTGGTGACTGTGAAAGCAGGAAAAAAAGACCCCTGTTTATTTCACATTGATTAGTTGCCCCGGGAAATGATTTAAGGAACACCCACGAGGGTGCTTTAAAAACCTTTTGCACCATAAGCTAAAACAACAGAGTTCTGTGCTAATTGAGGAGTAATCATTTTATTGTAGCACAAGCTGGAAATAGACTATATTTCCTAAATCTAGGATGGAAAAATTTTTGATAAAAATAATAAATGGTTTCTCTTGAATAATAATAACATGGTTAGTCCTGAAGGACTCATCATGTTCTTTATTGTTTTGACCAACATACTAAACAAAGATTATCTGTCTGGCTTCCATCATGTGATCCTAATTAATCAGAGATCCAGTTCCTGGAAAAATAAGCTTTATTCAGGAATTGCAGCTCTGGAAAACAGGACGAAATGAAATTCAACTGAAGTTCCAGTTGTAGAAATGAACAAAGAAGAATAGCATGGTGTTCATAACTTCTGATTCTGCTACGCTACGTGCCTTATTTTATTTATTTGTTTTATTTAACAAGGAGAATATCGTGATCACAATTTCTTGTATGAGAGCAAATCTGAACTAGGTTGTACTTTGTCCTAATGCAACATTTTGGTCATTGTAACATGCTGGCCCTTGATTTTGCTTAGCATTTGCTTTGGATGAAAAAAGCCCATTAGCAAATCTCATGTGGTTTGGACCAATTTTCATTTCCCTGATCTGTAACTAGGATGGGCCCTGAAGTATCCTCAAGTCCACAGTGCATCTCCTGCCCTCATACCCACCTACCATGGAAGTCACTCCTGTCTACTTTTGGCTCTGAACATCATGGGGGATGGACCTATGAAAAACTTTTATGAATTAGAAAATTGAGAAACCTGTAATGGTAGTAAGGAACATGCTTGTGGGTCTGTTATCATATGAGCAAGCAATACAGTTCTTTATTTCACTTCATTTTTGATGTGTGTGTGTCATTCTTCAAAACATAGTCTTCAGAATATTTTACAGTTATTTTCTATAAGTCTGAAACCTAACACTACGTACCTGTTAGAGGCACATCGAAGAGTTGCATATATGACTTTGGGCTAATCAAAACTAAATTAAAAGGTTCTTCAGAAGATACCGTAATTTAGGGCATTATGAATACAAATCCAATCTATTTGAAGGAAGGATGTGATAGAAACAAAAAGAATGGGAAGAGTGTATTGTATTTTAAATAGCACAATTCTGAGATTTACTGGCGAGAATTAACCGCCACTGAATTACCCTTTAAAATTATCAGTAAAATCAGTGATTATGGATTTCCAAACTCTGAAGATTCAACATTTTATTCCTAATTAAAAGGCAGTTGTTTGAAGAATTTATAAGGACTTTTTGAACTGTTCTGTGTCACATAATTCTGTCCACTTAAGATACTAGAATGTAATTTGAATCCATGGAACTCATCATTTCAAACTCCTTATAGCTTATATTTAACTAGTTTGAAAATACTAGATGTCCCTTTGCATACCCGTTACTACTGTGCCTGAGTAGTAGCAAGAGCTCATTACAAAATTATCACTTCATTCTAAGAGCCACGAGAAGATATTAATTTTTTTTTGTTATCTCTCTGTAGGTTTGTGTTCTCCCAACTTTAGAATATTAATTATTTCTTATCCATTACCATTGTCAGGGAATTATACGGTTGATGATCCAACTTTCTGAAACTATCTAAACAACTTAGAAATGGCACTAAAGTAAATAATACTCGTTTCCCTGGAATGATATGAGCGCTAAAGTGTAGCACAAAAGAGGGTGTCTATTAATTATCAGTCAATTGTCTGTTTGTTTAATTTTAATATGACAGACTTGCATCTCTAATGTAAGGTTTGGAACCGCCGTGGGGAAAGGTGGCTTCCCTGCCAGCTTTCCAGCTGCTGTTAGCATAACTGGATTGCCTTGTTCTCTCAGTGAAGGGGTTGGGGCAGGCACCTTGGAACCATGGGACCAATTAGGGTGGTGTTAGGGAAGACAAGAAATCATACCATGTCTTAATTATTGCCTAGATTTGGTAGATCCCTAATGAGATGCTTTAAGGCAGAGGTCTTCAAACTTGGCAGCTTTAAGACTTGTGGACTTCAACTCCCAGAATTCTCCAGCCAATTCTGGGAGTTGAAGTCCACAAGTCTTAAAGCTGCCAAGTTTGAAGACCTCTGCTTTAAGGGGACAGTATTTGGATGGCATGAGAGGAAACCTGGGTGAGATACCATCACCACCAACAGAGATGGTTCTTGCTTTGTAACATTTATGTAAAAATGTATCCCACACAGATCAATGCAAGGAACAGCACAGGATTACAGCTTCGGATAAAATACATATGCAGATAAAAAAAAAACAATATTATGCAAACCTCTTTGAGAAAAACAAAGTCTTGCCCAAGATCAAGAGTGCTTGAGAAGAACTGCGTGCTTCCATGCAGTTCATACCTCTGGCATTTGAGCAAGAGACCTTCCCATTGGCTCCAGCCGGTGACTGTAAGAAGTGAGTTGAAACTGGCATTGCCCCTATTTCTTATTTTGCAGCCCCAATGTCAGAGATACAAAGCAAGACTTATTTCTTTAAAAAAAATGTAGATGAGTGGGAATGAAAAGCTACTGAGATGAGGGACAAGAAAGTTATGCCACGTGCCACACCTTGGACAGGAGCTACCAGGTTAAGGGATTTGGCCCTTTCACTTTTCAAAGATGAGATTGGTGGCTTTTGTCAGTCTAGTTATAAAAGCCCACTAAACCACATCTGGCTGTGGATCTGGATAAAATACAATGATGGCGGGAACAGCAAATCTTATGAAACCCATCTTGCCCATGTACAACATTTCTTTCTCAAGGACAGAGCAGATTCTTAACATACCAAAAGTTCTAACCCACCCCTGACCTGGAGTTGAAAACCCACTGCCTTTAATGTAGAAAATACTCTGCTATTGGCTTGGTTTGGCATAAGGCTACTTCCTACGAAGTTTGAAGGTTGCACCAGGCACTCGACAAACTGAATTCAGGCAACAAGCTAAAGCATAATGGTTGTACAGTGCAAATGGTCTCCCCATGACACCATTTTAAGAAAGAATATAAAACATTAACGCATTAGCCTTTCCTGCAGTGTCTGTTTTAGTCTGCGGTGTGTTTCTGAACACTGATGGCATGTTTTTTACACTGTTATTGGTTGTTGTTGTTTTTTAACGTGGGTATTTCTTGTTTTATGATGCTGGTGTGTTTTATTTGGATTTGATGTTTATTTGATGGAAGCCGCCTTGGAGCATTACTGCGAATATATGAAGATGATAAAGGCCAGTTTGGTTTAGTGGTTAAGACACCAGATTAGAAACTGGGAAACTATGAATTTGAGTCCCTCCGTAGCCATGAAAGTCAGCTGGGTGTCTTTGGGCCAGTCGTTCTCTCTCAGACCAATCCACCTCACAAGGTTGTTGTTGTGGGAAAATAGGAGGAGGAAGGGATATAAGACATGATCACTGCATTGAGTTATTTGTAAAGATAATAAAGGTGGGATAGAAATAAATAAATAACCCAAAAGAAACTATTTAATGGCTGATTCAAAAACATGCTTACAGCAATGAACAAATTCCCATGACACATGATTAAACCATCAATTTGATTTGATTGCTCATTTGTTCCCTATGACTATCATTAAGTGTTGTACCTTATGATCCTTGACAAATGTGTCTTTTCTTTTATGTACACTGAGAGCGTATGCACCAAGACAAATTCCTTGTGTGTCCAATCACACTTGGCCAATAAAGAATTCTATTCTATTCTATTCAAACACTTATACTAGTGTAGCCTTCTGAAAACTCAGAATGTTGGATTAGTTAACTTTTTTTGGGCAAATATGATATGGGAAGCCAACCATGTCTTCCAGAATCAATCTCTTTTTGTGTGTTTGTTTTTCACATTTTCAAGCGGCCCATTTCCTTTCCTGATTTTTGTCCAGAAGCAGATCCTGTTTATCATTAATATTATCAATACTTTCATTATCATCGTTGATTTAAATTTGTTAGGATGGTTCTGCCATCTGCTGGTCTTTGACTCAAAATTTGGGTGTGTGTCTAAGCTTTCGAAGTCTGGATGGGGTAGCCATTCAGAAAATACGATTGCCCATTTTCCCATGGCTGGTGCTTTGGAATACGATAGCTCAAGTTAATGGTAAAGTGTGGGTCCTTTTCTACAGAAACGATCCAGGTTCAACCCTAGTAATCCACCTCAAAATAGGAGAGAGTTTGTGAATGGCTTCTTCTATTTGAGAGTTGCTACCAGTTAAGAGTAATTCGATTTCATGATCTGAAAGATTAGATTAGATGATTAAATCCAGATTCTCAAGGAGGGTTTCAATCAAGTAGGAAACCATAGGATTTCAGGCTGCCATGCCCTCACTTCAACTAGATAGAGAAATGCCTGCAGGAGCCTTTCCTAACCTGGTGCCCTCCAAAACGTGTTGAAATGTCAATGAGATTATAAGGGTTGGAATCCAACCCACCCATGGGCACCAGGATGGGGTCTGCTTGTTCTGCTGCACAATTTCTATGCATGGTAACAATTCTCTTCCGAATTCAAACCACCATGTACAGTTTCCTGGGCCATATTCTGTAATATATGTAAAGCCGTTAATTCAACTTTAACCGGGTTTAAACACCTCTCTTGTCCTTGATTTGCTATGGCTAGTCTTCTTAAAATCCACGGGATCTGCATTTTTCTCAGGAGTAGCAACAGCGTTACGCTTGTGCTTCGTTTCAAAACCGGCGTTTCCACGTCTCCACTTCAGCTTCTGAACTCAAAATTGGCAAAGCAGCCTCCTTATATTCCCTTAACTGGAAGTCTCACTGACAGCAGCGGCGCCGGCTTCTGTGTAGATATATTTATAGGATTGCGGAGGGCGAGCGCCGGTTTCTTAACCAGCGAAGGTGCTAAGCGCGCTGTACCTTCTTCTGGGTAGCTTTACTGTAATCGCCCCTTGTGAATACAAAGTCCTTTGGAATGGTTTCCCCCTCCCTCTTAACTTAATAAAAGACGGGGGTGTATCTTTAGGGTGGCTTTAAATAAGAGCGTTAGGATGCTCTTGGGTTGAGAAGGCATCCCTTCGAGCGGAAAGAGGCATTTTCAATCTGATGAGAGAAAGGGTGGCGATATTCCTTCACCCAACCTCAAAGGGCTGGATCTGCGCTAGCCTTTCTCCAGCTCATTCGTGTCTTCTTACTTACTTCCCTTTTCCCAACTTTGGAGGAGAAATTCCCTGTTTCTCTGCGGGGGAGAGGCGGGGGGAAGCGGGTTGCGGCATTTTTCTGCCTCCTGTTCTCAACTGCGCCACGACTGAGTAATTTCTGCCGCGGCCGCACCGTCCGTTGCTTCTAATAAGGCTTGGAGGGATTTACGCGGCGTGTGTAGCCCCCTCGTAGCCCTGGGAGGTTAAGGAGAACCGGGCTATGGTTAGTAAACAAATTGTGGAGAAAAGCTTCGGATTCTTATTGATTTACTTATAGGTCATCTGCCGGCGGTGCTTAGGGAGAAACTATTTACTTTATACATATACTTTATGATCTTGGGGGAATTAGAGGCAATCCAATAAGAAAAGAGCTAGAATCATTGAAAGCCCCTATTTAAAAGACTTAAGCAAATTAGAGTCTTATCAGCTTAAAAACCCACTACAAATGTAAGAGAATTGTCTGCATCCAAACGCTGAGGGGTCCCGAGGAGAGGCAGGTCGCTGCCAAATCGCAGGGATAAAGCTCCGCCGTTTAATGAGCGGATAATGAGCAGCATGTAAATTAACGAGACTTGCTTTTTTTTCCCCTTAGCTATACTGCTAAAATTATACGTGGGGTATAGCGGGGAAGGCGACAAAAGGGGCGAGCACCCACCTTCCATAAAGAGGGTGGGGGGGAAATGGGGCTGGGGGTGAAAGCGACCGGCTCAGGCATTCTCCCTATGGAAACATCCAAGGGATCAGCGACGGCTTGCTGGAAGTGAGCGCATCCCGAAAACCGGACTCCAATCCTGCGAATCTGAGCTCTTTGGCTGAGTCAATCCTCCTGCTACCGCTGCTGCGAACTCCACGGGTTTAATAACTGGGAATCCAGAGTGAAAAGGATTTCTTTCCCCCCCCCTCCCCTCCCGGGATTATTAAGGAACGAATGCAAAGCACCTTTTAAAGTAACCGACGGTACCATAATGGACGGGGGGGGGGATTGCGAGATAGAGAAATACAGCCTTGCTTTGGGGTATTGACACTGCCCCGCACTCTCAAAGGAGAGACTGAAGGACAGATCAGGCTTTGCAGCCCAGCTAGAAGCAAAGTCTACCCGAGATTCTCTTTGCCTTTCCCTAAAGTTTGTAATATAACACCACCCTTAAAAAAAAAAAACCCGAAAAACAAAGAATAGCCCATTTCACCTGCAGAGAGCGGTGGCAGGAGAAGAGCGCTTTTCTGTTTTACTTAGTTTTTGTTCACTTTCTAAGGTAGGTAAAATGAGAACCCAGTTTGTGGGGGCAATAAGCTGACTTTGTATAAATATACAAAAGAATGAAGGCTATTGCTTAGCGCATTGTAAGCCGCCCTGAGTCTCCGGAGAAGGGCGGCATATAAATCAAATTTAAAAAAAAAATGCGGGGCTGCTCCTGCGTAGGCAGGCTGGCTCAAATGCGTATGTTTTTGTCAAGAGATTTAAACCCCGATTTTGTTGCCACAAGTTGCAAGGCTGTATTTGCGGGTGGGAAACGTCATTCCAGCAAAGTAAAAACACGCAGCGTTAAATCCCAATGACGCCTCAATAAAAGATATATTTTAAGTCCTGTCTCTGCGGGCGAATCTCGATGACCAGGACACTCACCTGGCTTGTTTTAAGTGCCAAGCGAAAACCAAATTAAAGTTTTCGGCACATCCGATTTATTTCTAGGTTGTTTTTTTTTTTTCATTCTTCTTATTCTAATTTGGTTTTCATTATTGTAAAATAAAATATAGCAAAAGGATGTTAGGGAGTTTTTTTAAAAAAATTTGCAAAAAGTGCAGCGGCATATTAAAACAGGTAGACAATACCTCAGTTTTGGTTTTAGGTGGGGGGAAGGGGCTCAAAGCGCCAATTACGTCTGTTTGTTCCGGTATGGGATGGATCCTAGCTTCAAATCTTTGCAGTCTTATCAACAAAATAATGAAATGTGTTTAGGATTAGCACAAGGATCTTTTAGAATCCGATCGGTAGATGATTATAAAAAGTACATTAAGATCAGTGCAAATCATCTGCAGTAGTTTAAAGTCACGGAGAGGGGGAGGGGAGGATTTTAAACAATATTATTGCCACAGTTAATCGGGGACATTTATTACCGTATGTATTCCGTGTAATAATAATTGACAGCCGTGAATTACAGAGGGTCCTAAGGGGATAGAAGTTTCCCCTACGCTTTCCCACGACCATCTCTTTCTCGGTCACTTTGGCTTGTCCTTTTTTTTAAAAAAATGTAGTTTATCTTCTGCGTCACTGAAACAAAGGTCCGAGGTCACCGCAAAAAAAAACAAAAAACCCCACCAAGTCTCGAGGCTGCGTTTCACCTCCGGGATACCTGCTTTCTTTTAATCTAAGGGGGGGGAAATCTTTTGTGTGGTGCTAGGGGAGCGATTGCGAAGCTCGTAGCCTTCTAGGTCGGGGTTATTGAGTGGCTCCAAGAGCTCTTGCAGGCACCTCCGAAATAAATGCAGGAGAAAGCTTTAACCCCCCCCCCCCCCGTTATTCCCCACCCAACCTCCCCCCCCCAGGATGAAAGCTTAGGTAATAAGAAGATTGCCTCGTCGACGGATCCCCTCCCCCGTCCCTAGATTTTTCCAATTTTCCCTTTGCTGACTTGCAACGCAGAGCTTGAAAACTTGACTGGAGGAGGGAAGGGGGTTTGGGGAGCGGAGGGGGGGGGAGAGAGAGAAGAACAGCGAAGCTTTCCATTGAGCCTTGCCCCGAGTGTCTGATAGGCTGTTCTTATTATAGCCTGCGCCGGGGCGTTGCGCTTTTCCGATTGGCTGCCCTCCGCGTCAGTCTTGGTCTCCGCAGCGAGTCTGGACCGCTGGGGGGAAGGCTGGAAGGAGGGGAGAGAGAAAGGGGCCGCCTGATATCACTGGCCCGGGAAGGCGGCCTCGGGGTTTAAGATGTTGGGCAAACAGGGAAGCCAGTGAGGAGCCCGGCTCTCCGAGCGCCCAAGGAAAGGGAAGGACGCCAGCGGCTCGCTCCGGGATTGCTTGCTTTGCTTGCTTGCTTTTGCGACCGACCGACCGACCGATTGATTGCTCTTTGGATCTACTCCGATCTACCTGCGCCCGCCCGCCCGCCCTCCTTCCTTTCTCTCGGTGATTATTCATGGTCTCCTGCGCCCCGTCCGCCTTGGGAGTCTTGGGCTCAGGTTGGCCAGGCTCTCCCAGCGGGGGCGCTTGGCTTCGCAGTGGCGGATGCGGCGGGGGATTCGGCGCAGCGGGGGCGGCCCGGGAGCTCCCTTGCCTTGAGATCCGGACGGGATTGATTGATTGATTGACTTGCCTACCTGCTGCTTGAGAGGCCGGGGAAGGAGCGAAATCTGGCCAGGGGGTTTAAGCAGCCGCTGCTCCTGGGCCACCGACTGCGGCAGCCTCTGTCCCTGGCAGCGGCTCGGGCTCCCTCGCCGGGGTTCTTCTCCGCCAGCGCTCAGCCCCCGGCCGCCCGGGTTGGCTGGCTGGCTTGCTGGAGACTCTCGATGAACTGCCTGAAAGAACCTCTCAGCCTGGAGCGTTTGGGAGCCGGGAATAAGCTTTGCTCCACCTCCCCTTCCTCTTCCTCTTCCTCCTCCGCCTCTTCGTCTTGCCACCACCATCATCACCATCATCACCATCATCACCAGCAGCAGCAACAGCCGGCTCTGGTTATGGCTTCAGCCCTGACCCCCGGCCAGCCGCGATCGGCCCTGGATTCTGCCAAGCATCGGCTGGAGGTTCACACCATCTCCGACACCTCCAGCCCCGAGGCCGCAGGTAAGGCGCTTCTTGCCCCAATCCAGTCACTAACCTTCCCCGGCTTCTCGCTTTAAAGACACTCTTCTTCCCCCCATTATTGTACAGCGGCAACGGGCGCATGCGTGGTTTTTTTTGGGGGGGGGATAATGGCCAATGGACCTGATCCGTTATTTCCATAGCTACAAATTAGAAAGGTAGAGAGAATCGCAAAGGAACACCAGAAAGAAAAAAAAAAGCAATTCTCCACTCTTTTTTAAGGTGGGGAAAAGGCGATTCAGATGGTGTCAGGTATTTGCCACGTTTTGGTCTAGAGGGGGGGACAATTTTTATATTCCACCTCCCATGCCAACCTTGGTATTCGCAAGGGGGAGAAGTTGGCCCCGGCAGCAAACCCAACAGGAGCTCGGCCCGCTAAAGTGAAAACAGTCAGAGCAACAATTCCCAGGAGTATCACCTGATTTAAGCAGAGTTCATCTCTCTCTGAAAGGCTTCCTATTGGAACTCTTTCCTTACTGGAAACTAAGTGCGGGGTGGGGGGTGGGGGTGGGGACTCTTGAAATAACGAGATGCCCCAAATCTGAGATTAGTGAAATGAATGTGATTGCAAGCAAATTGGCTGTAAGCCTCCATGCAAGTTTCTGAGACTTTCCAATAAAAAGCTGCATTGGGAAATTCTGCTAAACCAGGCAGAAAATGCTGCTGAAAGACCACTCTCGTCTGTGCTTACTCCAGAGTAAGTCCTGTTGAGAGCAACTGGATGAATTTTAGAATCAATGTGCATAGAGTTCAACTGCAATTGCAGCTCATGTGTGTAAGAGCTCAGAATTATCTGTCAGAATATGCAGTGTACAGTATTTTAGCCCAGGGAGAAGGAAAGAACTGAAGTGGACTTATTTGCAAGTAAACACCGTCAACTTTATAGTTCGGGGTTCAACCACCAAGTCTTGGGTTAAGGCTACATACTTTTTATTTATCTATTTATTTGGGGCTAAATCCACGGATACAGTTGACCTTCTGCTGAGTCGAATACTGCAGGTTTTCACTGGATATTATGGACCCTGGATTAGCATGACTACCTCAAATTATACTAAGGTCAAGCCGTTGTAACTCAGAAACGCTTTTAATTTAACACATCAAGGACAATCTTGAGACCTAAAGAGAACAGGGTGTCTATATGATTCATAGATATTTGCTGCAGTTCCCATTGTACATAAAACTTGCTGCTGTGCGTAAAAGAACTGCTTTTTGAAAGGATTCTCAGTCTGATTGCAGTTTTATATATATATATATATTCGGCATTTATTCTTTTCGGTCATTTGTATTAATCGAGATCAACTCTCCCATTTGCGACCTACTATTTGATATAATTTCTGGATGTCCCCAAAGTGGGCACGTCTTTAAAAAAACGTAAGAATATGCAAGATAATACTTGGTCTTCTCAAAATCTGTCCGTCCTTTTAAAAACTTTTTGTGCGTGCGTCTTTGGGTGCCTTAAACCCAGGGCAATGGAGCTGATTGCTCTGCTGGCTGGGGAATTCTGGGAACTGAAGTCCACAAGTCTTAAAGTTGCCAAGGTTGTGGAGACCCTTGTTCTATATTATAGGAGATTTGTCAGTTCAGACTTGTACTGTCCCACTACAACCACCGGCAGTTATATATTTAATTGCAATAAAACCGTATGCTTAAGGGAGAAAGAATGAGGTGAGCAATCCCTTGTGAATAATCACAGCAAACCTGCTTGGACCTGGCAGTTTAAACGTTCAGGTCGGGAGTGATTAATTTACACAATCCGCGTTCCAAGTCTAAGCAGGTAGTTTAGTGGTGGGGGAAAATCCCCTTTTCTTTTCCTTCCTTTCCCATTTGCAGCCGATGCTTTTGGTAAAATCTTTTCCAAAAGCCTGGGAGAATCCACAGCACAAGGAAGCCACTCTTCACCCGTGGGGCAGCCATCCTGCAGACGCAGGCCAGCCAAAAACGACGGGGCGCTTTTCCCTTCTCAGATGGGTTGGTTGTTTTCCCTGGGAAAGGAAGCGCCTTCGTTTTATAAGCAGCCCTTCGGATTTCTGCTGCTTCTCCCCCAAAAGCTCCCGTACCTGATTGCGGATAGATACACGCCTGCTTTCTTTTTTAAAAAAAGTGGTTCTTAGTCATTTTAAGTCATACCGCCCCGACTGTGGCTCCTTCACGCCGACTCCCCTTGATTTTCAGCGGCGGGGGGCTGCAATGAAGCGGGCTCGGGTCGCAGGCAGCCCTTTCCCAGAGGTTGGCCCCGCGTGGACTTCCAGTGGCTGGCCTGTGAAGCCGACCGAGGCGACTCTTTTTTCCTTCTGCTTTGCCCCCGCCTTGCCTTGCCTTTTCCTCCTCCCCGACTGGGGGCCCCTGACCCGACGCTGCTTTGCCTTCCGCAGAGAAAGAGAAAAGCCAGCCGAGCAAGAATGAGGACGCGGGCGCCGAAGATCCGTCCAAGAAGAAGCGGCAGCGGCGGCAGCGCACTCACTTCACCAGCCAGCAGCTGCAAGAACTGGAGGCCACTTTCCAGCGCAACCGCTACCCGGACATGTCGACGCGGGAGGAGATCGCGGTCTGGACCAACCTCACCGAGGCCAGAGTCAGGGTAAGAGAGCGGCGGTGGGGAACGCTGGGCGGGACTTCGCGGGGAAGGGCGGCGGTGGCGGCCGCCGCTGCTGCTGCTCCTTTCGATTTCGCCTCCAGCGAGGCGGGCTTTGGCCCGGCGCAGCTCCTCGGTTCTATCTGTCAGGCAACTGACGGATTGCCTTCCCCTCCGAAGATGATGGATGGGCGGCCCCGACTGTGCGGCGTGTTCCGAACGGGATGCGAAGGAGCAAAGGGAACCTGCGCCAAGAAAGCGGCTCAGGGCAGGCTCCGACGTGCGCCCAGCCCAAAATGCGCCAAACGCCAGGCCTCGGCCGTCTTCCCAGGCCCCGCGACGCTCCCTTCTCCGCATTCTTTGCCCCCCCCCTCCCTCCCTCCTTTCCCTCCGCTTTCACAACTCTGGTGGCTTATTCCCCGTCCCTCTTCTCGCCTTAGATTTATGGCTCCGTCTAAAAAGCCCCTAAAATCCGACAGGATCAGGCAGCTCAGTCGGAGGGGGAAGAGGAGGGGGGGAGAGAGAAAAAGCTTCCCCAATGCGCCGGAGAGGAAAGGGGGAGGGCCGTTTTTTTCTATCCAGATTGTAGTTCAGAGCTACTCGTGGTAGGAAAAATCAGATGGAATCCGGTGCGGCTCGAGTTTTCCCTGTGTAAACCGAGTTTAGGTTTTAAGGCAGAAATTCGTAGATTGTGGTGAGGGTCTCTTAATTCGATGGGATTAGTGACTCTAAAATTCCGTAAGGGGTTTTGAATAATTACTACTGCTTGGAGTCAGGAAAGTTGGTAAGTAAAACACTTGGATTGGATTCCAAGGTTTATTTGAAGTGGAAGTAAATTCAGTTTACTTCATTTCGCTGGTTTCAGTGGAAGCCAGTGAAATGAAGGAGGCAGAGATGCCCGGAGAAGCAGAGGTCAGCTTGCTTCAGTGTTGTCGCTGCTGTTGTTTCATACATGCACGCACATACAGTCATGGAAAGGAAGGAGGAGAAGGAGCTATTTTTTTAAAAAAAAGGAACAGTGGTGAACCACACAGTTGTTTTCTTGGATGAGAGTGAAAGAGACTCTCCAAAAAATTGCTGTGAAAAGGGAGGACTTTTGAATGCAGCCCTACTACTTACTCCACCTTTAACCGCGTTTCTTTCCAAACTTTTGCCACTAAGGAGTAGAGTGGAAAGAGACCTTGTTTTGGGACGATATTTACGAAAATAAAAGGTTGCGTTTGCAATGTAAAAAAGGACGGTATGGAAAGGATTGGTGTTCATTTAATCTAGGAAAGACAAATGAACCCCAAAATCCATTTCATACTTTTGGTTAACTCTTTTTAATTAATTAAACGCTCAGAGCGTATACATATCCCAAAGTTGTTTTGAATTAAAAATCGGAAGGGTTGAGACTCAAGCTTTAATGCGAATGAACAACAAGCGACTGGGGAGGGGGAAAAAATGGCACAGTATAAGGAGGAAGCTGATCTTTTCCGGCTTCCTCGAACAGTTCACCCGGAATTCCTGTGGTTCAAACCATTTAAACGGAAAAGCTTGCAATTAAGCTGGTTTGGAATTGAGTCGTCCTCTTGGAAAATTGTCCTTTCGGAAACAATGCGGTACAGTAACGTATTGAAGCAACCTTCCGGGATCTTTTAACCACCTTTTGGTTCGTCCTAAAGAGTAAAATTGTTACTCTTGAGATGTTGCTATTGCTGCCCTTGGGATTCTAGGCAAGTTTCCTCCGTGTGTTTGTATTCTAACAGGAGATGCGATTAATGAGATTTCCAACTGTACTACGGGTGTTATGGTGGCTCCAGTTAGCAGTAAACCACATCTAGACTGAATTGCTCTATAACAACTTGTCGGATTGTCCCAAACGCCTAAAAACAAAAACCTCGGACAAAAGAAGGAAGCGGCCTTTATTCACAACTGAACAATATAACCTTCAGCTGGGCACGATGCCGCCGTCCGATCCCCTGCTCCAAAAGCGCATGGCTCTTGCTCTGCCCTCCGTTGCAGATGGCGGAAACACGATCCGCCCTGCAGGTTGTCTGCAGTGGCGGCCTCTGCGTTTCGGGTGCGCGGAGCAGTACAAACCGCCGCCTAGGCTTCGGTTGCTGTGGCGCCGGGGTCAGGCTGGAGCGAACTTTCGCGTGTGTGGGTGTGGGGGGGTCAACCCAAGAGCAGATTGGCCCTTCCAATCCACATCAGAAAGTCGCAGGGGGCGGCTGGGCCGAGCAGGCAGCTGGGAATGTGGATTGGAGAAAGACGCGCGCGCCTGTCGCCTTTGTCTTGGCGGCGGAGGCGCCCGTCCTTCTCGCGTCGAGAAAGAGCAAAGTTTGCCAAAAAAGCGCAGGAGAACCAGCCGCCTTCGGACCTGGCTTAGCTCTACTAATGATTAGCACATGAAAAGAAAGACGTTCCTGTCACCAGCCGTTAAGGTAAAAGATTTATTAGAAGGTTTCCTAGTCGATTTATATATTTATGTTGACTTCTTTTTTTTTTTTCCCCGGGCTGCGGGAGAGAAAAAGCATTGACCAGATTTAAATTTCAAGGTACTTCTGGATTATTAATACCATCGCGAGGATCGTCTCTTCCTCTCCTGTGTAGAAAAATAGGTGTTAAAGCGGATTAACCTCCTTGGCCTTAGACTTCTAGACTTTGGGGGGAAGGAAAGGGAGGTAGAAGTTTGGAGTGGAAAAAGATTGAGCTATATTCCTTTTGTTCCAGATAACCACTCGGATCAAACTGAATGAACTGCAAAGGAAAGAGAGAGAGAGAGAGAGAGAGAGAGAGAGAGATGGCAGAAACGCGGGGTGAAAACTAAACAGCAGATGCACGGGACGTTTTCTTGGCTAGGTCTCACAGTTTGTTAGGAACGATCTTCGCCTTCGGACCTCTACATAACCTTTTGTCGGGGCTAGGAACAAAGTCCTCCCCGTCTCCAAAGTCAGCTGCGGAGAAGCATTTTTGTCCCTTTTAAGGAGAAGGAGATTGGCCGCTCTCTGGAGAAGCCTGTTTGTTTAAAATTCAGCGTAGGCGAGCTGTTTTGTGTGCTTATTATCCGAATGTAAATGCCAGGGTAGACGGGGTTGTTTATGTAGCCATACATATGTTAATAAGGCCAGAGGAACAAAAACTGTTCACTCCGTGGACCAGCTTGTGCGAAAGGTGAAGCATTCTAGGCTAAACAGGTTTTCCGTGCTGACCTCAGCGAAATCTCGAGGAAATGGCGTTCCGGGGCGGTGGGGAGGTCTCTGCCAACAGAACCTCGCTCTGTTTTACTGGGCCTTTGGGCCTTTAAACTCTGGAGCCCAGCCTGGACATTTCCGTGCAGGTTACTTAAAGGCTTTCTTGGAAGGGAGGCTTGTTGAGCGCGAGATCTGTGCGGTCGGGAGGATGCAAAGATTTTCAGCGGTTGCTCCTCTCTCGGAAAACGGCAGGGCCAAAGAGAGGCCCTTGCTAGATAAATAACGGTACATTTCACGTTCGGGCAACCCTTAAAGTTCTTTTTTTTTTTGTCCCCTCTCTCTCTTCCCCCCTCCCCACCTCCCCTGTAAAGGAGCCTTGAAAAGGTATTTGTCGTATGGAAAAGCGGCGCCACGCGCGTTTATTGTTCAGGCTCAGCTGAAGGACTTGCATTCTTTTTAAGAGAATTTGTTTGTGGGCCAAACGCATTTCATGTATTTTTAACTGGTTTTTTTTTAACGTTTGTAATATGTGTATTTTATCTTGGCTGTTCACCGCCCTGAGTCCTTCGGGAGTAGGGCGGTATATAAATTTAATAAATAAATAAATAATAATAAAAAAGAGGGCCTAAAAATAAATAAAAGATTTTTGGTAAAATTAAAAAAAAAAACACCTTGGATGAGGAAAGTCCGAGGGAGGCTGGAGCTGGAGGGCGGCACCAAAAAAGTGGAGGGGGGGAGATTTATCTATTTATTTTATTTTATTAAACTTGTATGCCGCCCTCTCTCCCAAAGGACTCAGGGCGGCTCACAACAATAGAAAAAACACATAAAATTCAGTATTCAAATATAAAAACCAATAAAATCCCCTTTAAAAGGGGATTGGGGAGGTGGGGGAGGTGGGGTTCCGGTTTGTGGTGCTCGCTTGCCCCTTCTCTCAGGGAGCCCGGGAAGCCCCGTAGTGCGGGGGTCGCAGTGGGCTGAGAGGGGGGGAGAGCATGCTAGGGTCCTTTGGTTTCCCCACAGTGACCAGCTTCTCTCCTTCGCTCTGTTTCCCTCCTCCTCTCCCTCCCTCCCTCTCTCTCTCCCTCTCTCTGTTCCCTCTCCTTAAGGTTTGGTTCAAGAACCGGCGGGCCAAGTGGCGGAAACGGGAACGGAACCAGCAGGCGGAACTCTGTAAGAACGGCTTTGGGCCGCAGTTCAACGGGCTGATGCAGCCTTACGACGACATGTACCCGGGCTACTCGTACAACAACTGGGCCGCCAAGGGCCTGACCTCGGCGTCGCTCTCCACCAAGAGCTTCCCCTTCTTCAACTCCATGAACGTCAACCCGCTGTCCTCGCAGAGCATGTTCTCGCCCCCCAACTCCATCTCGTCCATGAGCATGTCTTCCAGCATGGTCCCCTCGGCGGTGACCGGCGTGCCGGGCTCCGGCCTCAACAGCCTCAATAACTTGAACAACCTGAGCAACCCTTCGCTCAATTCGGCCGTGCCCACGCCCGCCTGCCCCTATGCCCCGCCAACCCCTCCCTACGTTTACCGGGACACGTGTAACTCTAGCTTGGCCAGCCTGAGACTCAAAGCCAAGCAGCACTCCAGCTTCGGCTACGCCAGCGTCCAGACCCCGGCCTCCAACCTGAGCGCCTGCCAGTACGCCGTGGACAGGCCGGTGTGAGAAAAAGGGGGGGTGGGTGGGGGGAAGCCAGCCTCTTCGGCCGGGCTTCGGGGTGGCTGCTCTCGTTGCTGCGTGGGAGGGGGGGGAGGAGGGCGGGGAAGAAGGGCAGGCAATCGTGCGTGACAGTCGGAAGGGACGAAGGAGGCTTCTTCGCCTCGGCATTTTAAGAACACGAACCTTCAATCCAAAGGAAACGGGGCGCTGGGCGGGTGGGGAGAGAGCGAGAGAGGAGGAGTAATTTTAGGCGGCCGAATTTAATCTACCCAGGCGGAGGGAGAAAAAGAGAAGGGAAACCCTTGAAATTTCGGCGTTCTTGGCCTTTTTTTAAAGGGTGTTCTTCGGCTCCTTAAAATAAATGGAAAGAGTTGTGGTTTAAAAAAAAAAATGGGAAAGAAAAGTTCCCAACCGAGACAAGGACATATATTATAAATATATATAAAATACGGACAAACGTTTGACTGGATATGGTATGACATTTTAATGTTCCTATAAGCTTGTTATTTTTTATGTTTAGCATTGTTAACATTAAAAGAAAAAAAAATGACGGGAAAGGATGTATATATCTATTGAAATGTCAAAATTAATTTTATAAAAGCAGTTGTTAGTAATATCTCCACAGTGTTTTTAAAAGTTAGGCTTTAAAATAAAGCATGTTACACAAGAGAGTAGGGATTTGTTTTTCCTTCCCCCCCCCCCTTTTTCTTTTCCGCTTGCGAGCAAGGGAATGTATATACTGTACTAAATGCAACACTGTATGTTTCTAACATGTTATTAATATTATTATTATTAAAAAGGAAGTCCCATTGTGTGAATATCAGTTTTAGAATAGTACCTCTGGTGGATGCAATGGTGACTTTTGAAACTGCAATGTAAAAACATACCCCGTGTATAACATTTCGTATAATTAGTGTTTTTCCTTTTCAGACAACATTGGAAAAAAAAATGTGTTTCATGGGAGTAAAATATACAGCATACAGTTTGGTCTGGATTTTTTGGGGGGTAAATTTTGAATGAATTTCCCAGGGAGGATTTCCCAAGTTCTAAGGAAAAATAATACTTCGCTCTTATCCAACCTGTTGCTTAAAAAGGGAGAAGGAATCTTATTTCGGTCTTTTTTTTAAAAAAAAAAAAAGCCCCTGAAACCTTTATTAGAGTCTTTAAGCCTGAGAACTTCGAAAATGCCTGATTTTTTTTCCTCTGACCCTGTCTCTGGCATAACGGCACGAAGGAGGTATAAATAAAGTGCCAGTCTTGCAAAGAATAAATAAATAAATAAAAATGGAGGTGTTTTCCAGGATCGAGAGAATGAAGGCCTGTCCTTTACCTTCATGGATCGAATCAACCAATACCCGAATGGATTTGATCCAGAAGAGGTTCGATTCTCTCGACTTTCCACGAAGAAATGGAAAGAAGCCTTAAAACAGAGATTGCTCTGGAGTATAAGCCTCACGGAATTTAAATTCTCGTGGCAGAGTTCGCCCTTCTGCCAGCCATTTTAAACCTGGAGGTTTACAAGTTTTGAACCTTGGCCGGAGTGTGCCTAGTACAAATAACTGACCAATAAAATGATCAAATAGCCTAAAGTTTCTCCCTCACTGGAGTTCTGTTTTGTTTTTGTTTATCTCTTTCTCCCTCGCCCCCTTTAAGGAGAGTCCTCCGTTAATTAAAGGGGAACAGACCTTTGCCCCAAATCGATGCCAGCCCCACCCCAATGACCCGCGATTCCCTTGTGGACCGGCAGTGGGGGAGGGGGAAATAAACGGGCTAGGCTGGGGCGGCTGAGGTTTTTTTGTTTTTTTTTCCTTTTCGGGGTGGGGGTGGGGGGGCGGTGTGGCAATTGGTTTGCAACGTTTGGCTTCCGGCGAGATGGATCTACTAAGATCTGGAGAGCTACTGGTTCTTAAAACCATTCCGGATTATGCTTTTGAATATGTCTGCGGCAGGATGGCACAAATCAGGACGAATTAGCCCGCCAGCACTCTGAGCCGGGAGGTTCCCACAAGAGGGACAGGCAAGAGCTAAAAGGATTTAAAACTAACAAAAACACGAAATGAGGAAAGGAAGGAAGGAAGGAAGAAAAAGAAAGAAAGAAAGAAGGAAGGAAGGAAGAAAGAAAGAAAGAAAGAAAGAAAGAAAGAAAGAAAGAAAGAAAGAAAGAAAGAAAGAAAAAGAAAAAGAAAGAAAGAAAGAAAGAATGAAAGAATGAAAGAAAGAAAGAAAGAAAGAAAGAAAGAAAGAAAGAAAGAAAGAAAGAAAAGATCCAACGTGCATACAGCGGACGTGGTCAAAAGGATTGGAAAACCCAGATCCGAGAGCCTTCCCACCTCTCCCCGGATGCCCAGATTTGGGTGTGTTGTGTGGGTTTTGCTAATGTTGTAACTTTATCGATAATCCCAGCAAACAGACTCGCTTTTGTTCTGCCCCGCATCGCGGCTGACAAGCAGGGAGAGAGAAAAGATCCCAACTAAAGTCCATCGCTGGTGGTGGCCAGGCCCTACAGAGCAACTTCTCTTTTCTTCTTCTTCTTTTTTTCTTTCTTTTCTTCTTTTCCACAGCGGACTAAACCCTGCCTGGACACGAAAGCATCTTGTTTTTGGGACAGCGAAGGAAGGGCAGGGGACCTGAAGGGAGGAAGATTGCAAAGGGACAGCCGGAAGTGCCCAGCACCTGAAGTCGCCTCTGCCCAAGCAAACTTGCAAATCTAGCAACCAGGAAACTTAACTCAACCGTCCATTTTTGGCTTGACCTGTTATTACCCACCCCTTCCGCCCACAAACCAGGGGGTGAAATCCAGCAGGTTCTGGAGAACCGGTAGCGGAAATTTTGAGTAGTTCAGACAGGGCCGGATTTAGATGAAAAGAGGCCCTAGGCTATTCCACTTATGAGGCCCTTTCACCTATAGTGAAAGTGTAATTTTAATTTTGCTAACAATTTGAATGTAGGCCCCTCTTGATCTTGAGGCCCCCTCTTGATCTTGAGGCCCTAGGCTGAAGCCTAGTTAGCCTATAGGAAAATCCGGCCCTGAGTTCAGAGAACTGGCAAATACCACCTCTGGCTGGCCCCAGAGTGGGGTGGGAATGGAGATTTTGCAATATCCTTCCACTGCCACGCTGGCCAAGAACCGATAGTAAAAAATATTTGGATTTCACCACTGCCACAAACCCCTCGCCACTTAATAGGATTCACTGAAGGCTGGTTTTCTAGTTCCTAATCTGCAAAGAGAGGCCCTCAAACAGGCGTGGGCTCTGTGTCCAGACCAAGAAAAAATGGGACCGTCAGCCCAAAAACCTCAAACGCTGAAGCTTCCGAATTCAAACCCGTGGCGGGATACTCTGAATCACTTAAAAGTTCATAATCTTCCGGTTTGGAGGTAACGTTTAAAAAAGCCAAAATGTGTCGTTTTTATGGGTTAATTTGTGGGAGGAAGGAAAAAAAAAAATCAGCACTAAAAGACAGGTGACCTATTCGACCAAATTGAAAAGTAGATCCATGGAAACATGCGCGTTTGTCAAATTTCAAAAGTTTGAATATTGAGATTTAAAAAAAAAAAAATCACAGCTGAAGATCGATCTTGCCTGAAT
Source organism: Pantherophis guttatus (assembly GCF_059756535.1). Lineage (NCBI taxonomy): Eukaryota > Metazoa > Chordata > Lepidosauria > Squamata > Colubridae > Pantherophis > Pantherophis guttatus. Next base: position 25,198,407 of record NC_142070.1, on the reverse strand, counting down.
TTCATCTAGATGCAGTTTGGACCACAACCTGGTGCCCTCCAGATGCGTGGGACAGCAAGTCTCCCCATTCCCAGCTGAGATTGAGTGTCCAACATATTAGAGCAGGGGTCTCCAACCTTGGCAACTTTAAGACTTGTGGACTTCAACTCCCAGAGTTCCTCAGCCAGCTTTGCTGGCTGAGGAACTCTGGGAGTTGAAGTCCACAAGTCTTAAAGTTGCCAAGGTTGGAGACCCCTGCATTAGAGGGTCTGAAGAGTGGGGGAAGGCCTAGCTAGCAACGCTGGCTGAGGAACTCTGGGAGTGGAAGTCCACAAGTCTTAAAGTTGCCAAGGTTGGAGACCCCTGCATTAGAGGGTCTGAAGAGTGGGGGAAGGCCTAGCTAGCAAAACTGGCTGAGGAACTCTGGGAGTTGAAGTCCACAAGTCTTAAAGTTGCCAAGTTGTCAAGATTGGAGACCCCTGCATTAGAGGGCCTGAAGAGCAGGGGAAGGCCTAGTGGTGGGGAAGGTTGAGTGGCCTGCATTCACCGCAGCCCCAACCTCACTAAAGGCAGGGCAGGCGTAGGGGTGGGGAGGCTAAAAGGCAGCTGAATGGAGGAATTTTCTTCCTTATCACCCTATTTCCATCGCCAGGAGTTTGCTATCGATTGATTCACTCTTGTCAATACTTCAGATTGGGGGGGGGGATGAAAGGATCTGGGAGATATTTATTACGGTTATTCTCCTCCGTTCATCAGTGATTAAGTGAATGGTAATTATTAATCCAATGGCGGCCTACCCGAACCAGCACTTTCATAGAGAGCAAGAAGGGAGTTCCTGGCCACGACCTCTCTTTTTCCGCCCAATCTGTTCATTCAGATGTATTTCTAGTGTGGCCCATTCCTTTTGGGATGCAGTGGTGGGACTTAAACAGAGATTTCCAGATTTCCAGTATCAAGGAGATTTAGAATCAAGTTTCGGACAAAATGGCTTATTTGCCATTCAGGGATGAAAGACTGGCAGTTTATAGACTGATCCTATATTCAGAATTAAACCCCGTAGTTTTCAGTGGGCCTTTCTTCCCACATAACCGCCTTCCTTCAGGACCGCAGCCTTATTATTAGTGGGTAGTTGTAATCTCATTCCTGGCAATGGAGCGTAAGCCCATACATCCAACCCAATGAATCCTCATGCTGGATTCTGATCTTGTGAATTCGATTCGTGAACCCTGATTGACTCTCAAAAAAAAAAAAAAAAGTCTTGCATTTTATTTGTCTAAAATGGGAGAGAACCTTGTTTTCAGGCCAGCAGGTAGAGGAGTGAAGGAAATGATACTCCCCTGCCTCATTTTAAGGGGATTTTCTTTTCCCCTTCCCCTTCCCCTTCCCCTTCCCCTCCTCCTCCTCCTCCTCCTCCTCCTCCTCCTCCTCCTCCTCCTCCTCCTCCTCCTCCTCCTCCTCCTCCTCCTCCTCCTCCTTCTGGCTCTGCATGGCCATTTATTCCTTCCCAGGAGCTTTTTGCATGCCTTGGTCGGCCAGAAATGGAAAGAGGGTGATGGCTATGTCCTCTCTCTCTCTCCCTCTTTTTCTCTCTCTTTCTCTCCCCCCTCTCTTTCTCTTTCTCTCTCTCTCTCCCTCTCTCTCTCCCTCTCCCTCTCTTTCTCCCTCTCTTTCTCTCTCCCCCTTCCTCTCTCCCTCTCCTTCTCCCCCTCTCTCATTCTCTTATTCTCGCTTCCTCCCTCCCACTTCCTCTCTTTCTCTCTCCCCCTCTCTCCCCCTTTCTCTCTCTCTCTTTCTCTCTCCCCATCCCTCTCTTTCTCTTTCTTCCCCTCTTTCTCTCTTTTTTTGTCCCTCTCCTCCTTTCTCTCTTTCTCTCTCTCTCTTCCCATCCCCCTCTTTCTTTCTCCCCCTCTTTCTCTTTTTTCTTCCTCTCCCCCTTTCTCTCTTTCTCTCTCTCTCTCTCTCTTCCCCTCCCTCTCTCCCTCTCCTTCTCCCACTCCCCTCTCCCTCTTATACTCTCCCTCTCTCTCATTCTCTCTCCCTCCCTCCCTCCCTCTATCACAGGCAACCTTGGAAACAGAGCGAGCTGTTGGGGCAGGAAGGCAGGAGGGAAGGCAGAAGAATGCAGAGAGATGGGATGGGGTGGGGTGGGGAGAAAGAGTAAAAGCCCGGACTCTAAAGAAGAAATCCACATTGCTTTTCAAAGTTGCACGTCTTAAGCACCAGGCCATCAATTAAGCGCCTGGAGTTGCTGCTCCTCCCTTGAGGAGTCTATTAAAAACACCAGCGAGATCCCCACGGTTGAGCCCAGGCGTGTGAACAAACAGGGCTGTCTGGCTCGGAATCCACATCCCAATCCACAAAAAAAAAAAAAAGGCGGCAGAGTCCCTCTCTCCTTGCCCCTCCCACCCTTTTAGTCCGGAGACCAACTCTCCCGCCGCCCTCGCCTCCTCTTTGCCTAGCCTTCGGAGGCCCTGGCAGGCAGGCAGGCAGGCAGGCAGGCAGGCAGGCAGGCAGGCAGGGACAGCTGGGCGCGTCCCAGTGCGCGTGCAAGGCCTGGAAATGTTCCAGCTTGGAAGCAGAGCCGCGCCTTGGACTCCTTAATTCCCCGACTTCGTCTTCCCCCAGCCATGGAGCCATTCCGAAGGTGCAGGTCGTCTGAATGTGGCTAGGTTCTGAATTCAACGATGGGGTGGGTATTGGGGAAAAGTTTGGACATCTGTAGATCGAGAATAGAATTAGCATTTCTAGACAGAAAGAGCGAAATGGATTAGCCAAAGGAGGAAACAAAAGGAAGGAAGGAAGGAAGGAAGGAAGGAAGGAAGGAAGGAAGGAAGGAAGGAAGGAAGGAAGGAAGGGGAAGGAAGGAAGGAAGGAAGGAAGGAAGGAAGGAAGGGGAAGGAAGGAAGGAAGGAAGGGGAAGGAAGGAAGGAAGGGGAAGGAAGGAAGGAAGAAAGGAAGGGGAAGGAAGGAAGGAAGGAAGGAAGGAAAGAAGGAAGGAAGGAAGGAAGGAAGGGGAAGGAAGGAAGGAAAGAAGGAAGGGGAAGGAAGGAAGGAAGGAAGGAAGGAAGGAAGGAAGGAAGGGAGGGAGGGAGGGAGGGAGGGAGGGAGGGATTGTACCTTTGACGGGATGCAGTGATCTTTAATTGACCAACGGAATTCATAAAGTCTGCAATTCCTTAACTTTTTGGAGGTAAGTCTTGCTATGTTCAGTACAACTTCTTTCTGAAGAAGTTCATTTAAGTTCGCCTGGCACTGCAAACAGTCAAAACCCAAACTCAGTCTAATATTCCCCGCTCCCTAAAAATCGACTGTTAAGGTTATATTTGGGGCTTATACAAATTCCTTTTGCGCCCAAATAGTTCTCTGCTAAATACTCAACCTTGGCTGAGTTGAAGAGCAATTAACCATTAAAACAAAAACACGGCAGAGTCGGGTGGGGAAGAATGCCAGGAATTTATTTTAGTAGTGGCAGGATCACATGAGGAATTTCCTACCAAAGCAGGATTGGTGGGAAGAGACAATATTTTCATTTATTTCTTAAGCAGGTTAATTATGACAAATACCACCTTGGAACATAGTGTGCCCTTCTGAATTTAAACTGCATATCTGTATTTTAGGTCAGCGGTTTGATGCATCTAAATTTTGATGAGCACAAGGTGTGTATGCCTATAAAGATGGTCCTAAATAAATGTCCATCTAGATCCAACCACACAAAACAGAGCCACCAAGTAGAGTTTTTAATTCAGAGTCAATAGATAGGCATCCAAACAAGATTCCTCGTGAGGTACACTGATATACAGATGCTACTCTCATCCACCCCACCCCATCCCAATGAGCCAGACTTGCAAAGGAGCAAACATAAAACAGGATCACAGGTCCATCTGTAACGCTTCACTCGTTTGCCACTGTGTGACCTTCGCCATAATCCTCCACTTCGTTCTTGGATTGAATCTGTTTTGCTATTAGACAACCCAGCACTGAGATCACCAGATTTCCCTACGATGTTGGTGCAAGTCGTACACGCCCTTGGGTAGCATCTACTCTGTTACAACTGTCTTCCCAGCAAATGAACAAGTTGAACTGGTAGCTGGATGAACAGAGCAAGTAATAATAATGTTATCGTGGTCATGAATCACCTTCAATCAATATTTACATAGAGTTTGGAAACTTCCATAAACAGCTGTTCTCAAATCAAACTAAGCACTCAATAGCCGAGAATTCTTTTTCTAGGCTCAGTATATGTCCGTGATAATAATCTGGTTACTTTCCATGGAAGTTTTCAAGTAAGGAGTCAAGTAAGAAAGCCAAGATACCAGAGAGATGTATTTGGAATATCAAAAGGTAAATGTAGAGTCTTCTTCCAGAGGGATGGTTTCATAGACCAGAAAGTGTAGTTTTCTTGACAATGATATAAAACACATTGGTCACTGTTTTCCCCCCCTCAGTCTAACCAAGGGGTCTGCAACCTTAAACACTCAAAGAGCTTTGGTAGTACAAGTTAAGAGCCTTGGTAGTACAGTGGTCTAAGGCACCCTGTTATTAAGCTGGTTATTAAGACCAGCTGCCTGCAATTACTGCAGGTTCGAATCTCGCCAAGGCTCAAGGTTGACTCAGCCTTCCATCCTTTCTAAGGTAGGTAAATTGAGGACCCAGTTTGTGGGGGCAATAAACTGACTTTGTATAAATATACAAAAGGATGAAGGCTATTGCTGAGCACATTGTAAGCCGCCCTCCGGAGAAGGGCGGCATATAAATCAATTTTTTTTTTAAAAAAAAGAGCCATTTGGACCCATTTCCCACAGAAAAGAAAACACCGGGAGCCACAAAAGCCTTCCTGTGCTTGACTATTTCTTGAGCGGCCACAAAACTAGCATATGTAGTTGAATTAAGTGTTCTGTTTTCTTCTGAAACTTTTCCTTTTCTTGGATTTATCCTTGGCTGGCCTACCAGGGGTTGAAAAGCTCAATCAATTGCATGCTGGCGAGTGTCACACATTGGCGGTTGGGGCACATATTTTGAGTGACGGAGCCACAGCAGAGGGGGTGAAAGAGCCACATGCAGCTCCAGAGCCGCAGGTTGCTGACTTCTGAACTAACCTATGGTCAGTATTTCATCCTGGTCTTCCATCAAGGAACTAGTCTGGCTAATTTAGGAAAAACCAGGGTTATGATTGGGACATGTGTCTTGAGATACCATTGTTAACATTAGCCCCCCCACCCCCACCCCTTAAAGAGAAAATCCTACTTAAAACCAAAGCTACTCTAACTATCCAGTAAAAATCTGGATGACTGTTCAATACTGTAATAGAGGTACCCAGAACTTCTATATCAGTGTTTCTCAACCTTGGAAGCTTGAAGATGGGTGGACTTCAACTCCCAGAATCCCCCAGCCAGCGCTGCTGGCTGGGGGATTCTGGGAGTTGAAGTCCACCCATCTTCAAGCTTTCAAGGTTGAGAAACACTGTTCTATATCTAGTGACCTCTAGCGGTAGTCTGGTATTTTATGATCATAACATTCTTTGGAAAGTGTTTTTAAGGGCTGCAAGCTTTCTTCCTAGTCAGTGAACACTCAGCTGTACAATCCTTCCCTTGATCTGCTTACTTAGAATGTCATTCCTACTGAGTTCTATTATTTTCACCATCAGGGAAATATACATACATAAGGCTGTATCTCTCAACTATAATTCCGACAAGCCTCTTCTGACTAAATCCCATTAACAGTAACAATAGCAGAGCTGGAAGGGACCTTGGAGGTCATCTAGTCCAGAGGTCTGCAACCTTAAACACTCAAAGAGCCATATGGATCCATTTCCCACCGAAAAAAAAGACACCGGGAGCCACAAAAGCCTTCCCGTGCCTGACTATTTCTTGAGTGGCCACAAAACTAGCATATGTAGTTGAATTAAATGTTCTGTTTTCTTCTGAAACATTCCTTTTCTTGGATTTATCCATGGTTGGCCTACCAGGGGTTGAAAAGCTCAATAAACCGCATGCCAGTGGGTGTCGCACATTGGCGGTTGCGACGCATATTTTGAGTGACAGGGAGCCGCAGCGGAGGGGTGAAAGAGCCACAGGCGGCTCCAGAGCCTCAGGTTGCTGACCCCTGATCTAGTCCAACCCCCTGCTCACGCAGGAGACCTGTACTAGGGATTCGAACTGCCGACCTTTCTGATCGACAAGCTCAGTGTCTTAGCCACTGAGCCACCTAGTCAGGCTAGGTGGCATTAGATTACATCAGGTTTTCTTACAATATAAGATAAGGTTGATAGGGTCCACTTTTATTCACTGGGATAAAGGCCAGAGAATGTGCTGTAACTTCACTGTGAATAAAACAAGAGGTTGGTATATGCTCCATCAATCTATCTACTAAACGAGTAGGCACATTGAAGCACATTGGTTCACCAGTGTTGCTGCTGCAACCACATATTAGCCCAGAGTGTGTATATGTGTGTGTGTGTGTGTGTGTGTGTGTGTGTGTATGTATATGTATGTATGTATGTATGTATGTATGTATGTATGTATGTATGTATATACGATGTTATGCAGCCCTGGTTCTGTGAAATCTCACAAGTTTCTGGGCTTTTTGTTTCTTGCTGACAGACAGCAGACTCTGTGCTGCCTTTTGGGAGACTCAGATAGCTATTTCTGCCTTATAAGGCTTCGTCAGTGAGCCACACCCTCTTCTCAGGTATCCTCCCTGTAAAGGAACAATGTTTCTTTTTCTTTCTTTTTCGTAGGCTTTTATGTGCATATTCTTTCTAGCCAGGTTTTACCTACGTAAGCTACGATGTTATGCAGCTCTGGTTCTGTGAAATCTCATTCACTAGTTTCTGGCTTTTTGTTTCTTGCTGACAGACAGCAGATATATATATATATATATATATATACACACACACACACACACACACAAATATATATATATATATATATATATATATATACACACACACACACACACACACACACACACACACACACACACACACATATATATATATATATATATATATATATATATATATATATATATATATATATATGTCTTTGGTTATTCGGGTTTTCTCCCACGTAAAATTGGAAGTGTCTTGGCGACGTTTCGACGAAGTCTCATTCATCATCTTCAGGCTGGTGTTCTCGGCTTCGTGCTTCCAGGAGCAATGTTATATATATAAACTGGTTTCCATTACTTGTTCATATTTAATGTCCTTGGAACTCAGAAAAGTGTCCTAATTGAGAGATGACTAAACTGGATAAAAGGAAGATACAAATTAATCCTTCTCATCATCATCTTTTATTTTCCTTTGGCAATTGACCTACCCAATTTGCTAATTTGAAATGAAAAGAACTTTGCCAGGCTCAGCCTAAATGAAACTGCCCTCTGGTTCCATATTGCGGCTTTGGTGTTGGCCCAATAGAAAGCCTGGAAATTTCCAGGCTTCTTAAGCTATGAAGAAACATTAAGAAGTTGGAGCCGTTGCAGGCGAGAGCCAGGATGGGATGCAAAACTTCCAAGTTATCTGGCCAAGCCCAAGTTCTTGAGTTCTTTCAGACACTATTAGACAATTTATTATACACTGCTCTAGCCAATCAGACAGGAAAACTAAGATATTATTATGCCCAAGAAGTTAATAGGGCATTCTCATCCCAGTCACTTAGTAGGTCAATATAGGTTTTTTTTTGTTTTTTTTTACTGAGTTCAAGATTTATTTCCTGACTTGGATTTCAGCAGTTGATTTCTGAGCAGATTTGAATGAAACATTATCTTTTAAACTCATAACTTCCTTGCCCAGGCTGGACTTTGGCTGTGATGGAAGAAGCATCTGGGAGTTATGCAGTTGTAGAATATGGTGTCATACAGATCCACACTGAACAGTTGAGTTTCATGAGATTCCCCTTTGAGTAGACACAATAAGGATCCCAGAATAGAGCACCCTTTCACAATATGCATCGGTCCTATAGTTTTGTCCTCACAGTGATCCCAAAGTCGCTGTTTGGAATAAATGAGAGCCATTAGACCATGTAACTATGGCTGCTACCTCCAGAGCACTGTTAAGCTGGCATGGGTCTTTGCCCACCATTTATTTATTTATTTATTTATTTATTTATTTATTTATTTGTTTGTTTGTTTGTTTGTTTGTTTGTTCAATTTATATGCCGCCCTTCTCCGGAGACTCAGGGCGGCTTACAATGCTTTTAAGCAATAGCCTTCATACTTTTGTATATACCTGCTTAGTAGGGCTTTTGCCCCCCCCCAAGCGATGTTATTTTTTATACAAAGTCATCTTATTGCCCCCACAATCCGGGTCCTCATTTTACCTACCTCGGAAGGATGGAAGGCTGAGTCAACCTTGAGCCTGGTGAGATTTGAACTCGCAGTAATTGCATGCAGCTGGCAGCTAAGTGCTACTTAACAGCACTTTAGTCTGCTGAGCCACCAAGGCTCCTTTGAACCCAGTCTGCTGCTCTTTAGGGGAATTAAGTGAAGGACTTTCCAAAGCCCTGCCAAAAATTGGCAGGGACTCAATCTGAGCTTTTTTTTTTTCTTTTTTTTTGCATGAAAGGCGTGAACTTTCCTACAGAGCTACAGGGATATACATTATAACTAATGAATGACAATCTTATTCCTTCCCTTACAAGAGAGCCCTCCTCCTCCTCCTCCTAACTTCCAAGTCCAGTTCTTTGGGACAGATTCGTCCCCTCTGGTCTTCTTCCTAGTCTTCCCTTGAGTAAAGTTTACAGCATCAACTTGCTGCAGCTGGGAAGCCACCTTGTATGGAGTGTAGGCCTAGGGAGCCTTGTGTTTACCTTAAACATTACAAAAGAACTAGGAATCCATCTCCCCAAATTTCCAGCTTGTAATTGTCCAACTAGCTGAGTGTCCTGAGACTGGTTGTCCAAACAGATCAGGTGGTCAGTAAATCTGGGGAAGCTGTTCAAAAATTTGTTGTTAAAATCCTGGGTACTTCATCTGGGTAAATGTACCCCTCCCCTCTTTGTCTTTGTCTTTCTCCCTCTCCCTCTCCCTCTCCCTCCCTCTATTTGTCTTTCTCTCTCCCCCTCTCTCTCCTTCTCCCTCTCTCCCTCCCTCCCTCTCTCTTGCTCTCTCTCCTGCTCTTTTCCTCTCTCTCTCCCTCCTTTCTCTCCCTTTCCCTCCCTTTCTCCTCCTTCTCTCTCCCCTCTCTCCCTTTCCCCTCCCTCTTTCCCTTTCTTTCCCTCTCCCTCTCCCCTCCCTCTCTTTCCCTTTCTCTTTCCCTCTCTCTCTCTCCCTCCTCTTTCTCCCTCTCCCTCTCTCTCTCCCTCCCTCCCTCCCTCTCTTTCTCTCTAACACACACACACACACACACACACAAAGAGAGGGAGGGAGGGAGAGAGAGGGAGAGAGAGAATACATATGCATGCATAGACACAGGCATTCATTCTTCTTCATCTAACACTTAGTTCCTGCAGGGTGGCAACTTTCCAGGCCTAAAGCATTCCTGGTCCTGTGGTGAGTCTGAAAGCATAAGACAATTAATCTCTTTCAGATTTGGGAAGTGAGGTTTGAATTCTGCAGATTCTTACAAAGAAGTGCCATCCAAAGTCCTCTGCATATTTTGTCTGCATATATTCCCTTGTGTTCTGAGCAGAGTTTGTAGAAAGGAGGAGAAATGAAGAGCAGGTGGTTTATTCAATGTGAAACTAGGTTTATTAGCTGGCTCTGTTTGGAAAGAAATGGGGCAGGGCAAGGTAGGGCAGGGCAGGGCAGGGCAGGGCAGGGCAGGGCGGTGTCTTACATCCTTTGCCTATCTGCACCCCACACATTTCTTCTTGGTGAACTAAAACAGTTTCCTCAATTAACCCTAATTTTTAGGTTGGCAAAACTCTTGACTAACCAGGCAGGGCTGTGTTTGCAAAACCCTGAGGCTGGACTATGCTTAGCTACTTGATTACTCTGAGGCACAGTGGATTGTGCCAAGGCAGGCAGTCTCTGTCAACTAGCTCGTTTTGACTCTCAGCAGACAGGCCTTTTTCTATGGTTGTCTGATTTTATCCCTTCCTCTCCATGATTTTTCAATAGCGGTGCCGAAAGCTTTGGGAAGAGAGGGAGGGGGAAAGTGAGCTTATCATCCAAATTTGCAAACTCAGTATACTGGAATGGGGGTGGTGGTTGGGTTTATGGTTCAAGCCACAGTCCTTTTACAACGAGGAAGCAAAACTTCAGAGCAAACCATGTTTAGGTGATTGTTTAGCCGTGACTCTATGCTAGTTTTTATTTTAATTGGAAATCAGTAAAAATCAACATTACTTGTCACCTACAAGGTTAGGATGCTACATGACACTAGAGGAGCAATCCCGACTTAGTTCTTGGTCCCAACTAAGCTTCATGGTCCAATAGAAACTTGAACTGATGGGGTTATCTAAGATGGGGAAAGTATAAACCACAACAATGGTTTATGCAAAGCAAACTGGGTGTGGTCCAAGGTTATGAAAACAAGCCATTCCTTTGTGTCTGGTAGGAATTGGAGACCTATAACTGGAACCGAAAGGCTGCTTCCAGAACCCAATAAGATTATGTTGTTCCTTTTTGAATCTGCATTTGTCAAGTCTCTTTATACACATTCATGTGGTTTTATTGTATTTTCTGTTCTTAATAAAAATCAGAACCAGTCAGTCAATTTGTTGCTGGGGGATGTTTTTCAATTTTTGAATCTAACTAAGAATTTTGAGATTTCTTAATCCAAGATTTCTTTCCCATCCAAGCACTAGCTATGTCCAGCACTGCTTAACTGTTGGAGGTCAGCTAAGATTGTCTGGATGCAACCTTCTAGCTCAGGGATTCCGTAACTTTTCTATACCCCACTTTTCTATATCTAGGGTTCTATAGCCCTAGAATGCTTCTGATCTATTCTTGCACCCCTTACAAAAGTAAATAATTAGATGCTTATAATTATGCATATACACTCTAATTTTGAAACTTCTAAACCCAAGTTTTCTCACCCCCTGGAATATTGTCTCGCACCCCCAGATGGCAACCCCTGTAGAATCTAGCTCAGCGGTCACCAACTGGTGGTCCATGGACCACTGGTGGTCCATGAGAAAATGTGGGTGATCCACAGAAAAATTATTTGCATTTTTTTTAATATTGCACTAAATCAGGGGTCCTCAAACTATGGTCCCTGGGCCATATACGTGCAATGAACGTTTGTGTTGCTGCAGAGAGCCTCCTCCCTCAGGTGGCTCAAGGTCTTTTTGTGTGGGTCGGAGTGGGAAAGTAATTCCAACTTGGGGTCTCCTTCAGCCTCCTGGTGCGGGAGGGCGAAGGCTGGAAGGAAGTGCTGCTGGTGGCGAAGAGCCAGAGGGCCTTGTTCCAATGGGACTGCCATATGGCCTGGAACTGACTGACCATCTCAGCCCCCTGAGCCTCCAGGCGCCGGTACCTGGCCTTGCACTCCTGCAGGTCTTCCCTCTGCTTGGAAAGCCTATGCTCCTAGTCCTCAGTGAGGTACTTCTGCTGAGCCTCCTTCTCGGTCAGATCCAATTTGAACTGAGTCAGCTGTTTTGCCAACTCTTTCTCATGGTGGCTGCTTAGCTCCAACAACTGCTTCCTGTTGGGGACCTAAGGAGCCTGGGCGGGTAGGTGAAGAGTGGCTGGGAAGTGAGGGGTGAGTAAGAGGCCAGCGAGGTGCCCCTCAACATGAGTGACATCGAGTTGGCCATGCCCACCCAGTCACATGACCCCCTAGCCCTGCCCACCCAGGCAGTCATTAGGCAGATCATATTAGTGGTCCGTGGGATTTAAAATTATGAATTTAGTGGTCCCTGAGGTCCGAAAGGTTGGTGACCCCTGATCTAGCTGGATTTTGCATCAGTAAACAGAAATGGCTGCCCCCTGCAGGCCCTCTTGTGCACTTCACATTCAATGAAAAAGGTCAGAGATTCAGAACTGAAGGAAAGCTTATGCCCTTTATTCTTCGCTGTGGCATATAGTATTACCTCAGAAGTGGAGAGCTGTGTCTGGGGAATAGTTTAATTCCAGAAAATCCATGACTTATGTGTCTTAATACCACTAAGCCAAAGTCTAATGTTATTTACTAGGCATATTTTCTTAACTGGATCTGGATTCAGACTTATTTTACTCAAGCACTTTCCTAGAGAATTTACACACCCACCCCAAGCCAGAAGCAATAGAAATTTTTATGTGGCAGTGCAAAGCAGAAATTGTTTAGAAATAAAGAAAAGCGTACAAATGCTTACTTTACAGTAAGCGTTTGTAATGTGGGGCTTGCATCCTGAAGGGGATTTGTCCATTCTTATATCATATTTTCTTAGAAATGAACCCCCGAGAATTCCATAGGATCTCTCTGAATGCATTTATTTATTTATGTGTTAGGTTTATGTCTCACTTCCACTCTTTTCCTATAATAACTATCACACGAGGTCAGTGGTGAAATCCAAATTTTTTTATTACCGGTTCTGTGGGCGTGGCTTGGTGGGCATGGTGTGGCTTGGTGGGCATGGCAGGGGAAGGATACTGCAAAATCTCCATTCCAGCCCACTCCAGGGGAAGAATACTATAAAATCCCCATTCCCTCCCCACTCCTGGGGGAAGGATATTGCAAAATCTCCATTCCCACCCCACTCTGGGGCTAGCCAGAGGTGGCATTTGCCGTTTCTCCGAACTACTCAAAATTTCTGCTACCGGTTCTCCCGAACCTGTCAGAACCTGCTGGATTTCACCCCTGCACGAGGTGGGCTTAGCTGGAAAAGAGTGACTGGACCTAAGACTTACAGTAAGTCATCCAGTTGAACTTCCCAAGGTGAGTTGGACATTCTGGGTCCTAGTGCCGGTTTTTCCTGGTCTTGGTTCAACACCTGAAGCAACTGCACCCTAGGATCCCATGGTGCTAAGAAGGAGGCTTAATTCAGATAGACTACAGGTTCTAACATGATGTCAATCCCTATTATTGAAATAAAAAAAGAGAAGAGCCAGGGAAATTTTTCTTTCCTCCTTCCCTGCAAGCAAAATAGGAAGGCAATTGAAATGGGGACAGCCCGTCTCTCCATCCCAGAGCCTGGATAGCTCTGCAGACTAAGCACTGTAATTTAACACCAGCTGTCTGCAATTAAAGTAAGTTCGAATCTTGCCAGGCTCAAGGTTGACTCAGCCTTCCATCCTTTCTAAGGTAGGTGAAATGAGGACCCAGTTTGTGGGGGCAATAAGCTGACTTTGTATAAAATATACAAAAGTATGAAGGCTATTGCTTAACGCACTGTAAGCCACCCTGAGTCTCCGGAGAAGAGTGGCATATAAATCAAATTAAAAAAAAAACTCCATTGTCCCTATGGGGGCTCTGGGATCTGAAGACCAGGACGCTGCATTTTAGGGACTTGGGCTGCAAATCCAGAAGAGAAACACCAGCTGAAGCCGCTGTATTTTAAAGTTGAACAAAGGTGATAGACTGAATAAATGAATTCCTCAGGGTTGGGGTTTTTTTGTTTTGTTTTGTTTTTTTGGGTACATTTGCTCAGGGAGAGAAAATCCAATGGAATTTGTTTTCTCGCAGATGCAGACGGGACTGTAGTCCAAGAACCTGGAAAAAGTTTCTCCACCCCAAGTTACAAAAATAATCATCTTTTTTTTTTTCTCCCAGAATTTTTTTTTCCGGCTGTGCAGTTACCCTGAAACATGAATTTACAAATCAGACTGCATTCACCGGACGTGCCAAGCCACACATCATGCGGTCACGTTGTGTTAATCTAATCCTTTGTAAATTAGTTAAATGGGCAAAATCCGCCCCCCCTCCCCATATTGGCTTCATTTAGTAAACCACGGTTAACTTGGAGTGAAGGCTTCATTGGAACGCAGCCACTGCAGCCACCGTTGTCTTAGAGCAGTGTTTCTCAACCTTGGAAGCTTGAAGATGGGTGGACTTCAACTCCCAGAATCCCCCAGCCAGCGCTGCTTCTGGGAGTTGATGTCCACCCATCTTCAAGCTACCAAGGTTGAGAAGCTACCAATCTTCAAGCTACCAAGGTTGAGAAACACCGTCTTAGAGCAGGGGTGGGATAAAGCAGCGCTTTTACAACCTGTGGACTTCAACTCCCAGAATTCCTGAGACAGTTTGGCCTGAGACCTGTGGACTTCAACTCCCAGAATTCCTGAGACAATTTGGCCTGAGACCTGTGGACTTCAACTCCCAGAATTCCTGAGACAATTTGGCCTGAGACCTGTGGACTTCAACTCCCAGAATTCCTGAGACAGTTTGGCCTGAGACCTGTGGACTTCAACTCCCAGAATTCCTGAGACAATTTGGCCTGAGACCTGTGGACTTCAACTCCCAGAATTCCTGAGACAATTTGGCCTGAGACCTGTGGACTTCAACTCCCAGAATTCCTGAGATAGTTTGGCCTGAGACCTGTGGACTTCAACTCCCAGAATTCCTGAGACAGTTTGGCTGTCTCCGGAATTCTGGGAGTTGAAGTCCACAGGTTGTAAAAGGGCCGCATTTGCCCACCCTCAGAGTATTACCCCAGCTATCGGTTTAAATCGTGACATCATCGCGCGTGGTTTGTTCCCCCCCCCCGCGTCTTATGGAAAGGAGTCCGCGCGGTTTGTTAACTCGGGTTGAGCGATGGCGTGTGAACCCAAACAAAGGCTGAGCGTCACAAAGTCGAATCTGCGCCCTCTAATTGAACTCCTGTCTCCAAAAGAAAATCCGCCCCACCATTCAAGGAAGCCGGAGGGGAGAGGTGGGGCCGACGCCTTTCTCCTTCTATCTTCGGTTGAACATTAACCTCTGGGGAGCCTCATGGCGGGTGTAAAAATATGAGGAATAAAAAGGAATCATCTTCCCAATTCTCGTTTAAAAAGTCCCCATAAAATGGCTTTGTAAATCCTGGCACGCACTTAAGCCCTTCGATTTGACTTCTTATGTTACCACTAAAATATTTACCCCCGTAAAGAACAAGAACTTCCCTGGGACTTTCGCGTGGCCGGGGAGGGGGCTCTTATCTCCAGTTCGAAACAACGCGGAGAAGGGAAGGGGAGATCCAGGCTGCTCCTTCGTCGGGCATCTCAAGAGCCAGCAGGAGTCAACTACAACTCCCAGCCTGCACAGCCAGAGGAAGACAATACAGAGCCTTGGTGGCGCAGCAGACTAAAGTGCTGTTAAGTTAACACCAGCTGCCTGCAATTACTGCGAGTTCAAATCTCACCAGGCTCAAGGTTGACTCAGCCTTCCATCCTTTCTAAGGTAGGTAAAATGAGGACCCGGATTGTGGGGGCAATAAGCTGACTTTGTATAAAAAAAAAAGAAAAAAAGAACACCGCTTTGGGGTGGGGGGGGCGAAAATCCTACTAAGCAGGTATATACAAAAGTATGAAGGCTATTGCTTAACACATTGTAAGCGGCCCTGAGTCTCCGGAGAAGGGCGGCATATAAATCGAACCAATAAATAAGTAAGTAAGTAAGTAAGTAAGTAAGTAAGTAAGTAAGTAAGTAAGTAAGACGTCTTGGCTAAGGATGCTGGTGAGACTTGAAGTCACGCAAGAGGGAAAGATCTGCATCGCCGGATGCTTTCTTTGCAACGATACGGTTCCTCCTTTCACCGGCTCCAATGCTGAAGCTACCCCTTGTTTTTCTGGGAGAAACGTCCAGTCATTTCCTTCGGAATAGCTCTAATATCATATTTCTAGATGGGAACAGATCTCAAATCCAGATCCTAAGACATCAAAGCGATACAAATGCATTAAAAATCAATGCCTCCTTGGAAAATGTTTATATAACATGTTATAAATGTTTATATAACAGCAACATGTTCCCTAGTTGTCCCAAATGCAACTGGAGTTTCTTGTGTGTTTTTCTTCCTTTTGAAGACGTTTCGCTTCTCATCCAAGAAGCTTCTTCAACTCTGACAGGACAGTGGGGAATGGAAGGATTTCTGTTCCTTGCAGACAGCTGGTCATCTGCATCCTTTTAGAGGGTCGTTGAAGCACTTGGAGGTTTATCTGTGTCCTCAGGGTCACCTGAGTAAGTGCTCCTGGTTCCTATAGTCTGCAGTTTTTCCCCTCTGGAAATATATTCCTACTCCCCCACCATTCAAAGGGTGTTCATCCCAAATTGCATAGCTAAAAGTCGGTAGAGATTCTCAAGTCATCCAAGTCATGGTTGTCCCAAAGGTGCTTTTCCCCCTATTCCCTAGTTATAATCCGGGTTAATGGGTTAATACACTAATACTTGTAACGTTTACTGCTTTACTCTAATCCACGTCGTTTACTTTCAGCCAAGTAACAGAATAAAGCCATTGGGAGACCCGTTCTGTTCCATTTATTTACCAATCACCCTGCGCGGGGATTCAGCAGAGGGGTTTTCAATTTCTCCCACGCCATTCCCGACTCCAGCATCAATTGTAATTTCCCCGAGGCGGGGACCCCGATGCTGTCCTCTACTACGGAGCAGGAATGTATAAGAAGAGATTTGGAGCGGAATTCCACCTGCCGCTTGGCGATCGGGACGTAGAAAGGACGGTTTACGTTAGCGCAGAAGGATAACTAGAACAGGGGGTCTCCAAGCTTGGCAACTTTAAGCCTGGAGGACTTTAACTCCCAGAATTCACCAGCCAGCAAAGCTGAGAGTTAAAGTCCTCCAGGCTTAAAGTTGCCAAGGTTGGAGACCCCTGAACTAGACAATGAATAAGTGTGGCAGATTTCTTTTTATGAACGCGTCTCCGGACTGACTTACGAAATGACTTCGTGTGAATAAATAGACTTGGAGCGCAACCCTCGCGCTGCTTATCTCGGGGGGGGGGGGAGCCACGCTACTGTCATCGAACTGAAAACAATTCTAAACGTCCCTTCTCCTCCGCAACCCCCCCCCCCAACATTAGGAATGAGTCTAAGGGCTCCCGCGAGAGAATTAAGATCCTCAAAAGAGAGCAGGGCGCTTCGGGTTTTTTTCCTCCCCTTAGAAACGCGACTTTTGGAATCTTCAGAGGCAATTCACGGAGGTGAAGTGTCACCTGCCGGGGAACGGGGTTGTAACCCTCAAGGAGCTCAGCGCGTCTTTGCCACGGAATAAGTCCGAGAGACGAAGGAGCAACTGTAGCATTCATTTCCCCCGCTGCCCCCAAAACTCTTCCTCGTTTTTTTTCTCTCTCTCTCCCTCCCTCTCTCCCTCCCTCTCTCTCTCTTTCTCTCTCTCTCTTTCTCTTCCGCCTCTCCCTCTCTTTCTTTTCTCTTTCCTTCTCTCTCTCCCTCCTCTCTCTCTTTCTCTCTCTCTTCCCCCTCTCTCCCTCTCCCCTCCCTCTGTTTCCTTTCTCTTTCCTTCTCTCTCTCCCTCCTCTCTCTGCCCTCTCCCCCGATTGCCCGAGAAAAACGCGTTTCGAATCCTAAACAGCCCCCGAGTTTAAGAGCCGGGCGTTCCCCCTGCGAGACGCGCATCCCGCTCAAGCGCCTCCGCGTCTGTTGGAAGAAAAGCTCAACCAAACCCCAAGGTACCTTCCAATTCGACCCCATCCCCACAAAGGTTCCCCCCCCTTATTTCCGGACACCGTCGCCCTTTTATTTCAAGCATGTAGCTGCCCAACTTTGAGAGAGGGGGGGGAGGGAGGGAGGGAGGGAGGGAGAGAGAGAGAGAGAGGGAGAGAGAGAGGGAGATGAGCCGATCTGCCAGAGGTAACTTTGCAGGGGCAAGTTTTGGCCCTCTCGCTCCAGCAAAATGCAACCCTCCTCCTCCTCTTCCTTCTGTCGGGTGGGTCACAACAAAGGGAGCTTTTTAAAAAGACCCATCCTCTGTTGGGCTAGTCCTTCTTCCTGACCGCCAGGCGCCCCGGGGTCAAGGTAAGGGCCACCCACCTGGCTAAGAGTGGGCGGAAAGTCTTCCGCATTTGCGGGCACCCTCCTATATTTGGTACTGATTTAGCCTCCATGTTCTACTCAAAGAGAATGACTTCCACCGCCTTTCTATTTTAAACCATTACTTCCAGAATAAAAAGAGAGAGAGAGAGAAACCCCCATAATATTGACACCGTCCAATGGTCATGTCAGGATCAGGACCTCAGTGGTTAGATCCCAAATGCCTATTATAGACATGGTCAGGATCTCCCGCCTTCCCCTTCCACGAGGATGCTGTGGCTAATGACAATCCTTATAGCTCATAGGCAAACATAATAACTTCTTGGTGAATTTTCCAATTGACAAGAGAATTTTAAAAGTACAATTAAGCCCTCCAACAAATATCAGAATATGACAGCCTGGTTTTCTTTTGCAGAAGTCATCAACAGTTCGCAGCTGGTGCGTTAATTTAGGGAGCCTATGCATCGCTCTTTCTCAGAAGGCTGCCAGGTACAATAAATCCAAAGGTATAATCAGTATGAAACAATCAAGCAATGCCATGATTAAAGCAGCATTCTTCATCTTAATGCTCTCTAGGGGCATTAGACTTATATTCCCACCATTGCAAGCAAATATAGGACCAAGTTACCAAAGTCTGAATGCAAATGATATTAACTTGTCCCCATAGACTAGAATAATAGCTAATTCTATTCATTTTATTCAAAGCAAAAATGTTTGGTTGGGTGTTTTGTTGGTGGTATATTGAATTGTACAGTATCACTTGCAGTACTCCTTGCTATTACAACTACTGTCAGTCGTTGTGTTTATAAGTCTAGAAGTGTTTGGTCCTAGCTCAGTGCTGCATTATATAGCACCCTCTTGGCTTTGAAATATATAGCAGTCATGTGCTAATGACCACCCACAGGTAAGCAAATCAGGAGGATCCTTCTTCTAAGTAAGAGTGAGAATGGAAGCCGCCTTTGTTTTATTGTTTCTCAGAAGAACATTTCTGCTGAAGTCGCTGTGAAACACGGTGCTTCTTTTAATCTCAAATAGCCTAGCAGAGTTTTTTTTAAAATGTAATTTTCCCTAATATTAATATTTCCCTGTACAAGTTACCGTAGCTGTTTCCTGCCTACTTACTGTAGACTTGGGGGAAAAAAGTCAAATGTGTATTTTTTTACAAGGTTAATTAGCTCTGGTGGGTTAAACAATGGATATTTAATGCACATTCAGTAATTTAATTATTTGTCTATTGGGAAGGTTACTGCTCCCTTATTAAAGCATTTAATCCGTACTAATCTAAATTAGCCATTCCATTTTAAGATTATATTCAGTCAGTTTGACACTGATCAAAAGTGCCACGAACATGTTATATTTAACTCTTCTTCAAACAAGGTTAAGACTGGCTCAATACCAAGCAGGTTCATTTAATCCGCATTAAGTATATTTTATTTGAGGTCTTAATATGGAGTGATTTACCCTTCAGGGAAACTTTCCAAAGCATAGACCTTTTGGTTAATATGGACTGTCTAAATGTGGGTTATCTATAATACTTTATTCACCTAATGCAGAAACATCTTTTTCATTATTGCTAATCTTTGTTGCTATAGTATGCAGTTCCTAAAATGGTCTGGGATTTAAGCAAACAATGCTACTGGCAACCCCCTCTGCAAAGCAAACAAACTTTAGAAGGTATGTAGCCAGCATATTAAAAGGGAACTCTGGGTTGTTTTCATAAGTAGTGCTTCCTAATGACCACTCACGTATTGGTCTCCAGTCTTATAGGCACTGGAGTGTAAGCCATCAAAAAAAAAAAAAAGGAAAGGAAAGGAAAGGAAAGGAAAGGAAAGGAAAGGAAAGGAAAGGAAAGGAAAGGAAAGGAAAGGAAAGGAAAGGAAAGGAAAGGAAAGGAAAGGAAAGGAAAGGAAAGGAAAGGAAAGGAAAGGAAAGGAAAGGAAAGGAAAGGAAAGAAAAGAAAAGAAAAGAAAAGAAAGAAAAGATCTTACTGATCTGCAATAGCTTGTTCAATTCTGAGTGGCAGTGACATAATATTTAACTTTTTTCTTTCTTTCAAGAATCTTCACGGTGGCTACTCATTTTTACTGAAAATCTGAACAACAGTACCTTAAAAACGCACATTTCCACGCAGTGCTGATGTGGTAAGATTACCAGTAATAGTGGTGCTAAAGTTAGTTGTAAAACTTTGCAAAGTTCACAATTGTCATCTCAAATATGACTACTATATTTGACATGCAGCTTTTCACCATCCATTCTGTAGCCCCAGCTTCTGCTCATAGTAGTGAGGAAGGAAAATTGCCTATCTTCATCTGTATTTTCAGGTGCAGGGAGGTTTTTATTTTGAGTTTAGAAAGTAATATAGCAATCCCGTTGCGAACCGGTACTAAAGTAAGTAGAACCCAACTCTGCTACCGTCCCTGTCTTACTGTCCCCATTTATTTGTATTTACTTCCTTTGTTTATGTTTATGTTCATACCTATACTTGTCATCTTGTACATGTCTGACAAACAAACAAATAAAATAAATATATGTATATGTATATATGTGTGTGTATAGCATGTGTATATGTCTGTGTATGGGTATATGTATATATTCTTTTAAGAGTGGGCAGCAGAATTTCATTTTTAATGTGTGCCAGTGTGTTCATAGTAAAAAATACAATAAAGGTTATCTTGTCTATCTTATCTTATATTACACACCAACTTTGTTTCTTCCCTCTTCCTTTCCAAACCAAATTCTTGAAGGCCCTGATGCCTACTTATATTAGTAAAATCTTTGTGTCAACATTCTTAGGATTATGACCAGGGGCAGGTTTCAAAACCCATTGCTTCTGGTCAGTGGTGGGTTTCAAACTTTTTTTACTACCAGTTCTATGCGTGTGGCTTGGTGGGCGTGGCATGGCTTGGTGGGCAAGGCTTGGTGGGTGTGGCAGGGGAAGGATAATGTAAATTCTCCATTTCCTCCCCAATCCAGGGGAAGGTTACTGCAAAATCCCCATTTCCTCCTGATCAGCTGGGACTTGGGAGGCAGAGAATAGATGGGGGCAAGTCCAGTCAGAATTTTTACTACCGGTTCTCCGAACTACTCAAAATTTCCACTACCGGTTCTCCATAACTGGTCAGAAGCTGCTGAAACCCACCTCTGCTACTGGTTTGCTTGTGAGCGCTCACACGCTCGTGCATGTGCGACGCTTTTGCACATGCGCAGAAGCGTCCTGGTGGGTGGGCGGAGCCTCCCGCCACCGCCGCTACCAGTTTGCCTGATCCGGGGCGAACTGGTAGCAACCCACCACTGATTATGACACTTACATTAAAATATATCACATCAATACACTTGTAATCTTGTGGATTTGAACCAACATATTTTTTTCCTGGTTGGCATCGTATCTGTGATTTTAAGGCCAATGCGAGGAACCTACTCCAGCCCAGGAGTCAGAATGATTTGCATCCAGGTTTGGCAAAGAGAGTTATGTCGGAGGACGGGATTCAGGGAGGAAAAGCTAGACTTCAGAGCTGCCACATAAAGGGCACAGAGAACAAGATGTTCTGCTCTTTTGCCAAAGGCGAAAGCACTGTTCCAAAGCATTTTGATCAGAGAATGTTTAAAAAGTCAGGGGTGTGGAATGTATATATGGGACCTGTACACATACAATACACCTAAAAAAACATAAGCAGAACTTCAGTGGCTCAATGGCAGGACAGTAATCTTACATGTGTGGCTGATAGAAGTCAGTCAAGGATCTGTCTATAGCTGTATAATTGGTATCCGATTAAAAATAATGCAGCTTTTCCTCCAGATGTGAATGACAACAAATTTTCCAGCTAGCCACCCTAGGGGACAAACTGGAAAGGCTGATCTATATTACTCATTCATGCACGTTATATTATTCAGGAGTTTGAAAGCATTCAAAAGCCACTTCAAACCCATGACAGATGTTCAGCAATCATGGTTGAAATCTCCATGATTTTTTCAGCTGTAAAGCTATCATAATTTTATAGAATTCCACTTTCATTATAAACAGTTTTGATCTGTTGCAATTTAAGTATACCAATTTGGAAGGCATTAAAAAAAAATGGTGGTTGAAGATAAAGAAGCAAAATCCATATACCTAGGATATGGTTCATTCCCAAAACAATAAAAATGGTATGTTGAGCCAGTTATTCAAATTTGCAGATGCGGGATTGGGGTATAGAAGCTGAATAAAAGCAGATGTGTAATTGCCATAACTGCATGCCTTTACACTTACACTTACACAAACAGGTAGTCCTCAACGTATGACCACATGGACCAAAATTTCCATTGCTAAGTAAAGTGGTTGTTAAGTGAGTTGTCTCATTTTACAATTCTTTTGCCACAATTAAGCAAATCACTACAGTTGTTAAATGAATAATGAGGTTGTTAAGTAAATCTTGCCTCCCCCATTGACTTTGTTTATCGGAAGTCAGATGGGAAGGTCACAAATGGTGATGGGATGAACCCAGGATGCTGCAATCATCATTGTGCTGTACCGCTCACTCTCTCACACACACATAACCGTGATTTAGTGGGTTTATTAATATTCCCCAGCAATTCCCTTCACCAAAAACCCAGAACTGTCCCAATTAAGTCCAGCCACAAGCAGACCAATGTTGGTCCACAAATTGTGGCAAGTTCTTAAAGAGATGGGAGTACCAGACCATCTTATTTGTCTCTTGAGAAGCCTATATGCGGGTCAAGAAGCAACAGTGAGAACTGGACATGGAACCACTGATTGGTTCAAAATTGGGAAAGGAGTCCGGCAAGGCTGTGTCCTGTCACTCTGCAAGTAAAGAAGGAGTGTGCAGAAGTTGGCTTGAAACTCAACATTAAGAAAACTAAGATTAAGTCCAGCCACAAGCGCACCAATGCTAACAGAGCCTGGATAGCTCTGCAGACAAAGGCACTGTAATTTAACACCAGCTGTCTGCAATTAAAATAAATTCGAATCTTGCCAGGCTCAAGGTTGACTCAGCCTTCCATCCTTTCTAAGGTAGGTAAATTGAGGACCCAGTTTGTGGGGGCAATAAGCTGACTTTGTATAAAAAATATACAAAAGTATGAAGGCTATTGCTTAACGCAATGTAAGCCGCCCTGAGTCTCCGGAGAAGGGCGGCATATAAATCAAATTAAAAAAAAAAATGCTGGTCCACAGAGCAGTAGCAATGGCACTAGACTTATAGACTTAGACTTATATACTGTTTGGCCCAGTGGTGCAATTCAGCCGGTTCTATCCAGATTGTGCGAACTGGTAGCGGTGGCTATGGGAGGCTCCGCCCACCTGCTGTGACATCATTTTTTAACCTCTGTGCATGTGCAAAATGCTCTGCACATGCACATGCTCACATTTGCGAACCTATAGCGAAGGTAAGTGAATACCACCCCTGGTTTGGCCAATGAGTCCACAAGGCACTTGAAAGATTCCCAATCAAAATAAACCCACCAGGCAAAATTAAATCCACAATACAAGAGGGTTCACGAAGCAAGAAAAGTCCAGAGATCACAAGGCATGACCCAAGTCAAGGCACGGTATCAATCCAAAGCAAGGCAGGACTCACAACGATCAGAAAACACACAGCTAGGAAATGAACACATTGTTCCCAGCATCAGCTCCATCTGTCTGCTGTACTAAATAGCCAGGTCCTGGTGCAGCCCATCAAGAAGGGCAAGGCTTTCCCCTTGCGAGTAATCTTGCTAATCTTTGCTGCTCCTGTCTTTTCTCTGCCCCATGTGTTCTTGGATCAGGTGCAGAAGGCAGTTCCTCTTCCTCATCCTCATGACTGGCTGCAGCTGTATGTTTTCCCCATGTGATGCCTCAGGGCTGTCCTGCTGCAGCTGTGCTTCAGCCAAATCGCTCTTAGGCGGGTGCTTGGAACCATTGACCACCTCCCCCCCGATGTGCCAGGACCTGGTTCATCCTCCCCCGAGCTGACATCTGGAGAGGTATTGTTCTGACCTAGGCTTCCTGATACAGTAAAAGCACACAATGAGTCCCAAAAACCGGTTTTTATTTCAACGGCTGTGAATTCTGCTCATTCATTCTCAATCTGTTCATTCACAGATGAGTCCCAAATAATTGTAAAGAGTCCGACAGAAGTCTGCCACGGTTCTTTGGGATAAGGCTGATAAACACCCACCTTTATCTCCCTTGACACGCTGCCAAGACCTAATTGGCAATTAACTTTGCAAGGCCACACGTAACACAGAGTCAACACAGAGCTGCAGTCTTGAAACCAGCCAGCACGAACAACAGTTGCTTCCTGCAAAGGCCCACGTGCCTTTGTTCCTCCTTTATGTCTTATGGGAGGGGACAATCATCTCCAAGCCCTACTCCCAAGTTATCTCTTTTGTTTTAACTGTTCTTGCCTTCTGGCAGCTCTGCACATGCGCGCATTGGGAACAGGCTGCCCCTGTTCCTCTGCCTCGCTGATGTCCGACACTGGAGGCTCCAGAGTCCGCACGTAACTCCCAGATGGCCCTGGCCCTGACCCATCTCTGCCTCCAATGCAGAGCCCTTGTCCGAGCCTTCCTCAGACTCCAGGATTGGCCCATGTTCCTCCCCAGCCTCCTCATTGTCCAACTCTGCTGCCAGCTCTGCAGGCCGCCAGCGGACCACAACAGGTATCTGGGGAAGCATCTGGAGGATTCATCACACTGATAAATATATGCTGGTTGCCAAGTGTCCACATTTTGATCATGAGGATGCTTCAATGGTTGTAAACATGAGGAATGGTACCATTACCATTACAACTTCGAACAGTTGCTAAACAAATGGTTGTAAAATGAGGATTATTTTGAATTTGAATGACCACTTTCTGGTTCTTCTCCTGGAGCTGTAACATTGTACTTTAAACTGGTTAAATTTTTAATCTGGTTAAACTCAGCACTAAAATGGAGTGCTGGCAGGGAACGAGAATAGCAGCTCTTATATGTCACCTTCTCTAGATCATGAAGTGATGGATTCCAGTATTGTTTTGGAAGCAGAAACTACATTATTTAGATTTCAGATTTTGAACCGGACACTGAAAATGAGAACTTATTTCTAGAGGTTCAAAGCCTTGTGTGAGGGTCACTCATGATGAGTCACAAATACCACAAAGTGAAAGAAGGAAGGAGCAGAGTGTTCCCACCATCTGGTCTGATTATTTAAAAGCTTCCAAGCATGGTTTAGATATGGACAATCGCTGGTACTTCAGCCTTGTAGTTTGTTTGTCAGCCAGGTTCACTTGTCTTCACTCTGACATTTGTCAACTTTTCAGTACTTTTTGCCAGGCTTTTCAGTTCGTATCTTAGCCTGAGATCAGCACTGCCTTGGGGAAAGATCTTCCAATGCACTTTTTACGGTCCTGCTGGGTCTTGCTTTGGTGCAGCAACTCAAGATCTACTCAATTGCCTGACAATATTGCTCTCAGAAACTGTTTATTTAAACCAAGAACTTCCCTCTTCTTTAAAATATATTTTTTTAAAATAAAAATAAAAATAACCAAAACGCTGTACTAGTCCTTCTAAAATGCTTTAAGCCATCATAAAGTTTGGCAAGGATCATCTTATAAAAAGTACTATTACTTTATGTGCCACAGTTCACTCACTAGAAATTAGTTACTATTAATGGGTGGTTTGCTGATATCAGTTCAAAACTCAAACTAAATTGGGCTGGGATGACTCTGACTAATTCAGAAGCAAATTATATTGTTTTCCAAGCTGCTGAATCAACGTCCATGGGCACACAATCTTATCTCTTAAGAGACACCATCTCTCTCTATCTGCCCCTCTTACAAGTGTCACTAGTTCACTATTGGAAGTAAAAGGCACCTATTTTGTTTGACCTGTATTTGTGGGTGATTTCTTCTGACTTTTGTCCCAATCCTGATAGGAATGCATCTGTCCCTTTATATCCATCTAAATTTGTTAAGAGCAATTGTATTATTAAAGAAGCTGACTGAAACTGGCCAATTGGACGAAATGAAATTTGTAGTTCCAATCTTTTAAAAACTAGCAGGACACATCCATGAACACCAATTTGCAGACACAAGACCCGATGAAAACGCTTTAATTTCTCAACACATGGACAGATTTAACCATAGTTTCATCTAGGAAACCGTGGCCATCTTAGACTGAGTCCAGAAATGCTCAAATACTCCTGGTAGCCTAGCACTCTGACAAATTGGTATCAGTAGACACATAGACATAAACAACATCTACCTATTGTTCAAGGGACAATCAACAAGCCAAAAAAGGAACAAAAAGACCAAAACACCTCCTCACCAGCAATCAACACCCAGATGAGCATAGGTTAACAACAAGATTAACATCAAACTAGCAACCAAAAAATAAACAATACCCCAATCAAGGAACGGCCAAATAAGCTAACGGTAAACAGCCCAACTTCCAAGGTCACTTGCACCAACATTGACAGGGCAAGAATATAAATTGAGAGCAAACCCCATTCCTTACTAGCACTGATGTCGTTACCTAATTTGGGTAAAGACATGTCTGCAAGAAAACAACCAAGCTCAGAGAGCACAAAGGACCCTCTCATTTTTTTAAAGAATGTAACCTTATGATTTATGCCTTAGTCCTCTTCCAGATCTTATCAACCAGAAAAGTCACTTCATGTCTGTTTTGATTTTCATTGGGAAGCCCATAGAAATATAAAAAAGTTTTTTTTTTTTAAAAGGACTATAATGGCATACTGTAGCTGTCAACTTCAACATTCTTCATGGGTGGCCCATTCTGAAATCCCACAAAGACCAAGGGTCTTAAACTTCCCTAGCCTTCCTGGATAAAAAGAGTTTTTAATCCAAGATATTTTCCCCCAAATATATATCTGTATCTCCATTGACTTTTTACTGCTTGGATATTTTTAGTCAAGTACTCTAAAGACCAATCTTTTGTTTGACTTTATTCAGCCATACAGTTTGCATGTTCGTCATCATAATCCTTGAAACTTTAGTTGTTCTTTCTTGCCTGAAGGGAAAAACAAAAAAGCGGATTGTCATATATTAATTTTCCTCTTCTGACACCTTAGATTTATAGACTACCCTAGCAAGAGCATCAACGTAAGAAAGTTGTGAACCTAAGAAACAGCCTTACTTTTAGTCAAGCGACTGATCTTTCTGGATCAGTATTGTTTGTAGCAACATTTTATGTTCCTAATTTATTTTAACTGCTCATTTTGTAATCAGGTCACACTATTATATAGAAAAGTCTTAGAGCTATTCCTAAATCAAGGTATTACCAACAAATGCTGCTATTGTTGAGGGCGGAATTTGCTCATGGCAAATCTTTTTTTCTCTCTCTCTTTCTGCTGACATTAGTGTTAGTGCTACCATTTCCTCTTCCACCTCCTCTTTATTTCTACTCTATCCAAAAAAATGACTCTTTCTTCTCACGTAATAGATTGATAAAGAAGGAGCAGCTCATTTCAACCAAAAATTTAGCATGGTCAATTTTCTTCTTTTCCCCAAAACTATCTGCTTTATTTCTTTCCCTGACAAATCCTTTCTCCTGTTCTTTGCAGTGTGATAGGTCATACTTCATGGTTCTTATTTCTGAAATACAAAAGAAAATAATACATAAGAATTCTTTTGATGTCTTCTACACGCATAAGATTTTAATATATTATCTTGTATAGAAAATGTGGGCATATAAAATTATTGTGTTTGCCTGAAAATAAGACCCTGTCTTATATTTTTTTGAACCCTGAAATAAGTGCTTGGCCTTATTTTCAGGGAGGTCTTATTATTTTGGGGCACGTGGAGCAAGATGGGGCTCCTCTTGCTGTCTTACCTGATTTCCAGCTCTGTGTTTAAATATTTTTTGGAGAGGGCTTATTTTCGGGGGGGGGCTTATTTTAGCACATGCGCTCAAAAGCCCGATTGGGCTTATTATCAGGGGATGTCTTATTTTCAGGGAAACAGGGAAGTTACATGTAGCTCCTTAATGCTTTTAGCCCATTTTCAGATCCATTTGTGAGGAGAAGTCAGGTCTAAATGGAAAAATAATCACCTTAACATTGGTTATTTCTGAAAATTTTGGGAAATATAGTGTACAGAATCACCCTATTTATGGGAAATTCAAGATTCAGACAATTTAGTTTTACTTGTCTTTGATGTGATTAAATTACCTTAAAACTCAAACTTTACCAGAACAGGCCTGTTGTTCAGACTATTAGCCTTGAAAATGTTGCCTCAAAACAAGCAGTCATTTAAGATTTTGAACAGTAAAACCAACATATTACCTCAGCTGCGGCCTTGTCTCTTCACCCACAGTCCTAAATGAATGTTTACAGTAGTCATAAATGCCTTACATTTGAATAGAGGCTAGAAAGCAAATGTTGACATACTTTCAGTCTATTGTTGGCTAAAAAGGTCAGATATTTGGAATTTATTTTGTTTTCCAAGGTGGGCTATTTTTATTTAATCAACCTTTTCATAAAAGCTGCCCCATAATGTTACTAAAATACAACTCTTTTAAAATTAAGTTTAAAATATAGTTTCAGTCAGAACTAGGTCCTTCAGACAAACGTATTGAGGAATGAAATCCAACAGTCAGCATAGCCAGAAAACCAAAACTGTTTAATAGCGTAAAATATTTCAGCTTCAAAATATATTTTTTTCAGGACTGGACATTTTCAGTCCTTTATGAATGCATGTCATTGCATTCATTTTTAAATACTGTGGTACCATGCTTTTTTCTGTCATCACTGTTCTCTCTCTCTCTCCATTCCCAAATCTCTATTTCAATAATATTATTTTTTAAATTGTAAATCCTGAGAGCTTTCCTATAAACTAAACTAATTCTAATATTTCAGAATGAATTGCTCCCTCTAGTGATGTCACACTAGAACTGACGTCTTCAGATGTAACTCTGCCATTGAATTGTGTGTTAATTTAAGTTCAACATATACTAGAGACGTACCTCATTTTATCATGCATTGGTTTATTGCATTTCACAGATATTGCATTTTTTGTCAAGAGCCTCCACCAGCAAAAAGATTGCAATTCACTGAAGGCTCAGCTGAGGCTTAGCATTTTTTAGCAATACTGTAAAGTCTTTTTAAATTAAAGTATATACATTTTTAAGGACACAATGCTATTGCACATTTGATAGACTATATAGTGTAGTATAAACATACTGTAACTTTTATATGCATTGGGAAACTAAAAGTTTGTGTGATTCCTTTCATAGGTAGTTTTCAACTTATGACCAATCACTTAGCGAGTATTTGAAATTACAACAGATCTAGGGGTGGTATTCACTTACCTTTGCTACCGGTTCGCAAATGGAAGGCATCAGGGATGGGTTCTAAATTTTTTTACTACTGGTTCTGTGGGCGTGGCTTATTTTGTGGGCGTGGCTTGATGGTCATGTGACTAGGTAGGCGTGGCCAACTCAATGTCACTCACGTCAAGGGGTGCCTCGCCTGGCCCCTCCCTTCCCAGATATTCCTTGTCACACCCAGCCTCAACGTATCTATAGTTCTGTAAAAATGTTGTTCATCTTTTTTCAACTTTATTATCTACATACTATAGATGCACTTTCATGGACCACTGAAAGGAGGAAATGGCTCACATGCTTTGCCCAAGAGGGTGATAGGCAACAGGCTTTTAAAGGGCTGCCAGAAAGAAGGGGGGGCAATGTATTTTCCAAAGCACCAGAAGGCAAAACAAGAAGCAATGGATGGAAACTGAACAAAGAGAGAAACAACCTAAAACTAAGGAGAAACTTCCTGACAGTGTGAACCAATATAGGTGCAGAAATATTTCCGTCATAATTTCACATATAAAATAGCCATTTGTGTAATACAACCTGCATATTGTTCAAAACAGTCATTAGTATTATGGCTGATGTTTGACAGCAAGCCTAAAAGTCAAAGATTACAAGAGTGCTTCTTTCTCTGTATGTATACAAAACATCACATACCAGGAATAGCATATTAAGATGAACTTCAGTGCATGCGCGCATGCACAGAGCTTCAAAAACGGGACATGATGACATCCGGGTGGGTAGGCAGAGCTTCCCACAGCCGCTGCTACTGGTTCTCCCAAACCGGATAGAACCGGCTGAATAGCATTACTGAACAGACCTTTCCAGAGCTACTTATGACCTGGGTTTGAAGTTACAACAGCTGCCCCCCCTGTGTTCACATGATAAAAATTTGGGCAGTCAGCAGTTGGCCTGAATTAATGGCTTTTTTCAGGATGCTGTGATCACATGATCACAATTTATGACCTTTTTTTGCCAGAAATTCATCTTTTCTTCCAGAAACATTCATTGCGGATATTGTGGATTCACTTAACAACTGCAGTGTTCTCTGAATGACTACAGTGGTTGCTTTATTATTGCTTCAAAAAAGGTAATAAAATCAGGTGCAATCATATGGCAACCCAGTTAATGACCGGTCTGACGTACAACCATAATACTTGGTTCAATTCCAGTCGTAAGTCAAGGTCTACATGAATCGCAATATTTGCTTTACTGCGGTGGCCTGATAAACTGAAGAAGACTTTAGTTTTCTTTTCTTTTTTTTCAAATATCATTGTCTTCTCCCACAAAGCATTTTTAAAATGGAGAGGATTTTTCAAAACTGGTGTTTGTGTCTTGTAAGAAAAACACATATTGATTATACCAGGGGTGTCAAACTCATGTTGCAACATTGTCATCATGTGACATATTACGATCTTTTTCCCCTTCATCAAAATGGGGGTGGGGGTGGCCAGCACATGACACATCCGACCCGCGGGCTGCGAGTTTGAAACCCCTGGGTTATACCATGGTTTGTCTACTGGAGTATTAGGTCTGTGTGAAGTGACTTACAATTCTTCAGCATAAGGATTCTATGGAATGAAATGTAGTGACACTATTCACATTGTTTAAAGTAATTTAAACAATGTTTAAATTACTTTAATTTAAAGTAATTTAAACTATCTGATCTGACTCAATATATTCAGTGGCCCTGAACACCCTTTAGACCAATGCTACAGGAGATAGTTTGTCTGAACCTTTTTTTTTTTTTTAATTTGATTTATATGCCGCCCTTCTCCGGAGACTCAGGGCAGCTTACAGTGCGTTAAGCAATAGCCTTCATACTTTTGTATATTTTATACAAAGTCAGCTTATTGCCCCCACAAACTGGGTCCTCAATTTACTTACCTTAGAAAGGATGGAAGGCTGAGTCAACCTTGAGCCTGGCAAGATTCGAACTTACTTTAATTGCAGACAGCTGGTGTTAAATTACAGTGCTTTAGTCTGCAGAGCTATCCAGGCTTTTCTTCCAGTTCTGGTTCAAATACTTCCAGGTTTGGGAACCTGGGATGACCCACAATATGCCCTGAAATCATCCAACCTTAGAATAGAATAGAATAGAATAGAATAGAATAGAATAGAATAGAATAGAATAGAATAGAATAGAATAGAATAGAATAGAATAGAATAGAATAGAATAGAATAATAGAGTTGGAAGGGACCTTGGAGGTCTTCTAGTCCAACCCCCTACACTACTTCAGACAAATGGTTATCCAACATCTTCTTAAGAATTTCCAGTGTTGGGGCATTCACAAGTTCTGCAGGAAAGTTGTTCCACTTATTAATTGTTCTAACTGTCAGGAAATTTCTCCTTAGTTCTAAATTGCTTCTCTCCTTGATTAGTTTCCACCCATTGCTTTTTATTCTACTCTCAGGTGCTTTGAAGAATAGTTTGACTCCCTCTTCTTTGTGGCAACCCCTGAGATATTGGAATACTGCTATCATGTCTCCCCTAGTCCTTCTCTTCATCAAACTAGCCATACCCAGTTCCTGCAACCGTTCCTCATATGTTTTAGCCTCCAGTCTCCTAATCATCTTTGTTGCTCTTCTCTGCACTCTTTCTAGAGTCTCAACATCTTTTTTACATCGTGGCAACCAAAATTGAATGCAATATTCCAAGTGTGGCCTTACCAAGGCATTATAAAGTGGTATTAACACTTCACATGATCTTGATTCTATTCCTCTGTTTATGCAGCCCAGAACTGTGTTGGCTTTTTTGGCAGCTGCTGCACACTGCTGGCTCATATCTAAATGGTTGTCCACTAGGACTCCAGGATCCCTCTCACAGTTCCTACTATTGAGCAAGGTACCACATATACGGTACCTGTGCATTTTGTTTTTCTTCCCTAAATGTAGAACCTTGCTTTTTTCACTGTTGAATTTCATTTTGTTAGATAGTGCCCAATGTTCAAGTCTGTCAAGATCCTTCTGTATCTTCAGCCTATCTTCTGGAGTGTTGGCTATTCCTGCCAGCTTGGTGTCATCTGCAAATTTGATGAGTTCCCCATCTATCCCCTCGTCCAAGTCATTGATGAAGATGTTGAAGAGCACTGGGCCTAAAACAGAACCCTGGTGTACTCCACTGCATACTTCCCTCCATGTAGATGCAGTTCCGTTGAGGACTACACGTTGGTCAGCCAGTTACAAATCCATCTGATGGTGATGCTGTCTAACCCACATTTTTCTACTTTATCTAGTAGTAGGTTATGGTCTACTTTATCAAATGCTTTACTAAAGTCCAAGTAAATTTTATCGACAGCATTCCTCTGGTCCACTAATTTTGTCACTTTGTTAAAGAATGCAATAAGATTAGTCTGGCATGATCTGTTTTTGACAAACCCATGTTGGCTTTTGATTATTACTTGGTTTGCTTCTAGGTGTTCGGTGATTTGTTGTTTGATTATCTTTTCCAGAATCTTCCCTGGTATTGAGGTCAGGCTGATGGCAACTTGAAAGCTTTGCAAGTTGATCTGTAGATCTGTAGTTTCCTGGATCTATTTTTTTTTTCCTTTTTTGAAGATGGGAACTACATCAGCTCTTTTCCAATCCTCTGGCAAACCTTGAAGTCCTTCAGTGCATGAAGCTATTAGAGAGAAGTCTGGAGTAAGCCTTGCTCTTCAGTGCTTACCAAAGAAGAAGATGAATGGTGTTTGCATGGACTATTTGTCTTCTCCCTTGGCTAACGTTGCAGAAGATTTCCAACTTGCTTCCTCCTGATCACTCACTTCTCCTTACTACAGAGGGCATGCTGTTTGCCTGTTTGCCAATTCCAGAGAGACTGGAAAATCTTTGGTGCACATCTGGGGTGCATCATGCTAGACCATGTTGGCACAAACATGAGCAATCTCCCCGCATCTGCTGAAACCATGAAGCAGAGGTAGATGAGGCAATCTGGTGGCTTTCATAGTGTCTTAGAACCTTGGAGTCAGGGGCGGGTTTCAAAACCCATCGCTACCGGTTCACTCGTGGGTGTCCACAAGCTTTTTCCACTTCTGCACTTGCACAGAAGCTTGTGGGTGGGTGGGTGAAGCCTCCCGCCACTGCTGCTACCGGTTCGCCCAATCCGGGGCGAACCGGTAGCAACCCACCACTGCTTGGAGTGTACATTGCTTTGCAGATGGTGCATCATTTGAACTTTCGTCAAAGTGAAAATTACTTTTAAAACTCCACAGTTCTAGTGGTTTTTACAATAGGCACCTCTGAGAGGATTATGATGTTCACATGCTACTATTGTTTTACTTCTTTGTCATTTGGGTCACTTGCTAGCATTTATATATATTATAATATATATATTATAATATATATATATATTATAATATATATTATATATATATATAATGTATGATTCAGTTTTGCAAGAAAACTTTCATGGATTGATTTAATTATATTAAACAGTTTAATTGGCTGTTGGTTGAAGTAAAAAATACCATTACATGAATCAGAGAATCTTTAGGGCATTTTTCATTAAACAAGTTCAGCTGTATGTTTTTTTTTCTTTTCTTTTTTAATTAAGAGACATCCTAGCTCTGTTGCTTAAGGCTTTTTTTCCTCTTCTTCTTCTTCTTTTCTTTTTTTTGAAGTTACATCTGAAGCATTGGTAAAAATCATTTGATATCTTTGCAGACAAATTACACAATTATCCAGCATTATGATATTTGTAAAACATTTGTCTTTCTTGCTGCTATACTTGTTGGAAGGAATTACTTTTAATATCTAGAAAGGGCCATTTTTTGCCTCTTCATAGTTACCTGTTTCTTGTATCAAGTATAATAATTGCGTGAATAGCATAGTATGCTAGACCATTTAGTGGAAAACTCTATATGTTCCATTGCGGTTAACATTTGCAGCCTTCCAATTCCTCATTTCTTTCAAAGCCCATAAAATGCATGTCAACATTTCAATCCTTAGCAACGGAAGTTTCTATTCTAGATTACCATATTTAGTCTAAAAAATATTCAGGTGGGCACCAGATGGCTGCAAAGAGATACAGTAAACAATAAATATTTACCGACTGACAGGAACTTTGCAGCCCAAATATGGTACCCTAGGGCGTGTAGGGATGGTCACAGATTAGGCTTAAAAAAAACAACAAGATGGTTGCCACACTGTTATGGTTCAAGCTCCCCCTGTTTGTGTATGTGTTGCAAATGATAAACATGTGGGACTTGAATAAGTCCACCACAGACAGCACTTTGCCTTTTCCGGTCATAGCTTGGGGAACCCCCCCGGAATGGCAGCCCGTGTCCCAAGGCTGCAGAAGCCCTACATACTTTAGGAGTAACCTCTAGAGCATGGACGTCAAACCTGATCATGTCACAGGCCAGATCGTGATGTATCATGATGTTTTTTGCCTTTGCGGAGCTGAGGTGGGTGTGGCTTGAGCGTGACGTAGAGAGGTCGGCTTCACATACTGTAGCAACCGGTTCGTCCAGCACCGGAAATGTGGACGTGCACTGTCACAAATCAATTAGGTCACGCACGCTGCCCGTACATGCGTGCAACGTCAAACAACATGGCAATTTGCTCATGCGCACTATCCACACATGCATGCAGTGTCAAAAACACAGCAATATAGGACAGGATTGTGCCCAGGTGAATGAGTGGGCAAGCACACCCAGAGGTTGCCCAGCAGGTCACCACTACTGGTTCACCTGAACAGGTCCGAATTGGCTGAATACCACTTCTGGTGACGTATCTGGTCCGTGGGCCGCCAGTTTGACAGGCCTGCTCTAGAGGCTTGCAACTTAATAATAACTTGTAATATAATTAAACAGCACATGGGAATTGATGTTATTAACAGGGTTTAACACAGTTCCTCCCCCTTCCACACTCTTACTCCCACTCCAGCCATTTGGTATTTTTTGTTGATGTTGTTGAGATTTGACAGAATGGCTGCCTCATTCTGCTGAGGAGCAAAATTAGGGATCACTTGGAGCGGTTTATCTAATTTATGGAGATTATGGAAGGAAGATGGTCATATGAAGAAGTGCATTAGAATGTCAGTGGCCTCAACCCTTCCTCCGTTAACTTAGTCTAAGCAACATGCTTATGGGGGAGAATCCTAAGTAAAAAGAGAAACAAATCTAGTATCAAACCAGCCACTTCTGTGAAGTTATACATTGATGCACTCAGATTGTGTAGTGAACAGCAATGGCTGGATGGCATTATCACTAGGGCTAATGACATATGAATTGCCTTCCTCAGTTTGATGTCCTGTGATAATAATGTTGAGCTATAATTCTGACTCTGTTCTGCAAGTGCCTTCCGGGAACGTTGTGTATTTAGCCAAAAGTTCCTGGGCACAAAAGTGGATAAGGTCACCTAAAGTCCTATTTTTAATTTTAGACCTTGTGTCATGACTTGAACGAAACCAGAATTGTCTGATCTGTGCGTGGCTGTTTATATATATTTTGAGAAAGCTGCTTCATTGCAACATCCAGACCAGGGGTTTTCAAACTGTTTCAGCCTTGGGATCCTGTTAGCTTTTTAAAAAATATCTGAAACATCTGGTCCAGAAATAAAGTTGTAGAGTCAGAAACCTGGCTGCATTTGGGTGATTCCACTTTGTCTTTCATAGAACCTACATATCATCTTTTTGCAGAACCTTGAAAAACCCCAATATAGTTTTTGTCTCTCTTGTCAAAGATTGGCTCCATAATAGAAATTTAAAACCAATCACAAAAGAAGACTGAATCCTCTAAACAGCAAACACTGGATTATATACTGAAATTATGAAATACGCAATATAAGCCATCAACATTTTTTTTTATTTTTCTGAACTGTGCTCATTTTTTAAGCGTGGTCCCCAATCTCAAGAATGTCATATCCTCCAATACCTGCCAACTGTTTTTATGCATTAAACAATAAGGAAGCTTAAAATGTTAATTCTTTGCAATTACTCTTCTTTGCCAATAGAGGCTGCTATTAATACATAATGATAAAATGTAAGTTTGCATACTTGCAACCGTATTAATGTAATTTACTATTTTGATTTGTAATATTAGAACTACTTAAACTGTTTGTTCTTTCAGCAAGTGTGGAATAAAAAGTAGGAATAAATACAATTTTTCTTTGCATTATGTCTACATTTAAATGTAGCCTTAACTAATTGCAATAATCTTTTATTATTCTCAGGTTTTTGACATTTATTGTGATTTCCCAAAGCAAACACACATATAGAAAATATGAGCATAGGGCAGAAATCTATGCAATTACAAAATTACAAAAATGCATGTTGTTACATCTGTGAAGATTGTATTTATCTCTATATTGCAAAAAGTGCACACAAAATTATGTCTCTTAGAAGAATAATTGCCCAAAACTGCATAAAATTTGAGGCAGATTTTTATGGAGAATTGCAAAGAAAATGAAAACATAAGATGAAATAAATTTAAAACTGAGTAACTAATAAACTGAGCAAGTTCAAATGTGCAGACATATTCATTCCTACATATTCCCCATATTGATTCTAGGTACCAGTGAGCACCTGAAGCCATGCATGATGAACCACCATAGGACATACGGTAAGCCCATCCTTTTTTCATGACCCAGTGTGATGTAATGAATGGAATGGGAAAAAAAACTTGGCTGTACAACCCAAAGTTCTCTTTAGGAGAAAGAAACAAATTTAGATATTTTTTTGTGTTTGTGTGTGTAGCAGTGGTGGATTCCAAATTTTTTTTACTACTGGTTCTGTGGGTGTGGCTTGGTGGGCATGGCAGGGGAAGGATACTGTAAAATCTCCATTCCCTCCCCAATCCAGGGGAAGGTTACTGCAAAATCCCCATTTCCTCCCTATCAGCTGGGACTTGGGAGGCAGAGAATAGATGGGGGTGGGGCCAGTCAGATTTTTTACTACTGGTTCTCCGAACTACTCAAAATTTCTGCTACAGGTTCTCCAGAACTGGTCAGAACCTGCTGAAACCCACCTCTGGTGTGTAGCCAGATTATCCTCTCCTACATCTGCAGACATCAAACTACATTACAATGATTCAGACTATTTGTGTACTTAAGTAGAAAGTAAGAGAGGTGACCTTGACAGAAATATGCAAGAACTGATACATAAACATTATTTAAGTCTTAGAAAGCAAGGTGGTACTTGGAAGCAACTCAGGAAAGCTTCTCTCCAATTCATTGGTCATAAGGAGGAGGGAGGTCAGGAACAATCAGTTTCTGTTATTAAATATGCTGGCCTTTACTGTAATATTTTTTTAAAATTTCATCTGGCTTTCAAGAAGAGATTAGATTGCCATTTGTCAGAAATGGTGAAGGTAGGGTCTCCTGCTTGGGTGGGGGGTTGTACTAGATGA
This sequence comes from Pantherophis guttatus, assembly GCF_059756535.1. Classification (NCBI taxonomy): domain Eukaryota; kingdom Metazoa; phylum Chordata; class Lepidosauria; order Squamata; family Colubridae; genus Pantherophis; species Pantherophis guttatus. The sequence continues at coordinate 25,160,965 of NC_142070.1, read as the reverse complement.
CCTACAAGGTCCCTTCCAACTCTGTTAATCTAATCTAATCTAATCTAATCTAATCTAATCTAATCTAATCTAATCTAATCTAACCTAACCTAACCTAACCTAACCTAACCTAACCTAACCTAACCTAACCTAACCTATTCTATTCTATTCTAATCTAATCTAATCTAATCTAACCTAACCTAACCTAACCTAACCTAACCTAACCTAACCTAACCTAACCTAACCTAACCTAACCTATTCTATTCTATTCTATTCTATTCTATTCTATTCTATTCTATTCTATTCTATTCTATTCTATTCTATTCTAATCTAATTAATCTAATCTAGTCATTTTCTGCAGCTGGTTTTTTCTGGTCTGATCTATCTTGTGGGGCTGATAGTTTTGCTACATTATTATTTCAGGGACTGGAAATACAACCACTTAGATGTACTATCGCACTTCTATAAAAGCATAAAAACTTCAAATTAAATTATCAAACAATATTATCAATCAATCAATATTTATTTAGTCACAGAACATCAAATAAAACAAAACATCACAATTAATTAAAGTAAAAGAGGAAGACATAACATTCTGAAATATTTAAAAGAAGAGAGGAGATACCACAGTGTACTCTACCAACTATAGAGCAGTTCTTGGCTGTGGTCAGTGAAGTAAAATCAGACTGATCAGATAGTAACAATTTAAGAATGATAGAACAACCAGGATGTTTAATGAAGAATGGAGATTTTTCCTGCGTAGAAAGGACAATATAAAAGGACATGTTCCATTGCCTCAACTATTCCTCCACCTCATGGATACAAAAGGATGTTTTAGATCTTCCTTCAGTAACAGCTCTTAGGAGCAGGGCATTAAATTTAGTCAAGGATAAGCCTTTCTAAATTTTGGAACTGTTATGAAGCTTAGGTATCTGACTGGTCAGAGAAATTTGCAGAATATTGTAGCTCAAAAAGTTTTTTCCTGATTCAAAACGGATGAATCTGATTGCAGCTCTGATTTGATGGCCCATTGTTTAAGATCAGCTAATGCACTTCAGGGTGAGAGCTGCCGCTGTAAAGCCATGGGATTGCAATTGAGTAAGTATTGTGTGGCACCAGGAAAAGTGAAAGTCGTGATTAAAGGGGCCAAATCAGCAGGGGGGTGGGAAGCAAGTTTGACCCACAAGTTTTCTATTTTAAGTAGGCCAGCTCCACAGCAAAAATACCCCATTTGGAATGAAGTAGATCTCAGAAGCTAGAGCCAAACTCTTTCAAGAGAAAGGAATAACCTGTAGGTGCCCAGCTGAACTCGAAAGAGGCGCTGGGCTCAGATCTTAGCCGAGAAAACTTTAATTGCTGCAGGTATATTTGAGCTCCTTTGGAGAAGTGGAAAGATTGTAAAGTTGATGCTGTTTTTGTGCATTTAAGCTGACACAATGGGACTTAAAGCTGGCATGGGATCTATGGTTGCCTGTCTCAATGGAAAACAATATCCAGGTATTTCAAGGTCTTAATTTTCTCTACTGGGTGATTGTTTGGTGTCAGGACTTGTGCCTTGGTTTTGGACTAATTAATTTCTAGCTGTTTTTCTCAGCAGTGCTCAGCTACTGTATAAAGCTCCCATTTCAGAAAGATTAAATTATTTGTTTATAAAATTGTATCATAGCCTTTTTCATGGTTAAAATCCAATCTCCAATGGCTTGTCCAAATGTGTGAGAGATTTTAGTATTTGCTTATAAGATTATATGATACATGCAGGTGAGAGCCGGACGTTAAAAAAGAAATTAAAAAATAGGTGCCAATGCTATAACACAAGGCCAAACAGCAGTATCCACCAATTGAAATGTTGCTGACTCCTCTTTTGAGTGATAACAGCTTTTCAGGGTTCAAGATGAGAATTCTTACATCACGCTGCTACCAAAGATTCTTGACCTGAAATTTCTGAATATGCATTTTCCTCTTGCCATAAATATAATCTTTATCAAAGCTATGGGTTTCTCAAAGTCACTTTAGAATAATAACTTAGTCAGTCAGTCAGTCAGTCAGTCAGTCAGTCAGTCAGTCTGTCTGTCTTCTGTCTCTCAAAATTTTGTGATTTCTCCCCTCCTCCCTGCCAACATTGGCTTGTGCTTTTATTTCCTAACAGAATATATACATATCATCTAGTTTTTTTCTGAATAGAGGCAAAGCCCTCCCTTTGGAATGGACTCTGTGAAGTTTTATTTGGAAGGGCTCCCTTCACACACGGAATAATAAATATTTTTGTATAAAAGATGTGTTTCCAGAGTGGTGAATATGTGGTTAAGTACAAACGTCAGTAATGCTCGTAAAGGTAATAGAGATCCTATAATTATGTTTGTGCAAATGATAATTTTACATTTTGTCCAGTTAAAATGTGAACAAATATTCTAGGAGATTAGAAACATTTATAGGAACATTTAAGAGTGACTTGCTGGCTATTTTCAATATATATGTCAATAAATTAAGGTATTTCAAAGTTGATAGATCTGTCAAAATCTAAATGTAGTATTTCTGCAAATTACCATGTTGGTGTGATTAAAAAAAAAAAAATCCTAAGAATTTTCATGAGGACTGAGACACAATTATACAAAGTTTGGCTGCTCTGAATTTTCAAGCCAGGTTGCTATGTCATCTTGGTATTGTTTTAGCCATTCAATGTTGCTCTTTGTGGTTTCCAAAGCTTGCTTTCTTGAGGCTTCTCCTGCTCCAGCATCAGGATATCTCTCAAAGAAATTTTCCATCTTAAGAAGATAAAACATGTGCAAATATTAATGACATAGAACTGGTTTCTCAGAAGACCAAACAGTTTCGTGTATCTCCAGTTTGCAAAAATTTTCATAGATCTACAAGTCAATACGTAATTATCAAATATATTTTGTAAATAGGCTTTGAGCTCAGTTATACCTGGTTGGGTTGTTATGCATCTAGTCTAACACTATGCATTGGTTTTGGAGTGAAGCCTGCATTCTGAAGCAGATCAGAGTAATTCAAAACATATTATAATTTACACGACATAGAGTGAACATTTTTATCACACCTCATTTTGATTTCAAACTTCACTCCTGATTTGTTATACTAGAATTTTGGTGCACTATGGTTGTCATGCTAAAATTTATTGGTTGAAAGAAATATCAGGGTGGGGAGAAGGAGGAGACTGGATTTAATGACCAACATGTAGAGCCTCAACTCAAAGTGATCCTTCCAGTCACTCTGGTTCAAGTGACTCATGTCATCCTATCAGCAGAAATCTGGAGAATTCCTGTAGCCAAAGACAGCTTCTGTTTTACCATTCACACCATCTGATTTTTTACTAGACTTTCACCCTTACGCATTGTTTGACAACGTTTGAAGTGTTGTCTTAACTAGCTGATAGGAAAAGACCAATGAGCCAATCTTTTAGATTTCTGATGATTTTGAGCATCAGATGCATAAGATGTGCATTATCAAATGTTTGCCATCATTAACTCTTCTGCTATTTAGCTGTTTTCAATTTTCCAAAGATACTCTTCATGAAAGTGCCATTTTTCTGCAAAATCATCCTCCCCACACCCCCAAAGCAAGGATCTTATAGAATTCAAAACTTTTTTTTAAAGCAGCAAAACTTGAAAGTCCTTGAAATTGATTTCTAAACTTGGCATGACTCATCCCCTTGGAGTGGTTTAGCTTTTCTATAATTTATATTTTGTTCTGATTTTTTTTTAAAAAAGAGTTACTTAGTTGCTAACACTCCTTTTTTTTTTTTATGTCTGAACCAGGAAATGTCTGAACCAGGAAATGTCCCCCACAACAAATAGACTATTCACAGACTATTCCAGTTTAGATCATTGGTTTTAGATCACACGTTTAGATGTGACATTATTAGAGAAGGGCTAACTATGTATTCTGTAAGCATTATTGGTTTTAACGTCCCATATTTCTTTTCTTCCTTAAGAAAAGCTAATGAGTTGTTTGGTTTGGATTGCGATAGTACTGGCATATGTACAGGACAGGTCCTACTCTTGGTTTCCATGTACATTCTAAACTGTTCCCAACCTTACACTGAGTGAGTGTACATACAATTTTCAGAGACTATTTACAGGAAAACTAGAAAGAGTGGAAAAGAACAAGACTTTCTGACGAACAGGGAAAACAAACAAAAGTTACACATGAGCTAGGTGGCTGTATAAGTCCTGCAAATAAATACATTTAGGATGGATTAGGAAACTTTATTGCCAGCAAGGACTACAATTTCTTTTTTTTTACTTTTTTATTAACTTTTGAGGGTTGCAACTAACTTGAGGCTTGTGGCTGGATATGAAATTTTTCCCTTGATTTGTTATAGTTTTATTTTACTTTGTTTTGTGGAAGCTGGGGTGGAGTTAGAGTTGATTGGCTCATATTGTACAGGTAGTCCTTTAGGGAACTGTAGCCTTCTGTGCTAGCTTTGAGCTGAACGGTACTGCTGTATGGATTGTACTATTCTGTTTGCCATAAAAAAAATTGACAGGAGCAATATTCCCATTAGATTTCCATTACCAAGTTCTTGTTCTGGTTTTATCATTCTAGTTAATGCTTATATACATGCCCAATAAAACTGTTTGATTTTGAGGAGAATATACACGTTTTCACATGTTTCCTGGATAGTTTTTACCCCAGAGCTATAATTACACTCAATGAATTAAAGGGCCACATCAGTGAGCTGTTGGACAGCATTACTTGGTCTGTTGTGTGGATGTTTGGGTGGTTTAGGGGTGGGGAATTTGTGGTGGGTGGGGGTGTGTTTGGGGATTGTTATGTGTTGGACCTGGTCTTTGGGTGTTAAGTGAATTTCGTTGTATCGGTATACTGTGCATACACGTACAATGAAAATAACGTTGTTGTTGTTATTATTGTTGTTGTTGTTGTTGTTATTGTTATTGTTAATATACAGGCCCCAAAGACTATAAAATCAGAACTCGGCAAACGTTTGTGGGTTGCCACAATCAAGAAATCCCTTGACCCTATCAATATCCATCTCATTAAATAGGTGCACGTAGAAGAAGAATGAGTAGTAGTATCTTGGCATTTTTCATATCTAGAAAATTGGATAGCTGCATAGTAGCCAACCACATTGTGTCTTACCTGCCAAAGCTGGAGCTCTGTGTTAAATGTGCCTGTTATTCTTGATATTAGGCGGCCAAGATTTCTATCATTAAGAGTGTATCTGTGAAAAAAAGAACATATTCATATTTGGCAATAGCAATAGCACTTAGACTTATATAAGTGCTTTATAGCCCTCTCTAAGTGGTTTACAGAATCAGCATATTGCCCCCAACAATCTGGGTCCTCATTTTACTGACATCGGAAGGTTAGAAGACTGGGTCAACCTTGAGACGGTCAGAATCGAACTGCTAGCATTTGGCAGAATTAGCCTGTGATACTACATGCTAACCACTGCGCCACCACAACTCCTTATGCATCCTTATTTATGCATGCAAAACATGGTGGCTACTACATATTGGCTTTCAATATAAAAATACTTAGTGGAAACAAAATCATCACATCATCATCATCTCTCAGCTAATGGCCACTTGATAGGGACTAAAATTACTTGGGATCCTGTCCTATCTACTTGGGAAGTAGATATGTTAATTTCTATCACTGTGTTCTTGACTATGTAGGAAATTGAAATTGCTTCCTTCCCCAGAGCCATCTGTGAGCAAAACAATGTTATGCTTACTCTTTGTGTTGATTGGAGAGAACCTGCTATTAAACAAGCCTCCCTTGAGTTCCATAAGCTACAGCAGGAACATTCCAGAAGACATTTTGTCAAGCCTCAAAATTGGAAGGCCTGGTGCTTGTTTCAGACAGACTTTAAATGCGGTGAGGTAAACCTTAGTACAACTTTTAGTCCAGATACAGCACTAGCCCAAGATGTTTTGCGGCTTCCATAGAGGAGATATAAAAGCATTCTATTTAATCTAGATCAGTGTTTCCCAAATTTGACCCTTTGAGGATTTATGGACTTCAACTCCCAGAATTCCTCAACCAGGCATACTGGTTGGGGAATTCTGGGAATTGAAGTCCATGCATCTTAAAATAGCCAAGAAGGAAGCACTGAAACTATCAGATATATTTTATTACACTGTTCATTTTATGAAAGCATCTGCATAAGCTGATAACCTAGACCCTAACCAAATTCCCTGGTCATTCTGATCAATTTCATTTACAAATATAACTTTTGGACTCAGGCAATGCTGTTTTTTTTTAAGCTTTGTCAAATTTTGTTGTAAAATATGTAAGATGTGCAGTAGTTTGATTAGCATCCTTAACTAAACTAATATTAGTTTTATGTATGTTATATGCCTTATAGCAGTGATGGCTATAGCATCAGGTGCTATAGCCATGTGGGGAATGCAGGGGGGGGAATGCAGGGGGGCCAGCGTGACCCATAATTCTATGCGCCCAACCCCCTTGCACATGCGCATACAATCTCCCTGTGCTCCCCCCACTTTTGGCACACGATGGCACGGTGGGCCCATTTTTCCCTCTCCCCAGGCTCCAGAGCCTTTCTATGGCCCATTTGCTGATTTCCGGCCTCCAGAGAGCTTCTGGGAGGGTGGGGAAGGCCGTTTTTGCCCTCCCCAGGTTCCTAGAAAGGCTCTGGAGCCTGGGGAGAGCGAAAAACAGGCCTTCCGGTCCCACTGGAAGTCGGCAAACGGGCCATTTCCGGCCTCCGGAGAGCTACCAGGGGGGTGGGAAAGGCCATTTCCACCCTCCCCAGGCTCCTAGGAAGGCTCTGGATCCTGGGGAGAGCGAAAAACGGGCCTTCCTTCCCCCCACCCCAGAGGCCCTCCAGAGGCCAGAAACAGCCTGTTTCCTGACTTCTGGTGGGCCCAGAAGGCCCAAAAATCAGCTGGCTGGCACGCGCATTCGCGCTGGAGCTGAGTTCGTGTGCCCACCGATATTGTTGTGCATGCCACCTCACAGCCTTATCGATTAGTCATTGACTGTAATAGTCAATCTTTCTCTTTCCCTCCTGCTACTGAAGAGCAAAAACACGTCTTTTTCATTCCAAAGACAAAAGTTGCGATTGGCAGGGGCATCTTATTTCCACATAAGCCATGGAAGAGTCTCCTTCAAGCCAGAACCTGGGATACAGCCAACAATTTCTTCCAACAATTTGCTGCCACAAGAGAAAATGATTGCTATTCTAATCATAGAAATAAACACACTCTTCTTCTTTTTTTAAAAAAAACCCCAGAATCTGAATAGGGGACACATGACCTATGGACTTCTTCAATTTCCTTTTCAGGTTAGCTCACCAGAAATATCAGGCCCTGGAGGTTCAATACTCGTTTCAGCTTCATTTGCAGTTATACATTTGTTTCTTGATTATGTGATGCGAGAGGTGGCTTCAAAAAGAGAGTGAACTATCTGGGGTAGGGGTATAAAACTTGATTTCATTGAGAGCTGTGTCAGGGGGGCTGGGTCGGTGTGGGGGCCGGGTGGGAGTGGATGGGATGGGCATGGCCCTCTGCCAACAAAAACTCAGGCAGGCATGGGTGCCCACCCCCGGGCCCTGTTTTCAGTGGGACAGCCTCCTGCAGCCCTCTGCCACCAAAAACAGAGCTGAGGGGGGCTGCACATGGCCCTCCCAAGCTCCATTTTCACTGGAAGAGGCACCACAGGCCAGTCCTTCACTGTTTCCAGGGCAGCCCCAGATCTAAGCACCCTGTGGGCCGAATCCGGCCCGTTGGCCTTGAGTTTGACACCCCTGGTCTAGGGAGCCAACACTTACCGTTTGACCAAATATTCCCAGTTGAGCCGTACCCAGTCCCAAACCATGGTTTTGCCGTAACTATTAAAGGAGATGTATCTCAAGACAGTGAATACATCTTGACTTCTTATGAGGGTTGTATTTTTGATGCAATTTAAGAATCTAGAAATGAAAGAAGCAATTATATCTGATGATTAGCACTTCATTAGCATTGCATAGAAAATGAGATTTAAACTGCTTTTCTCGATCTAATTTACATGAAGTAAGAAACTTAAAAAAAAAAAAACTTCGGAATTCCCCAAACATCAATCAAGAAAGATGAAAGGAGCATGTTGAGTAGGAAACTTTAGACGAGACCTTCCTGATAGATTTCTGAATTAAATATGGCATTGGCTATGATTCAGGAACTGTCTTAAGTCACTTGTGCCTCTTGGTTGCTTGAACAAAACACATCTAGTACTCCCTTTCAGTTCCAGTTTGCAAGATTATGTTGTTTATAATGCTTTGGGGGAGTTGTCCATTATTTTGCTTGTCGATTAAAGAATCCCCCGATCAATTTCAAGGAACTTTGCAGTTCACAGGTAGCAAAACACAGTAGCTCAAAACTACTGCTTTAGGCAACCCTGTGTATATGAAACCATAACCCATGGCCGTGGTGTAAAAACATTGGTGAAAAACATGTTAGAAAGATAGCATTATATCTATTGGGAAATTAATCATTGATTCTTTTAAGAACAACTTGCTTCCTGCTAAACTTTTATGCCTACTAAGAATACTCAGAACCTCTGCTTCGTGTTCCTCCACCAATCCTTTTTTGTGGTTTTGAGAACTAGGGTTTAAGAAGAGCAAATGAAAACTTCTAATACAGAAAGTTAAAGGTAATTTAAAGGCACCTGTTCAGCAGAGTTATATTTTTCACTGATGCCAGTCCATAGAGAAGCTTCTCCTTTTCTTGAGCTAATGTTGCAGTTGTGTATTTCTCAAACATATAATTCCAGGCTTCTTCATTACCTGAGTGCTGCATCCCAAAACGGTACACCAGGAGACGGATATTTACATCTAGTCTAATATGGAAGAGAATGATACTGTTAGCGAAAGAGGCCTATCTTCCATGCCACTTTGCCTATGGACACCATCTGCACCTGAACATAAATACGTATAGTCACCTTGTTCCAGTTATCCAAGTCTTAAACTGGGAAGAAGCATTTGCTAAAGCCTCTGGGTCGTCCATATTGCATGCAAATTCCAAAACAGTTGTACGAAGGAGGCTGCAGAAAAGGACAAAGGAAAACTATGTTTTATTTGGTTGGTATATGTTATAGTTTACCTATTAAACTTTAGCACATAAACATATTAAACCTACACACATTCAACCCTCAAACAGCAGTGCTATAGGACACATGGCAGTCCATTTCTGAAAATGAGGGGTGGGGTCTGAAAAGCAAGGAGTGGAATATAAGACAGGAACTGTTGTAGGAGGGAGGAACCCCCCCACATAATCATAATCATAAGTTTATTTGTCAAGCATATATAAGATAACAGGTAAAAGTATAAACATAATTTGAATACGTAAAAAGAATAAAAGTAAAAAGGAATATTAGGACAGGGACTGTAGGCACACTGGTGCACTTATGCACTCCCCTTACAGACCTCTTAGGAATGGGGTGAGGTTGACAATAGACAGTCTAAGGTTAAAGTTTTGGGGGTTTGGGGAAGAAACAACAGAGTCAGGTAATGCATTCCAGGCACTGACCACTCTGTTACTGAAGTCATATTTTCTGCAATCAAATTTGGAGCGGTTTACCTTGAGTTTGTATCTATTATTTGCTCATGTACTGTTGTGGTTGAAGCTGAAGTAGTTATTGACAGGAAGGACATTGTGGCAGATAATTTTATGCACTATGCTTAGGTCAGACTGAAGTCGGCGTAGTTCTAAGTTGTCTAAGGCCAAAATTTGGAGTCTGGTAGCATAAGATATTTTATTGCGGTTAGAGGAAGGGAGGACTCTTCTCGTAAAATATCTCTGGACTCTCTCAATTGTATTTATGTCCAATATGCAGTGCGGGTTCCAAACAGATGAGCTGTATTCAAGAATTGGTCTAGCAAATGTTTTGTATGCTCTAGTTGGTAGTACAACATTACCAGAGAAGAAGCTACACAAGATTAGGTTAAAAACTCTTAACGCCTTTTTGGCAATGTTGTTACAGTGGGCTCGGGCAGTTAGATCTTTAGAAATGAGTACTCCAAGGTCCTTGACAGAGTGGGGGTCATCTACAAGGTCATGTCCATCTAATTTGTATTTTATTTTTTGAAAAACATGGTCTTTGTTCCTCTAGATATTTTATACAGTACTTATAGAAGATTTCTTCAGGCATCCAAGCTAATTATTTGCTCTGCAGGCGTTCTAAAGGGAAGGTATATTCAAATTAGATTGAATATACACATAGCCCTTGATTTACGGCCCCAATTGAGCCCATAATAAATGTTGCTGAGAAATTTGTTGTTAAGTGAGCTTTGCCCTGCTTTATGACTTTTCCTGCCACCTCTGTTAAGTGAATCACTGCAGTTGTTACGTTAGTAACATCGTTGTTAAGGGGATCGCATGACCCCGGAATATTGCAACCGTCATAAATATGAACTAGTTGTTCATATTTGTTCATAGGTGTCAAGTATCCAAATGTAAATCACATCACCATTATGCTGCAATGGTCATAAGTTTGAAAAAGGGTCATAAGTCACTTTTTTCAGTGCCATTGTAACTTTGAATGATCACTAAATGAACTGTTGTAAGTTGAGGACTACTTGTAAATAAACCAGCTTTTACAGTCCAGGACCTGGTAAAGCAAGCTCATATTTAGAGTTGTACTCCATTCAACTAAACAAAAAGCCAGATCCCAGTTAAAGATCTCCTGCAGGGCATATGAAGGTCAAGACGAGAAAGAAATGGAAGCAGAAGCCAATAGAGGTACTCTGTGGTTTCAATGGAAAGCTTGAAAACAAAAATCCAATATTTGTTATGTGATTCATCTGATCATACAGATACTTTGGAAAATGAACAAAACATTTATCACATAAAGGAACTTTTGACACTGAAGGATATTGATTTGATTATTGCAGCATATTCCTTTCAGAGAAATGTTAGATTACTCCATGCCCTATCATATTGTCCCAGGGTGGATCAAAAGCTGTGGGAGGCAGGTTAGGGTCAATGTTGATGATGAAATTAAGAGCGAGGGAAGGTTGAAAGAACTATCAGTCAAAGAGAATTGTACAGTTACACCAATTGTGCTACACTCTTTTTTACAGTGAAAAGCTGCGGAAACAATACTAGAAAACACAAGAAAATTATCAATGAAGGAAACAGTGTCCATACAGGACAGGGTAATTTCACATATTTTAAAAACATTGTGCTCCTTATCTGGGAGCATTAAGCTTTAAGACTTCAAACCTTCCACCCAACTCACATTCTTTCTCTCTGTCTCATGTATATGCAGATTAAAAAGCTGATTAGTACAGCTGTTTAGGGTTTTTTTTGGTCTGTTTAACAACTAACAAGGGTGACCATCTTCCTCTAACATAAATAGGATGATTAAATCTCATTATGCACAAGATTTCATTTGTCTGTAACTTTGATCCTACAAATAAAGGAAGGGCTGATAAACATCAGCGGAGTGGTACGTCTAAGGGTCATCTGAAAGATAATACGCAACATACAATGCTCCAAAGCAAGTTTGCATATAAGGCAGTTGAAACAAATGCTTCACCTCTTGATATGGTCATCATCAGTCTCCCATTTCAGTTCACTTGCGATGGGCTTGACCAGGCTACCAAAATACCTCTGAAAACAGAAGCAATAAGGGTTCATGTTGGAATCTCTACATAGCAGTCAGATTTAAATAGTCTAATTACATTCAGGAAAGTTCTTGAGGTCATCAGCATTAAGCAGAACATCAACAGTAAACAGTTGATTGTGGCTTCTATACTATCAACATTAGTACTCTCTACGGTTTATTAAATATTACGGTAGGAATTTGATTATGATTGAAATGGATGAGTTTCTGTTTCACTATGGCAGTTCATAAAAAAGAACTTTATTTTGAGTAGATGAGGATGGGTATGGTTAAAACATGGTCTTTTTATGGGCTAATCCGAGGCCATAAAACCAGAGACTTTGCATTAAGTGGACTTTTGCCAGTGACTGGAAAGTCACTAGAAGAGATCAGGCATCAGGAAGCAAAGCAGGTTACTGTTTATCCTGCGGTCATTGTGCCTAGTCAGATAGCCTTCCCACTGCATACGTTTCAACTGCACTACTATTGGCACAAATGTCTGCATTCTGTTGGGTAAACAACAACATTGTTCCAATGAAATAGTACAAGATTGCTGTTTCCTTGAGAGGAGCTGATATGAAATCTCTCTAACAGCCGGTTATTTATACTGTATGTGTGAATGACCCTTGTATCACAGAAAAGGCAGTTCTAGAATTCCCCAAAATTAAGTAATGAACTCATTCTTAAGTCTAAAATTACAGAATAGCATACAAATTTTTTATATTCTCCACAAACTAGCTAAGGTTTTTATATTTTCAAGAAAATATCCATCCTTCCTTCCTTCCTTCCTTCCTTCCTTCCTTCCTTCCTTCCTTCCTTCCTTCCTTCCTTCCCTCCGTCCTTCCTTCCTTCCTCTTCTTCCCTCCCTCCCTCCTTCCTTCCTCCCCTCCCCTCCCCTCCCTCCCTCCTTCCCCTCTCTCCTGTAAAATTATTCCTAATTCAGTTGTGTATCTTCATTCTATTTATGCTTTCAGATATCAAGACCATGAATTTATTTACTTAAAAAAAAAACCTGGGAGATCCTTCCCTCCTGTTTCTCCATTTCTATCATGATTATCAATATCACCCATTTCGGAGAGCCTTTGTAGATATATCAATGCAAATTTGAAATTCTTTGATACAAAGCAATTTATCCATTGGCTACCTATTCCTGCTCTGCCCCTGATTATATCTACATGCAGGCACATAGTTCGAAACGGAAGCAAATTCTCTTTCTCCTTTTTCCTGCTGATGAAGAGCTCTCCAAAACTCTTCAGAACTCAAAAGCTTAAATGCTGTTTTGTGACTTTGATGCTGGGTAATACAAGTATTTTTTTCCCATGGGGTTTATGGAAATGATGGGGTTTTTCCATGGGGTTTATGGAAAAGGAACCTTCCATAGCATGACACTTTATTTAACTTGTAATATACATTTCAGATGGGACACAGTGGCTAAGACCCTGAGCTTGTCAATCGAAAGGTCACCAGTTCAGCGGTTCGAATCCCTGGTGCCGCGTAACTGCGTGAGCTCCCGTGACTTGTCCCAGCTTCTGCCAACCTAGCAGTTCGAAAGCATGTAAAAAATGCAAGTAGAAAAATAGGGACCACCTTTGGTGGGAAGGTAACAGCGTTCTGTGTGCTTTTGGCGTTTAGTCATGCCGGCCACATGACTACGGAGACTTCTTTGGACAGCGCTGGCTCTTCGGCTTTGAAAGGGAGCTGAGCACCACCCCCTAGAGTCAGGAATGACTACCACATATATGTGAGGGGAACCTTCACATTTCAGAAATGCAGTAGGACTCATTTTTTAAAAAAATGACTCCAGATTGATGAAGTCAGTTCTTCAGCATTACTGCAGAAAGCATGTGAATGTGAGGACTAGAGATTTTATTGTTTTGTTTTCATGATATATTCAATTTCATGGGCAACGTTACCTGAAATTTGGGATAGAGTGTCTTATCATCTTCAATCATTTGTCCAATATATGATACCGCTACTACAGCCCTTTGCCATGGTATATATTCTTTCTCATGTAGCAGATATTTTGTAAGGTTCAATGCATCAGCATACTTCAGAAGTCCAGCTCTAAGGGGGAAATGAAGAACAAGGAAAATGAAGAAACCTCTTAGGAATTAAATCCGATGGACTATCACTTATTTATTAATTAGTTATTTAGTTATTGTTGTTGTTAATTGGTAGATGTTATTCCATTCATAAGCCAGCACATAGTGTTTGATGAGCCAATCGTTAGTTTATATAAAATAGATTACACTATAATAAGAATAAAATCACATGTAGCTTACAGTATGTACTATACATTTTGATATGTTTGTACGGAGAGCAGCGTCACAAAATTTTAAAGATCTGACTAACAGCATTCCAAATTGCAAATTCGGTAAGTATATACTTTCCAGATTCACTGATTCTAGAACTCATGGAGTATCTATACTGCAGAATCCAACTGTGAATGAAGGCTTCTGTTTTCTCAAAAAAAAAAAAAAAAAAAAAAAAAGCTTCTTGGGAACCAAGTATGACAGTGAGAGGATAAACCTCAAGGAATGAAAGGACTTTGGAATTACTCTGCAGTAAGTTCCTCTGTATTCACTGGATATTATTGCAAAGTAAATGTGTATAGGATTGCAATCTTAGCAACAAGAAAATGAATTGTAATATATTTGCAGGTGTCCGTTCACGTATGTTTCTTGAGGTAATATTATGTTAAATAGCTAACTTGTAATGTAGCATCAAATAAACTCTGTACTTCATTAATTTAATTACAAGACCTACCTGGCCAATGCAAAAGCATCATCTATAAAACCAGCACGATCAGCTAGACTAAAATTCTAAGAGGAGAGAGAAAAAAAAATAGCAGTTGACATCAGATGGGTAAAATTAAAATAGTGAATAATCATCTCCAAAACTGAACCAATGATTAATTTCAGCAGACTGACCTGATGGTCTTTTATCATAATACCAGCTAAATCACGCCAGACTTGGGGTTCATAATTGACACGATAAAAACCAACATGATCCTTGTTTACTTTCAAGAAAGAACCGGCAGGAAGATCAGTGGGTCGTGGAATAGTAATTCCTGTGGTGGTATCAACAACAAAAAAGTAGGGAATAAGTTATAAATGTGTTGTATGAAATATCTTTCCAAAAGACAAACATTAGGAAAAGCCAAAACTGATACAACATTGACTTTATTTAAAAGGACTATTTTTAAAAATGCAGATAGGGAGATGCCCAGAGAGAATTAGTATGGGGAGTAGTTTAACATCTTTGCTGACTTCACCATCTCCTTTCCAATAATGGGAAACAGGAGGAAACGGAAAAATTTTCTACCCTTAGACAATTCTCACCAGGACCTCAGCAAAAGTGAAAAAGCTAAAATCCTCTTGCAATATGTTTAATAATTACAAGCACCTGCTTATTCAGCCTCTACAACATTCCTTTCACATCTCATCTATTTTGAGTCTCTGGATGTGGGCAGCTGATCAACTCAATGGTGGAGATTTATGGGAGTTTCCTCAGAATTAGCAACCACATCTGGTTATTGTTTGTCCTCTAACATTTTTTTCAGCAGAACTGCAATGCAATCACCTCCAACCCTACTCCATCTTTACTGGGTAGAACAGGGGTGTCAAACTTAATTTCATTGAGGGCTGCATCAGAGTTGTGTTTGACTGGGGGGGCATGGCCAGGGGCACGTGACCAGATCAACATCACTTGTGTCAGGCATGCCTGTGGTGGCCCATGTGCTAAAGCAGGACTTCAGCCCAGACCCTCCCTCCCTTTCTCATTATAATCTCCTTCCTTCCTTCCTTCCTTCCTTCCTTCCTTCCTTCCTTCCTTCCTTCCTTCCTTCCTTCCTTCCTTCCTTCCCTTTTCCTTCCCTCTTCATTCTCCTTTCTTCTTCCTTCCCATCTTTCCTTCTTTTTCTTTTTCTTTCCTCTTTCCCTTTCTCCTTTCCTGTCCCTTCTTGCATGTCAAATGCAAAAGGGGAAACATTTTTCTGTTTGTTTGGTTTTGATTTTAGTTTGTTTTGCTAGCCCTCTGCCAGTGAAAATGGAGTCTGGGGGGAGGCTGCGTGCAGCCCCACTGAGCTCTGTTTTTGCTAACAGAAGCACCACAGGCCAGTCCTTTGCTGTTTCCAGGGTGGTCCCATGGACCAGATCACCCTGCAGGCTGGATCCAGCCTCGGGCCTTGAGTTTGACACCCCTGGTGTAGAGCATTCAAACAATGCCAAGGAAGGGTTCTTTCTTTAGACTGGGTTCACACAATATACTAGCCTAAACTAAAGAAACATTGGTTAGCTATTGTACTTTGTGAGAATTCAGTCCATGTTTTTTGCCTGTTGTACAAATTGAGCCATCACTGTTCAGGCATTGAATAGCATGTTAAGTTAGCCTAAAATATGGCTGGAAAGAAAAGGGCTAAATTTTGATGATTATTGTAGTTCAGATAAATGTGACCATGGTGTGCCTGATGTGGTTTATTCTAACAAAGAATAACAACTAGAATGAGTTCACTTTAAGTCAGAAAGTCTGTAATCTATCCACAAATCAATATGCTGGTACATCTGTAATTTCTGAGTTTCAGATTAGCCATCTTTGTGGCCAAAAATCAGAGATTATTCTGCAACACTTTCTACAGAGACCAAATTGGACTAAAAATCATATTATGCTTTGAGCACATTCATGCACAGACAGGGTGGACTATATTCTATCAGCAGAAGGGAATTCCACCCCTGAACCTATCAACTCAATGATGGAGAAACGGGTACAACCATCTTCCTCGTCTACGAAAAGCATTGACCTGCACTTTTCATATTGCATAGAATGCAAGGAAAGATTCTCCCTCTTTCACTACAGCAGAGAGGCATTTGAGTGGATAGAGTTGACCTATGGGTAATAGTTATTGTTTTTCCACTCTGTGACCACGTAGACATGAAAACAATTGTGACTACCAAGTAGACATGAAAACAATTGTGCCCTTTTTTCACATTCCCAGCAAAAACAAAGTCAGAACTACAGATAAAATCAAACAGTAAAAGCAATAAATATTTCTGAAGCAGCTATAAAGAGATAAATGAATACTATAAACATGTTGTTATGCCAGCCTGCATTCCTAGCTTGCCAGACTGGGAATACACATTTTCCATGTTAAGCAGAATCAGCATTGGGGGAGGTATGCTTTCTGTCACTTACGTGCCCCAATTTCTCTCCCTTTGCTATATTTAGGAGGATTTGAATCCTTAAGAATAAAGAGAGAAAAAGAAGCTGCTTCATCTGAATAGGGAAAAATAGCAGAGAACATTTGCAGGAATTGGGTATGGCCAGTCTAGAGAAAAGAAGGACTAGGGGGTACATGAAAGCAGTATTGCAGTATTTGAGGGTCTGCCATAAAGAAGAGGGGGTCAACTTGTTTTCCAAAGCACCAGAAGGCAAGACAAGAAACAATGGATGGAAACGAAGCAAAGAACTAAGGAGAAACTTCCAAACAGTGAGGACAATTAACCAGAGGAACAGCTTGCCTTCAGAAATTGTGGGTGCTTGATCACTGGATCAAGTCCTTCAGGAGTCCTTCGGGAGAAGGGTGGTATAGAAGTTCAATAAACAAACATAAACTGGAGGTTTTTAAGAAGAGACTGGACAGCCATTTGTCTGAAATTATATTGAGTCCCTTTCACACTATTCTGGTTGACTGATTGATTGACTGACTGATTGATAATTGTTGTAACCATCAACCACCAGGAGGCACGTGTGAGTAGGGCATGCATATAATTTCAAGACAGACAGACAACAGACAGATGGAAAGGAAAGGAAAGGAAAGGAAAGGAAAGGAAAGGAAAGGAAAGGAAAGGAAAGGAAAGGAAAGGAAAGGAAAGGAAAGGACTTTGCATCAAAATTCTATTTCCTGCAGAAATAGATAAAAATTTTATGCAGGAAATCTGCATTAAATTTTGATGTATGTATTAGATTAATTGTTCATCTTTTCTGCTTACGGCTCAGTCCAAATGTGGATTAGTATACATGTTTCCCAGCTATATATTTTGAATAAAGTTGATGAACATGACTATATTTTTCCATGTTAAATTTGAAATAGTGCAAGATTGATCTGAGTATTAAACTAGCCATTTGTAACAGATCTGCGCCATCTTGTGGTGTCACTGGAACATGCATCCTGTTTTGTAACATTCTCCCTCTCCTGCCCTCCCGGTGAGTCCCTGCTGTTTTGAGTTTTGGAGTGATTGGTCACCTTCACTGGTTATCCTATGTACTGCAAAGCAATTCATTGAGAGATGGATAAAGTATCTGCCTGCACAGACAGCTATCAATGATATATCAACAATTTTCAATCAAATATTTTAAAGGCTATAGAACTGGGATATACCTATCACCTGAGAAGGAACTATGAAAAGAACAATCATTCTTCTTTGTAATTCAAAGTGGTGAATTGTCTTGGCCAACCTTGCTCTTTCAAAAGAAACTCCTATCAAGTTAATACCACTTACTCTGATTTTTCTAGGCTTGGAAACCAAGTTGGATTTGGCCTGGTTATACCTAAATGCGACATCATTTGGGTGGGATTCAGCCGGTTTGGGCAGGTTCTGGCGAACCAGTAGTTAAATTGCTCACAGAAAGCTGCAGGGAGGCCTACTAGGTCCAAAACGGGGCAACGGGGCACCCCCCTGCGGCCCGCTTTTGCTTCCAGGGGGGTTCAGGAGGCCGAGTGCTGCCTATCACACCCCCTGGCCATGCCCACCATGGCCACATCGACCCAGCAGGTCATTAGGGCAGAGAACCGGTTGTTAAATTATTTGAATCCCACACTGGACATCATCAAAGAATTCTACCCTATAGGAGAGACTGGAATTTGAGAAAACAGTTCAGAGGAAAGCAATGTTAAACCACTTTGGTATTAGCCCTCCATGGATGTGATTCAAGAAAATCTTTACTTAATGGATAACTAACTATCCATTAATTTTGATTACCTGCTGATTCTGATATTTTGTAGAATGTTATATTTGATGTATTCCCCTCTTCCCACTTCACTGGAATATTCCACTTGTAACTGAAAATTCAGAAAGGAGACATATTTTTAAAAGAATTTTTATAATGAATCATGCCACCATTTTTGAAAGATACTATAAAAACATATGTGGTTTTGCTGGTTAGAATATTTGCTTCAATATACCAATTTTTCACACGACCATTGCTGCATTCCCATGGACACGTGATCAAAATTTGGACACTGGGCAACTGATTCATATTTATGACAATTGTAGTGTCCTGGAGTCATTTGATCACCTTTTGTAAACTTCTGCCAACCAAAGTAAAGAGCCTTGTGGCGCAGCAGACTAACTGCCTGCAATTATTGCAAGTTCAAATCTCAACAGGCTCAAGGTTGACTCAGCCTTCCATCCTTTTGAGGTAGGTAAAATGAGGACCCGGATTGTGGGGGCAATAAGCTGACTTTGTATAAAAAAAAAAAGAAAAAAAGAACACCGCTTGTGGGGGGGGGGCGAAAGCCTTACTAAGCAGGTATATACAAAAGTATGAAGGCTATTGCTTAACACATTGTAAGCCGCCCTGAGTTTCCGGAGAAGGGCGGCATATAAATTGAACTAATAAATAAAGTAGATGAGGAAGCCAGATTCACTTTACGATCGTGTTACTGACTTAACAACTATAGTGATTCACTTAACAACTGTGGCCAGAAAAGTCATAAATGGGGCAAAAGTCACTTAACAACTATCTATATTGTGGTTCTAAGTCGAGGACTACCTGTGTATTAGCTCAGCTATAGAAATTAGCAACAGTTCCAACAATGTAGATGGATGCCTTTACTGTGCTAATCTGTCTGCCCATCAAATTCAGTTTTATTTAAATTTACTTGGCAGCTGCTTTCCTTTAGTGATCTTCTGAACACAAACATATACTCTGTCAGTGAGGAATGAATAAATCTCCAGCAAAGCTACTGACATTAATTCATCAATAGCAATAGCACTTATAGACTTATATACCGCTTCACCATGTCTATGGAGATTCTCAGTCATCCAGGTCATGGTTGTCCCAAAGGTGCTTTTTCAAGAGGCAATTGGACTTTCTGGTTTTTCTTTGAAGACATTTCGCTTCTCATCCATGAATTTTCTTCAGCTCTGTTCCAGAGCTGTTCCAGATCTGAAGAAGCTTCTTGGGTGAGAAGTGAAACATCTTCAAAGAAAAACCAGAAAGTCCAATTGCCTCTTGAAAAAGCACCTTTGGGACTCTTCACAGTGCTTTTACAGCCCTAAGTGGTTTACAGAGTCAGACTATTGCCCCCAACAATCTGGGTCCTCATTTTACCGACCTTGGAAGGATGGAAGGCTGAGTCAACCTTGAGCCTGGTGAGATTCGAACTGCCAACTGCAGTTAGCAGTACTGCATTTAACCACTGTGCCACCACGGCTCAATTTCACTGATTGTAGAATCATGGTTGATTTGGGAGAAAAATAGTGTTACTGCAATTAATTCCATTTAATTCAGTTACCAGTTGGTATAAAAATGGAAGTTACACCACAACTACCTCAGAACGTTCATAGGTTCTCCAGTCCTAATATAAGAATCAACTAAACTATTTTATTATAATATCAATTATCTATGTGAGAAGAACTTAGTAAAGACCATTGAGAAAACAAAACTTCCCCAGTCTAGCAATATCATATCAAACTGTTAGACAGAAGATACCTAAATGGAGAAGATGGCTTGGAGGGATCTGCTTTGGGATCCAATAGAAAACGTTGCTGTGTGACTGTTGAGCTTGAATTAACTTTCAACACAGGATAACCCATCTGCCTGGTCCATGTGTCCATCACTTCTTTCACAGGTTTCCCACTTACCTAAAAACAACAATAGGTGGTCATGCTGGGAGAGTCTTCAACACCAAAAATAGAGATGGTATCAATTTTCCAGGAGGTGTCTGAGCAATTCATTTATTTGTGACAGATATTAAATTGTAGCTGGAGTTTTGGTGGCACATCTTGTTCTAATGCACATTTTCTTTCTCTTGATTGGCTTCTCAGAGTATTTTTAAGATAATCATTTGGTCTTCCAATCAAACTTTGTATTTGGTTAGTACCCCAACATAATGGGTACAACATAGTTGAGGCTCAATCTTTGGTACTTTTTCTTTGAGTCTTGATTTGTTATTTCAGTTTGTTTACTTTACAAATCTAGCCAGCAAATTTTGGCAGTTGGAAGATAAGTGCCCCCAAAAAACTGTAAATTGCTATTAGCCTCAAACTGCTATTAGCATACCATTAATTCATAGTTCTTTAATTCATTTGTGCTTTCCTTGTCTTTTCCTAATTGTGCCATTGCAACAACACGAACAGCATCATTAATGCTAAATTATTATTTCTTCCCTGATGCAAGCTCAGATGGTATTAGTAAAAAGTATGAACTAACTGGAGAGAGACAGAACATACCTCTTCCATTGCGTTCCAGAAATCGTCTGTTTTTGCATTTTTAAAATGATGTTGTGTTAGGTATTTCTGTGGGAGAAAAGAAAGTCATTACATGGGGTTGCAAATTCTGAACATTAGCATTTACCATAACATTTATAAAAAGTTATATTGATTGCTATTAGAACATCTTTCTTTAACTTGTCATCCTCCAGATCACTCTTTGATCATGGTACATGGTTTGGTGCAGCGGACAAACTCTATACAAGTACACAGATAAAGCACGTCACAGAGGCAGCCAAATAAGTAGCTAGTGCTCATTTGTTGTCTAAACAATTCCAGTTCTGATTTTAAAGCATTTCAAGATTTTAAAGTTCTGATTTTGCAGGGCAATTCATCAGATCCTGCTAAACACCCAAGAAGTTCCAGAGGGCTGCAAGTTTCCACTCTGATATAATAGGATATGGATCAGAGGTGGGTTTCAGCAGGTTCTGACCAGTTCTGGAAAACCGGTAGTGGAAATTTTGAATAGTTTGGAGAACCGGTAGTAAAAATTCTGACTGGCCCCGCCCCCATCTATTCTCTGCCTCCCAAGTCCTAGCTGATCGGGAGGAAATGGGGATTTTGCAGTAACCTTCCCCTGGATTGGGGTGGGAATGGAGATTTTATAGTATCCTTCCTCTGCCACGCCCACCAAGCCACGCCCACCAAGCCATGCCATGCCCACCAAGCCACACCCACAGAACCGGTAGTAAAAAATTTTGGAACCCACCACTGATATGGATGTACAATGCTGAGTTTTTAAAAATCTAGTTTGCAGGATGAAAAATAAATAATTTTATTATTATTATTACTATTTATTCAATTTTTATACCGCCCTTTATGGCTATATCTTTTTTTTCCCCGTAAAAGTTCCCAAGGTAAAAAAAACCCAACAACCCTGAATTTTAAATATGTCCTTGATTTAAACATGGTTAGAAATGTAACTTTCCTTGACCTTAATTATTTCTCCAAGTGAAAGCTATTTAGGTAAAGTGGGATTGCTCTCGTAACACTCTGCTTCACCTTCCATTTCAATTATTCAAGAACACACATCTTAAAATAAGTCCCCTCATCCATTAAACAAGACAGGAATTTATAATCTAAGCACACTACGTAGGTTTCAGTAAACAAACAACCGAAAAAACGAAAAAAAAAGAACACAACTAGAATTCTCTCTCGTTCTTTCGCAGCTCTTTGCCCTAATGTACAGCCCAATGCATTTGTCAGGCTCAAAACTGCTGACTCTCAGTGTCACTGCTGGATAAAGAATAGATTTGTCCTTTCAAAAGCATTGAAACTTGCTTTCAGGGACCAACGAGCCGATCCTGCAGATATGCAAGATTCGGAGTGTGGATTTAATTGTCAGGGAACAGCTGGGTTTTTGCTGAATTGTCTTTTAAGTGTTCTCTGCCTCCTCTTTACACACAACACCCTAAACCAGCACTTTTGTTTCGAACTTATTTCCCCCCCCCTCTTCTTGTTGAATTTCTACCTGAGGTCAGCTTTTAAACAAAAGAGGTGAGCTTGACAAGAACTGTGCATGAGGATAACTTCTGCTGAATGGGATGCTCTTTATGGATGTACCATGCCTGGTTTACTAAAAAAAAAAATGGATAGGTTGATTAAAGGTACATATTTCATCACGTGGCTGTTTTTATCCACAGGGCCACAAGCAAAAAGTGGCAAAGAAGATGCTATCACTACAGGTAGTCCTTGCCTTACAACAACTGGTCTAGGGACTGCTCGAAGTTACAATACCACTGAAAAAAGTGACTTATGACCATTTTTTGCACTTACAACCGTTGCACGATCCAAATTCAGACGCTTGGCAACTGGTCCGTATTTATGACCGGTTGCATTGTCCCAGGGTCATGTGATCCCATTTTGCGACCTTCTGACAAGCAAAGTCAATGGGGAAGCCAGATTCACTTAACAACCGAGTTACTAACTTAACATCTGCAGTGATTCACTTAACAACTGTGGCAAAAAAAGACAGTAAATGGGGCAAAACTCACTTAACAAATGTCTCACTTAGCAACCGAAATTTTGGGCTCAATTGTGGTCTGAGGTTGAAGACTACCTGTATTTCTTCTTCGGATTAATAACTGAGTGCAAGAAAATGGAGATTCTCAATCATCCAGATCGTGGTTGACCCAGAGGTCCTTTTTTTTCAAAAGGTAACTGCACTTTCTTGGTTTTTTCCCTTCAAAAACATTTCACTTCTCATCCAAGATGCTTCTTCAGTTCTTCTAGGTTCAGTTCTAAACCAATAAAAGTTCAGAGGCCTTTTGAAAAAAATGAACCTTTGGGACAAGTTTCTCTTCACTTTGTGGGGTGGATGGAGGACATGGCTACTCCAATGCGTTCTACAGAGACATGAAGAACATTGCATGTTAGACTTGATAAGACAGTATCTTGGTTGTGCTGTTATTGAAAGTTGTAACAGTTGTGCTGTGAATGGTCATTGCTGACATTGGAAGTTATAAATCAAAAGTGTATATTTCCCTTTGTCAGAGCTCATACGGTTTAGTGCAGGGGTGCCAAACTTGATTTCATTGCGGGCCGCATTAGGGTTTTGTTTGACCTTGGGGAGCTGTAATGGGCATGGCCACGGTGGGTATGGCCAATTCTACGTCACTCGTGTCGGGGGCACCTTTGATGGCCTGAGCGCTTTGCCAGTGAAAACGGGCACCCAAGCTCCGTTTCCAGCTGCGATGGTCTCCTGCAACCCTCTGCCAGCAAAAATGGAGCTCAGGAGAGCCACATGCGGCCTTCCCGAGCTCTGCCAGAGGCTGGCAGAGGCACCGTGGGCCAGTCTTTCGCTGTTTTCAGGGTAGCCCCTGAGGGCCAGATCTAAGCACCCTGTGGGCTGGATCTGGGCCCCAGATCTTGAGTTTGACACCTCTGGTTTAGTGAATAAGATGATAATCTAGACAAGAAATAGCAAAATTCAAGTCCCTCTCAGACACAAAACCTCATCAAATATTTTGGGTTAGTCACATAGGCAAGTCCTCAGCCTAGCCTATCTCAAAAGGTTCAGAGGATGTGGTGGGAAAAACTGGAGCAATTGGATTTCTTCCCATGGAAATCTACCATGGACACAATCTCTAGATATGTGTTCATAGTGGCAACGTGGAAGTTGAAGTGAAGGTGAAAGCAATGTTTGTATCTATGTACATATAGACTCAGAAAGTCCCTTCCCCTAAATATGTGTGTCTCTCTCTCTGTGTATGCATTTGAAATGATATGCATGTCAGCAGCAAAATAGATGTGCAGAAAAAAATACACCTAGCTCTGTGTAGTCTCTCAACCTCTTTTGAAGCATATGTATATGCATACATATTTGTAGTTGTATAGTTGTGGTTATAGTTGTAGTTGTAGTTGTTATATGTACCCCAGAAGAAATCTCTTGGTTTGATACCTTGGAAGTATGGTTTGATAAATCATGTTTTTCTTGGCTCTTCCTACATATTTGAATGTTCTGTATTAGAACAATAGATGGCACTGTTTGTCTCACTCAGCACTTCAATGATTTCATGAAGTTTAGTTTGTATGATTATTCCTAGCTTGAATCAAAAGCACAGATCAATTATGCTAACGAATTACATCTTGATCAAGTGTAGAAGGTAGGTAACTTCCTGCACAATCATTATTTCTCAACCAGCAATTATGATATTATTATTATGGGCTCTGAAACCTTAACTACTTTGATCTCAGTTCCAGCTCTACTTAATAAATACCCTTTTATAATGTAGGCAGCATGTGGTACCATGCAGTGGTGAAATGTAAAATTTGTTACTACTGGTTCTGTGGGCGTGGCTTGGTGGTGGTGGGGTAATATGACTGAGTGGGCATGGCCAACTTTTTTTTTTTGTTACTTTTAAAACCATTTTTTCTACAACCTCTTCAGCTGAAGAGGTTGTAAAAAAAAATGCTTTTAAAAGCCTCTGACGATCCCAGCTGACTTGCCTGATCGGCAGAGGCTTTTTATTTTACTTTTAAAAGCATTTTTTCGGCCGAAGAGGTTGTAGAAAAAATGCTTTTAAAAATAAAATAAAAAGCCTCTGATGATTGCGTGGCTCAGCTGGGCATAGGAGTGGGGAGAGATTTTTGCTACCTGTTCTCCGAACCACCCGCCGCCATCGCTACCGGATCGGGTGATCCGGTCCAAACCGAGAGCATTTCACCCCTGGTACCATGATACGTGTTCTTTCTTTTAAACAAACTTTTTATTCAAGCAGCACTCTTAAGGCAGAAAGAGATGTGCGGTGTGTGTGTGTGTGTGTGTGTGTGTGTGTCAGAGGTAGGTTTCAGCAGGTTCTGACCAGTTCTGGAGAACCGGTAGCGGAAATTTTGAGTAGTTCGGAGAATCGGTAGTAAAAATTCTGACTGGCCCCTCCCCCATCTATTCTCTGCCTCCCGAGTCCCAGCTGATCGGGAGGAAATGGGATTTTGCAGTAACCTTCCGCTGGAGTGGGGAGGGAATGGAGATTTTATAGTATCCTTCCCCTGCCACGCCCACCAAGCCATGCCACTCCCACAAAGCCACACCCACAAAAATGGTAGTAAAAATTTTTGAAACCCACCCCTGGTGTGTGTGTACTGTATATTGAGATAAATATATCCTCAAAGTGTATTTTGAGATAAAGATGAACAGTATCTTCAGCTTGGAAATAGGGTAACTAGCACATGTTCCATGAACAATGGGGATCATGCAGAGACAAAGATTGACAGCTGGATAGTATACCTGAGCTAATGTAGTTTCTTTAGACAAAGAAAAGTCGTGAGATTGCCCACATGTGTTCTGGGGAGGGGGCAGGTCTTCAGGAGGAAGTCCACAGAGTTCAGAGGGACCTGAGGGTGACCTGTGAATAGAGTACCGGGAGCCACAGAAGAAGAGACTACTCTCACAGCCATGCATGAAGCATGTTAACATGACACTGGGTCTGCCTGATCCAATTCTTAAAGCGTGTTTAAGTGGAACATGTTTAAAGTGTAAGAAGCATCCAAAGTTATCTGGGTGAATGTATTTTTAATCTGGGGAAGATTAAATAAAAAAGAAGGAAGCAATTACAAAGATTTAAAAAGAATTATATGCAAAAGGCTTACTGAAATTTTGGAATAAGAAAGTTAAACAATGGACTGAAGTTTGGATATCACCTCATGTAAAGTATTTAAAACACCTATTTGAATTCAATAAACAGATATGTCCATAGGAAAGAAGAACATTTCAATTTGTTAAGGAAGCTGATTGGTTGACTGTGCTAAACAAAGAGACAAGTGGAAAAAGAAGGGGACCGTGAAGTTTTTAGAAGACCATATGATGACAGAAGTATGGAGTGCTTAAAGGGACTAAAACATTGTTGTCCAACCTTCTGGCTTGCCTAGGCCACTTAGAGTGAAGAGGAATTGACTTGTGCCACATATACATATATAATATAGTTAATGTATATAAATCAAATAATAATGTTAGATGTTTACAGTCTTGTGAGGGCACATTTTATTGTAAATAAATTTTTTCTCTCTATATAAAAATGGCTCTGTGTGTGTATGTTCCAGCATAACTCTGGTACACAGATGACTTACTTCCTGGAAACAAATACTGTAGGGGTAAGACACTCCTAACATCCCTCAGGGTGTTTGTTCTGTTAAGATACAGCCTGTTGTGTCTTAAAATGGCTTCTACTGCCTTAAAATGGTTTCTACTGTACAGCACAGTGGAGTTGCCATGGTAACAGCTTCACAGTACTCCACAAGGGGGCTCCCTCTGGTAAGGGGGAAAATCCAAGATTAGAAATTACATTTAGTCCGGACATTTTCAACAAGGTTTTGATTATTCTTGAGGACAAATGTATGGCCATGATCAATAAAACATTACTGCAACTTGACCTGCCTGCACCACTACGAGAACGACATGACATACTTCACGCAGATTACATACAAGAAAAGAACTACAACGTCGAACAGCTTAGTGCATATATTGCGGACAAGAAGCCACTTCTAAATCAAGATCAGAAAAAAGCATACCAAATGATCATGGATCAGCCAGCAAAACAACAAGGTGGTATCAGTTTACTTGACACTTCTGGGGGCACAGGGAAAACATTTTTAACTAATTTAATTCTCACCTAAATCAGGGCTCAGGGTGAAGTTGCTCTTCCTGCCTAATACCGGATTGGGATAAATAAATACCCGGGCAACACTGGGTTATCAGCTAGTTGTAAATAAAATTACCATTAAAAAAAGAATTCAGGGTCTTTTAATCCAAACTCAAATGAAAGGCACTAAGTTAGAGAAGATAGTCCTAGCCAGGTGTAAAAAATGCTACTGGCTCACCGAACCGGTAATAATAATTACTACTACTACTACTACTACTACTACTACTACTACTACTATTATTATTATTATTATTATTATTATTATTATTATTATTATTATTATTATTATTTTATTTCTATACCGCCCTTCTCCCGAAGGACTCAGGGCTGTATACAGCCTAATTAAAAGCACAAAGACAAACAAAATTTAAAAATAATTATAATTATTAAATAATTGGCTCAGTTATAAAACCCCCAAATTTAAAATCCCACATTTAAAACCAATTAGAATCTTTACATTGATAGCCCGGCCTGGCGGAACAACAAGGTTTTGAGGGCACAGCGAAATATACGGAGGTCGGAGATCTTACGCATTTCTGGGGGCAGTTCATGCCAAAGGGCAGGGGCTCCCACAGAGAAGGCCCTCCCCCTGGGTGTCGCCAGCCGACATAATTTGGCCGATGGCACCCTGAGGAGACCCTCTCTGTGGAAGCGGACTGGCCAGTGGGAGGCTACTGGTGACAGAAGACGGTCTCGAAGGTACCCAGGTCCAATGCCATGGAGTGCTTTAAAGGTGGTAACCGACACCTTGAATCGCACCCGGAAGACCACTGGGAGCCAATGCAGCTCGCGCAGGAGGGGTGTCACGTGGGCACAACGAGTTGCGCCCATAACCACCCGCGCGGCCGCATTCTGGACCAGTTGGAGCCTCCGGGTGCTTTTCAAGGGGAGCCCCATGTAGAGAGCATTACAGTAGTCCAGTCGGGAGGTGACAATGGCGTGAGTGATCGTGCGCAAGGCATCGCAATCCAGAAAGGGCTGCAACTGGCGAATCAGGCGAACCTGATAGAAAGCCCCCCTGGCCACGGCCATCATATGTTCTTCTAAAGACAGCCGTGCATTCAGGAGGACGCACAGATTGCAAGCCCTCTCTTTGGGGGGCAAAGACTCACCCCCAATAGTCAGCGATGGCACCAGCTGACTATATTGCGATGCCATAGTAAAAAAATGTAAAAAAAAAGTTCCAACGATCAGCTGAGTGACGTGCGATCATTGGATTTTTTTTTTTTTACTTTTTAAGCATTTTTTTACTACCGGTTTGGGCGAATAGATAGTAAAAAAATGCTTTTAAAAAGTTTAAAAACGGCTCAGACGATCACGCGGCACAGCTGTGATTGTCTGAGCTGGATTTTTTTACTTTTTTAAAGCATTTTTTAATACCTATTCGCCTGAACCGGTAGTAAAAAAATGCTTTAAAAAAGTTTTTAAAAAGATTCCAACGATCACAGCTGTGCCGCACGATTGTCGGAACCTTTTAAAAAACTTTTTAAAAGCATTTTTTACTACCGGTTTGGGCGAATAGGTAGTAAAAAAATGCTTAAAAAATCTTTTTAAAAAGGTTCCGACGATCGCGTGGCACAGCTGTGATCGTCGGAACCTTTTTTTTTACTTTTTAAAAGCATTTTTTATTACATATTCACCTGAACCAGTAGTAAAAAATGCTTTTAAAAAGTTTTTTAAAAGGTTCCCAAGATCGTGTGCCACAGCTGATTTCCCCCCTTTGCTGTTGTACTTACCTTCCCAAGCCTCGTTTTGGCGTGTACTGTGCATGTGTGCGCAGCACGTGTTTGATGTGAGCTGCACATGTGTGTGCTCAGAGCACGCTTGGTGCACAGCGCGCCTGTGCAGCCAGAGAACCGGAGCAAACCGTTTCAGATTTCACCACTGGTCCTAACCCCTAATTCACACATATCGTCAAAGTCTGTTAATTCACAGCTAAAATCCAATAATTTCTCACAGAGAAATATGTAGTCCAATAATTTCTCCCAGAAAAATATAGACAGCCTCAAATTATTAATCATTTGGGGTTTCATTTCATCAGAATGAATACCTGACATCCAGCTTTGAAGAGTTCTGGTGAGATCCAATCTTGAAGCATTCTGAGAATTGACGCTCCCTAGATAGACAGAGATTTGATAATATTGATAAATAGTACTTCATATACCAATTTGTATTCAAGGTGTTCAAAAAGTAAACAAACAAACAAACAAACCAATGTTCCAGCTTGACTGAATAAAACACACTGATCATGTATGCTCTCCCTATTTCTGTGCAATCCAGAAATACAAGCATAGTATTAGTTATTCTTTGCATTGTAGTAAACTCCTTATAACCAAGAATTAGCGAAACTAATAAACATTGCTTATCCATTTGTTCAAATCTTGTCTTTACATAAGCAGACATATAAAAATATTCAGTCCCAAATTACTGAACTCAAGCCCTTGTTGGGTTTTTGTGGCTTCACATTGATTTTTTTTACATTTTGGGGTATATTGATAAAAACCAACATCTAAAAATTCTGGTCTGTTGAAGTTTCTAGTGTCAGGTTCTAAGTAACACCCACAACAAAAAAAGACTCTGAGGCTCGAAGTTCCTCAAGGATCCATTTTATTAGAGATGTCATATTGGCACATCTGGGAAAACCCGAATTTGAAGGCTTCCAGGTCTCCCCCACCCAAATGAAAATCCAAATCCCTACCCAGCACCCACATGTCCATCACATGGCCAAATCAATGCACCATCTTCCCTGAGTCTTCATGCTGCCTGGTGTCGGGTCGATGTTCAGGCTCAGGACCCTGGACAGCACCCCGAAGTTCAGAAAGCTGGTTAAAGTTTAGTGGAGATTCAGGTTAATGTCAGGGTTCCAAGTAACAACCCCTATGAAAAATGACTCCAAGGCTCGAAGTTCCTTAAGGATCCATTTTATTCGGAAAACCCGAATCTGAAAGCTTCCAGGTTTTCTCTACCCAAATGAAAATCCAAATCCCTGCCCAGCACCCACATATCCATCACATGGTCCAATCAATGCACCATCCTGTTGTGGTCTGCCAGCAGCCTGCGGAGCTGGCAGCGGAGTCAGACAGTGAGGAGGCTGGGGAGGAACAAGGGCCAGTCCTGGAGTCTGGGGAAGGCTCGGAGAGGGCTCTGCATCAGAGGCAGAGATGGGGCCAGGGCCATCTGGGAGTTATGCGTGGACTCTGGAGCCTCCAGAGGCAGACATCAGAGAGGCAGAGGAACAGGAGGAGCCTGTTCCTAGTGCACATGTGCAGAGTGCAGAGCTGCCAGAAGACAAGAACAGTTAAAACAAAAGGGACGACTCAGGAGTAAGGCCTGGAGATGATTGGCCCCTCCCATAAGGCTTAAAAGAGGAGCAAAGACACGTGGGACCTTTGCAGAAAAGCAACATTGTTAATTCTGTTCCCAGTCAGCATCTCTATTTGATTCTGGACTCTGTGTGGCTTTGCCAAGTAGGTCTTTGGCAGCGTGTCAAGGGAGATAAAGGTTGGTGATTATCCCGAAGGATTTCTCCCGAAAGACTTTTTGCAACTAATTGAAACTCAGCAATGAATGAACGTAATTCACAGCTGTTGCAATAAAAGAGGTATTTGGTACTACTTGTGTGTTTTAATGACTGAAGAAGCCTAGATCACAACACATCCCAACTGGAGATGCCTCCCAGTCACACCCCTCCAGGTGCAGAACAGGATGTCCTTGACTCCCAAAGAAAGGAATGTTATTATGGCTATATATCCCCCCAGCTCCATACAATCCCCCCTCCCAGTTTCTGGCTAATAGTGGCAGGCCTGAAGATCCAATGCAAAAGATGGCTTCCAGGCCTGACATCTAGTTTCCAGACTTCACTAGATAAGTGCTGATAAAAGGCAGCACACACAGATAGCTTTGTTCAGAAAGATTTCAACAGTTACTTGTGCATACTAATACTGTGATGAAGATCACTTCAACTTGGACTTCAGTTGGAAGGAGAAAATTTTAATAGAATTCTCACTGATAGACAGCATTATTATAACTAAGTGAGCCTGTGTACAGAGTAATGACTTGTCTTTCACTGGTACAATAATCTTTCCAGCCATCTACAAGTTCCCTGACTTCCAACATTTCCATTAAACCTCAGATAAGGTGAGGAACATAATTCTATGGAACTTTAGAAGATTGGGAAGTGGAGATAGGCAAGGAAACTTCAGGTTAACAGAAGAAACAGAAAATAACAGAAGTACCTTTCTTGATACCTCACAACCATTCAGTATGCACAGGCACCACAAAAAGAAACTAAAGCATACCCTGAGAAAGAGGGACAGAAAACAGAAACGGGGAAAAAAAAACATCTGGAAAATTGAAGATTTATCAGCGCCAAATGAAGATATTATCTGATAAATATGAGCCAGCTCCATTTGGCATGCCGATTCATGTCATTTGTGCCAATTTACACATTTATTACGGTCAGTGGTTTGTTTCCCCATTCCCATTCCAACTTGAAGCAATCCAGTGAGAAAAGTGTCAGAGTTGAGTAGCAAATACATGCTTTGCATACTGATGGTCCCAAGTTCAATCACTGGCATTGCTAAGTTGGAGAATCTGGAGATCTGTTCATAATCAACCTAGACAACATTGACAGAAGTAGAGTAACGCTCTGATTTGATACAAGACATCTTCCTCATTTATAAACAGATTGCACGCAAACTTTGTTTGCCACAATTCAATCCAGACGTGTGATTTCAGCCTTTAAAAATATGTGGTGATCCAGCAAACACAATTGGCAATTCATGCCTGGTCATGAGTAAATCTTATATGATTTAGACCACAATAGTGTTCACTGTGCAAGCAAAAGTGAAGATTGTGTCACATAAATTTCATACCTGGGAATCCCATTATCAGTTGTAAATTTCAGACCATTTCCTTCTTCTTCTTTTTTTTTCATACCTTGACTATGAAAGTCCCAAATACATATTCAAGAGGCTGACTATAAAAGTAAAAATCCATTTAAACAGCTACTTTCTCTGAGTTATATAAGGCAGTAGTGATCAGAATGCATGGCTATTGCAAAGAGACAAGGCCACTTTCATCTAAGTATGAGCCTTGGTAGTACAGTGGTCTAAGGCACCCTGTTATTAAGCTGGTTATTAAGACCAGCTGCCTGCAATTACTGCAGGTTCAAATCTCGCCAAGGCTCAAGGTTGACTCAGCCTTCCATCCTTTCTAAGGTAGGTAAATTGAGGACCCAGTTGTGGGGGCAATAAGCTGACTTTCTATAAATATACAAAAGAATGAAGGCTATTGCTTAGCGCATTGTAAGCCGCCCTGAGTATCCGGAGAACGGCGGCATATAAATCAAATTTTTAAAAAAGTATCATTCATTATTGATACACTGTAGAGCAGGGGTGTCAAACGATGTCGTCACGTGATGTATCACGACTTTTTCACCCGTTGCTAAACCAAACGTGGGTGTGGCCAGCACGTGACACATCTGGGCCGCGAGTTTGACAGCCCTGCTGTAGAGAGTCCCAGATTATACTATAAAAAATATCAACAGATAGGAACAATATCCACAAGTCATTACCAGGACAAAGATAATGATTAATTTACCTAACCGTAACCATTTCCTATTTGTCACTTTATATAATATATATTGACTTGGGCAGCTGTGCCCTTGCAAACCACTAAGTGGTGAAAATTACAGTGCAGCGTATCACAATTATCTAATTATCACCCCAAATACTCTCTATACAGTTATAGTGGCACTGAAAAAAGTGAGTTATAACCAGTACTTGAATTTACAATTGTCACAGTATCCACATGGACATGTGATCAAAATTTGGGCCTTGGCAACCAGAAATTCTGGTCCCAATTAGTTAAGGTTGCAAGTTGTGGACGACCTGTATTCTGTTCCTCCGCTGTTCAAGGAAACCAAGTTCTCCATCTTTCCTGCCTCTGAACCACATAGTGCAGATACATATATATATAAAACCAAAGTGTAAAATATATATTCCACAACATTCATCTCATGTTTTTTCCCCCCAAGATCAAAAAAATCAGCTCAAACACTAAACATGTTTATCTTCTTTTCTCCCAGTTATACGGGGAAATTTAAACTCTTACTTTGCTGTACGATATGCCATCAAACACAGAAGTTATTTCATCAGGAGAAGACACATTCACGGTAATAGGGTGAGATGAAACCAAAGAATCATCCTTCAGCACTGGGAGTAGGTCATCAATTAAAATTTGTTCCAGCTGTGGAGAAAAAAAAAGAGTTGATGGGAAAAGTTATTATTCCCCAAAATGATTTACTTAATTAGATAAAAGCAGGCTAATACATGAAAAACGATGAGCATAAATAAAATCATGCCACATGTCAATCTCACCTATCATAGGATAAAAGGAGTTTTGGATGGATAGCTAATTAACAGGATAGAGAGCAAAGAAACGTCAAAAAGATGTAGTTAGTGCAGCTCACTTTCTTGATTCTCTAGAATTTTACCTAAGAATTATATAAATATATCTATCATATGCCGGGTTGTCCCCGGTTCGCACCGGTTCTATAGAACCGGTAGTAAAACCGGCGGGAGGCTCCACCCACTGCCCCCGACATCATCAAAACACTTCTGCGCATGCGCAGAAAAGCGCATGAGTGAGTGAAGCGAGTGCGCACGCACGGCCCCACTGCAAACTGGTAGTAAAGGTAAGTAGAACCCACCCCTGATCATATATATCATCATTACATATTGTAAAATAGCTAATATTTGGTCAAGATGTTTTTCTACCATCAAGTTTGATAACTCAAGGAGGAAAATTTATAGATCGAAGCTTCTAAATCAGGGGCATTCAGCCTTAGCCATTTTAGGTCTTCTAGGCTTCAACTCCCAGAATTCACCAGCCAGAAGGGTTGGCTAGGAAATTCTGGAAATTGAAGTCCACTAGCCTTAACATTGCTGAAGTTGGACACCCCAATTATAAATTTCATATGTCAGAGCTAAGTAACTTAATGAAAGCTATCCCACTAAAAATACCTCAGCAAAGCTGAATTCCTGTTTTAAAAAAAGACAAAACCATTCACTTTATTTGGCTGCAATTCTACAGTATTTTTTCCAGGATGTTTCATTTAGCCTACAGCCCTGAGATCCTGAGTATCTTCTCAATCAAGTACTAACCAAACTTTATGTTGCCTTGCCTTTGACCTCAAATAACTCAAATAAGGTCATCTAATAGCTATCACCTGTTGAGCAGCCATACTTGAGCAGGTGTATCTTATTTAAATTATTAGAAAGGAATGTTTCTATAGATATTTTAGAGCAGCCTTGATACTTTAAATTCTCAAAATTCCTTAGTAAGTGTGGTCATTTATAAGAATTCTGAAGATGGAATCCATATAGTTGGAGGACCTTAGACTGAGGAAGCCTATTATAGCTGTTTGGCAGGAGTGAAAAACCAGGTCCACATGTGATGACGCAATTAAACTGATGTATAGCTAAAATCGTATGCACAGGAAACTTCTCAACTAACTGTTGGCAACCTGCTTAGAGTTAGATAAGGATAAACAGCACTTAAGGTTGAGGGGGTTGGGCTTAGTTCTCTTGTGTCTATATAGGAATTCTAGGCTAATTTATTTATTTATTTATTGGTTCGATTTATATGCCGCCCTTCTCCGGAGACTCAGGGCGGCTTACAATGCGTTAAGCAATAGCCTTCATACTTTTGCATATACCTGCTTAGTAGGGCTTTCGGCCTCCCCTATGTGGTGTTCTTTTTTATACAAAGTCAGCTTATTACCCCCACAATCCGGGTCCTCATTTTACCTACCTCGGAAGGATGGAAGGCTGAGTCAACCTTGAACCTGGTGAGATTTGAACTTGCAGTAATTGCAAGCAGCTGGTGCTACTTAATAGCACTTTAGTCTGCTGCGCCACCAAGGCTCTTTTCCCCTTTTCACTCCACAGCCAGATTCTATCATCCCTTTTCCTACATTATTCTATGAAACAATGAATCTCCAAGTCCATGCTGGAGATTCAACAACTCGGTGAAAATGCCTGTTTCCTAAAATCCTGGATGGACTATTGAGAAGCTTAAGTACTCTCTAATATAGGCTCTCTAATATAGGCTGCGCCTTGATGGCGCAGCAGACTAAAGTGCTGTTAAGTAACACCAGCTGCCTGCAATTACTGCGAGTTCAAATCTCACCAGGCTCAAGGTTGACTCAGCCTTCCATCCTTTCGAGGTAGGTAAAATGAGAACCCGGATTGTGGGAGCAATAAGCTGACTTTATATATATAAAAAAGAACACCGCTTGGGGGGGCCGAAAGCCCTACTAAGCAGGTATATACAAAAGTATGAAGACTATTGCTTAACGCATTGTAAGCCACCGTGAGTCTCCGGAGAAGGGTGGCATATAAATCGAACCAATAAATAAATAAATAAATTTTCAACAATGATCAGTATTCTAAGATCAGCATTATACTAATAATAAATTTATTAAAAAAGGCTAGAAGTCAGTGGTTGTGGGGCAGAACACGGGGCTTCAAAACTGATTTTAAAAAGCCCTTGTTGTATTTTTGGGGGGCGGGGGAAATTCAAACAAAATCCTTGGGCTAAAAAATGTCCATAAACATGAGTAATACTTCCTTTGTTCATATTCTATAATTATACAAAGACAAGAATTCTTACCATTTGCCAATTTTTTTCTTTAGCATTTACACCCATAAACTCAAAGAAACTGGCAAATCCTTCGTTTAGCCATAAGTCATCCCACCAATCCATGGTCACAATATTTCCAAACCACTATAATAAGTAAAAAAAAAAAAAAGCAAACAGCATTACAAAAGAAGATGAATAGGAAGAGAAATGTATCATCCATAAATGAGCTATTTAGATATTGCACAAGATATTTTTTTCCTTTTGTTGGAAAATAACACAAAGGCAACACAAACCACGGCTCAAAAATCCAGTTTTCTTCCAAGAGCTTCAGTTTTGCATTTAGATGGGTAATAACTGAGAAGGGGACATTTTTAGTGGCAAAACTCTATCATTTGAAATGAAAATTTACTGCTTTCTCTTGTCAAATACCAGTCTAAACCATTGTAACTTGCCCATATGTTGAGCAGCTATAATTATGGTGCTTTATTATTGAAGCTTTATGTTTGCCTGATTCCAAATAGTATTGTTAAATATTGACTGCATTTGCATAAACATTTATCATATGGGAATCATATGGCATATCCTCCTTCCATGTTCGTAAACATCTTGTTTAAACAAGTATAACTATAAGGAGCCCTAGTTTTTTTTTGTTTCCATTTTCAATATATTTACAGTATATATATATATATATTGTATAGGTACCAGTATATGTTGAAGATAAATATTACCAAATTTCTTCACACATTTTTCTTTTCCCTTCCTTTGTGAGAAGAGGGGCCAAGAGAAAAGAGTCCTTATCAATAGCACAACTCTTACAATTTAGCATGATTTATATATGCTGAATAATACAGAGACTGAAGAATAGCTACAGCTTTATGCTGTAGCAGCTGCCAAAAGTAAAGCCCCATCTAAAAATAAAATATTGATAAAGGATGAGATAAAACCTGTTTGTGAAATATATCCGAAACACCAAATTAACCTACTGTAATT
Source organism: Pantherophis guttatus (assembly GCF_059756535.1). Lineage (NCBI taxonomy): Eukaryota > Metazoa > Chordata > Lepidosauria > Squamata > Colubridae > Pantherophis > Pantherophis guttatus. Next base: position 25,124,133 of record NC_142070.1, on the reverse strand, counting down.
ATTTTATACCTCAGAAGGAAACAGATAAAATTCCTGACAAAAATGATTTATACGATAAGCACATTATAATTTCCTTGAATATAATAACGTATTTCGGTTTCGTGTTGACAACAATATTCGGTAAATCTCCAGAGGCGCTTTGCATAGTGAGAGGGGTGGCATATAAATGTAAGAAATAAACAAACAAACAAACACACTATACCTGATGGACAAGTTCATGTGCAACCACAGCTGCCACTCTTTGCTTGTTTGAAGCAGCAGATTCTTGTGAATCGTAAAGGAGATTAGTTTCTCTATAAGTGATCAGCCCCCAGTTCTCCATGGCCCCGGTGCCAAAATCTGGAATTGCTATTTTGTCTAAATGGAACAAGAGAGATGTTTTCTTAGTATTCAAACTCTTCCATTTCCCTCTAGTCCACAGGTGTCAAACTCGATCGCATCACATGATGTATCATGACGTATCACAACGTTTTTTGCCTTTGCAGAGCTCGGGTATGTGTAGCCTGCATGTGATGCATCCGACCCATGGGCCGCCAGTTTGACAGGCCTGCTTCACAGCCCATCTGCCTCTCAACAATCTGACAATGCCTGCTTCGGTGCTTCCAACACAGAAACTCAGTGCCGGGTATGACACGAGGCCACTACCCCATGAGCCCCCAGACCCCGTGGTCATAGGGGGCCAGACCCATTATGAGGTGTAGCAAATCCTCAATTCGAGGTGGCACAGGAGACAACTCCAATATTTAATCAAGTGGAAGGGTTACCCCTTATCAGAGGCATCTTGGGTAAAGAGTCGAAACATCCAGGCTGATCGCCTTATAGCCAAATTTCATGCAGAAAATCCAAACAAGCCAGGTGGAGGGTCACGTCCCTAAACTCTGCATCTGTACTCAAATTGTTTTGCTTTGCGCAGGTCGCCCTCGGGAAGTGAGGGGAGCCGAATGTCAACTTGCAAAGCTTTCAAGTTGCCATGAGCAGGAGGGAGGGAGAACTGATAGAGCTGATTGATTTCCCTAACTGAAGTGCATTCCATACATTCTTCCTGACCGCAATCAGAAGGAGGGTGTTGGATTTCACAGCCAGCCAAAGTGGTTAATTGGAGAATGTGATTTATGACATGGCCAGAGAGGAGAGACAGGGACATAGGGGAACGTAAATCTAAGTGGGATTAGTTCTAACTGCATCCAAATATTGCCGAAATGGTGCTCCTAATAAATGACTGTATTTCTTTGGAAGTTCGGCTCATGGCTCATGAATTAATTAGGGCATCTTTCGGAAACTTCACAACAGGATAATACTTATGAATACTTAAGAGCCTGGGGGCGCAGTGGACTAAGTGCTGTTAAAGTAGCACTTAGTTGCCAGCTGCCTGCAATTACTGCAAGTTCAAATCTCACCAGGCTCAAGATTGACTCAGCCTTCCATCCTTTCGAGGTAGGTAAAATGAGGACCCGGTTTGTGGGGGCAATAAGCTGACTTTGTATAAAAAAGAACACCACTTAGGGGGCGCCAAAAGCCCTACTAAGCAGATATATACAAAAGTATGAAGGCTATTGCTTAATGCAAAATAAATTGCGTTATATTGTTATATAAATAGACTAAGCCCATCCTCACAATACTTCTCTCTTCCAGTAGGGACTTTGATCAACCCAGATTGGATCTTGCAAAATTATCTTTGGATATATATATTCATTTGTGAGTACTATATGTAATAGACATGCAATCAGTCCATCTTTCACTACACACAGTAATACTTTTCACTGTTTCAGCCAGAGTAATTTCTATAGATTCTTCCTGTGATTAGGTTGATTTGATAATGGGACTCAGAAATATTTATTGATAAATTAATGAACTAAATCCACATGTAATTAATCATATCTGGCTCTATTCACCATGAAATATAAGAGCTTGTCTTTATAGCAGATAATCAATATTAGTTCTAATGAAAGAGATGGACTCAACAATCCTTGGAGGGCAATATTGCCACCAGCTTATAAATCAATCTGCTTCTCAGATGGAGAAGTTTTATGCAAGAATTTTGGACCCCAAAATCCCCATATCTTCTTTATGGTTTTTCAACTCAGGGGACCCTCGGGGGAAGGGTTACCTCCATGGAGACCCAGAGATCCCCCAGGGCGAGCTGGATGGGGGGAATGAAATAGGGCAGCATTATCAGAATGGAAGGTTGAGGGATTTACAGGGGTCGGAAAATGACTACAAACTTATGCGGTTTGAATTTCCCCTCCCTCCTCCTTCCTTTGGACCGAGTTTAGGCCTATGGGCCTTATTACGGCTACAGCCACCCATCTATCTTGGCCTGCTGAATTATTCCTAATTTTCCCCCTTCTCTATCTAGCCTGTCTGAACTCCCTGCCATGTAAAACCTCTTTGACGTAAATTTACAAACTTAAACCTCCTTCTGAGCAGGATACTTGGACTCCCGGATGCTACCAATCCCAGGAGGGATACTGGTTCTATGGACGTAAGGCTGATTGGAGGCGGAATATGGCTATCTTCATGCCCGGGTTTCCATCAACGTTTCCATGGGTTGGCCTAGGTGAGAGGATGGCTGCCCTGGAAACCTCCGGGGTCGAATGATATGCACCTCCTTTGCCATTGTCGTGAGAGGACAATGGAGCTTGGCGGCCTGACCATGGACTGGAATTTTCCCTACGTTTGTAACATCGGTGGTCCCCCTACCCTTGGACTTTGGCTCCCCTGATGATTATATGTATTCGGTATTGGAACTCCTCACCCTGCGAGATTCTCCCCTCTCGCAGGTTTGGCCCTCCACATTATCGAGGGCCTATCTCGATGACGGACTTTGGAGTCCAGAGAGATGGCATGGAGCAAGGAAGAATTTGTGGGGTTTTCTAGGGAATTTTTTAAAGATTTTAAGGGGTTCTGGGAGGGGGGTTTGTAATAATCTTTTTAGAGAAATTGGGAAGACGACTCTGGGGGATGGGGGGGGGAAATCCACCAGGATCAGAGCCGAGCCCAGCACAGGGTAACGATTTGGGGGGCGCTGGTCGAGGGATTGGGAAAGGGATGGGGGACGATACCTATGAGGTTTGTACCATCAGCACGGTAGATGGGAGGGGCAGATATGGCGGGAGCAGGGGACCATATCATGTGTTGGGGGCTCGCACTCGCTGTCTGAGAGCAATTGCTTGCCCCGGTCCCCACAGCTCCGCTCGGAGACTAGGTGGCTTAGATACTCAGGATCTGGGCCTTCGGCTGATGCTATGCAACACTAGGTCCATGGTAAATAAGCCCCCCCTCATTCACGATCTTATACAAGAGGGAGGAGCAGACCTGGCAGGTATTACCGAGACCTGGTTGGGCCCGGAGAGCGGCGTCCATCTGGTTGAAATGTGCCCACCAGGCTTCAGAGCATTCCATCAGCTGAGGGCCCAGGGGAGGGGAGGGGGGTGGCAGTTATTATTAACAAGGATCTGGGTCCAAGGGAGACCACTGTGCCTCAGATAGCTGGATGTGAGGCCCTCCTTGTGAGGTGGGGTCGTGGGGTTCAGATGGGCTTGTTGCTTACGTACGTGTCTCCCTGCCGTGTGGCAACAGCCCTACCTGAGCTACTCGACATGATAGCCACAGTGGCAGTAGATACACCCAGGCTTTTAGTCATGGGTGATTTCAACTTGCCATCCGTCGGTGAAACGTCTGAGTTGGCTCGGGAGTTCATGGCTTCCATGACGGCCATGGACCTGACCCAGTTAGTTCATAGCCCTACTCACAGGGGAGGTCACACTCTGGACTTGATTTTTGTCTCTGGCCAGTGGTTGAGTGGTCTTGTTATAGGGAATATAGATATGGAACCCTTGTCATAGACTGACCACTCGCTCCTTCGCCTGGATCTTCGAACCGCTACCCCTCACCGCAGGGAGGCGGACCCAATTAGATGGATCCGCCCCAGGTGCCTGATGGATCCTGATAGGTTCCAGATGGAGCTTGGGCCATTTCCTGAGGATCTAGCACATGACTCGGCCAAGGACCTGGTAGCCGCCTGGGACCGGGCGGCTGGTGGGGCCTTGGACCGAGTCGTGCCTTTGCGGCCTCTGACCCGGTGCCGATCCCGGGCGGCTCCTTGGTTCATGGAGGAGCTGAGGGAAATGAAGCGCTGGAAAAGACGCCTGGAGAGCGGTTGGAGGGCCAGTCTCGCTGAATCTGATCGAACACTGGTAAGGTCGCATATTAAGGCCTACCTAGTGGCGATAAAGACGGCAAAGTTTAATTACTTTTCCGCCTCTATTGCATCATCAGGGAATCGTCCGGCCGCCCTGTTCAGGGTAACCCACTCCCTGCTCCATCCAGGAGTGCGGGAGAATCCCTTGGAAGGCAGGGCGGAGGATTTCGGACAATACCTGTATAACAAAATCGCTCAGATCCGGGGGGATTTGAACTCTGACTGGGTAGATCAGGGCAGGGTGACGAGGAATAGTCTTGAGAATGTTATCTGGGAGAAGTTTGATGCTGTGACTCCCAATGATGTGGACAGGATTTTGGGGAGACTTAGTGCGGCCACATGTTTACTGGACCTGTGTCCCTCCTGGTTGGTACTGGGTTCCCGGGAGGTTACACGAGGCTGGCTCCTGGGTGTTATCAACGCTTCGTTGAGTGAGGGTTACTTCCCCGCCACCTTGAAACAGGCGGTGGTGAGGCCTCTCCTCAAGAAGCCGTCCCTGGATCCAGCGATATTGGCCACTACCATCCTGTCTCTAACCTTCGCTTCATGGCAAAGGTTGTTGAGAGTGTGGTCGCGCGACAGTTTCTGCAATTCCTGGAGGAAACATCCTATCTAGATCCGTTCCAGTCGGGTTTCAGGTCTGGGCACAGCACGGAAACGGCATTGGTCGCGTTGGTTGATGATCTCTGGAGGGCTCGGGACAGGGGTTGCTCCTCTGTTCTGGTCCTGTTAGACCTCTCAGCGGCCTTTGATACCATCGACCATGGTATCATGCTGCACCGGTTGGAAGAGTTGGGGGTGGGAGGCACCGTGTTATGGTGGTTCTCCTCCTTTCTCTCCGACTGGTCGCAGTTTGTGTTGGCAGGGGGGCAGAGGTCGACCTCGAGGCCTCTTATTTGTGAAGTGCCGCAGGGATCGGTCCTCTCGCCCCTTCTGTTCAACATTTATGTGAAGCCGCTGGGCGAGATCATCCGTGGCTTCGGGATGAGATACCACCAGTACTCTGATGACACCCAGCTGTACATCTCCACCCCAGGCCACCCCAACGATGCCCTTGAAGTTATGTCCCAGTGCCTGGAGGCTGTGCGGATCTGGATGGGGAGGAACAGGCTCAAGCTCAACCCTTCCAAGACTGAGTGGCTGTGGCTCCCGGCATCCCGATATAGTCAGTTGACTCCATCACTTATTATTGGGGGTGAGCCGTTGGCCCCCACAGAGAGGGCTCGCAATCTGGGAGTCCTCCTGGATATGCAGCTGTCTTTGGAGGAACATCTGACGGCTGTAACCAGGGGGACCTTTTGTCAGGTTCGCCTGATTCGCCAGTTGCGGCCCTTTCTTGATCGGGATTCCCTGTGCACAGTCACTCATGCCCTCGTCACTTCTCGCCTTTTCTACTGCAACGCTCTCTACATGAGGCTCCCCTTGAAGAGCACCCGGAGGCTCCAACTGCTCCAGAACGCAGCAGCGCGGGTAGTGACGGGAGTAGCATGGCGCTCCCATGTAATACCGCTCCTGCGTGAGCTGCACTGGCTCCCAGTGGTCTTCCGGGTGCGCTTCAAGGTGTTGGTTATCACCTTTAAAGCACTCCATGGCATAGGGCCTAGCTATCTTCGAGACCGCCTGCTGCTACCGACGACCTCCCATCAACCCGTGAGCTCCCACAGAGAGGGCCTCCTCGGGGTGCCATCAGCCAAACAGTGCAGGCTGGTGACCCCCAGTGGGAGGGCCTTCTCTGTGGGGGCACCCACCTACCCTCTGGAATCAGTTGCCCCCAGAGATAAGGAGAATCCAAGACCTCAGTGCCTTCCGCCGTGCCCTTAAAATCCATTTTTTCCAGCAAGCCGGGCTGGCTTAAGAAGAAATTTTAAAATGTTTTAATTGGTAGTGATTTTTAATTGGGCCAAATTTATATATCTTTTAATTGTTTTTAATATTTGTATTGCATGTTTTTAATTTTGGCTGTACACCGCCCTGAGTCCTCAGGGAGAAGGGCGGTATAGAAATTGGAAATAAAATAAAATAAATAAATAAAACATGGATTTCTTAACTGATAGCTAATATAAATTTCTACTTCCTTTCTACTTATATCTATCACAGTTAACTCAGCACTTGATAACACTTATTTCATCCTCACAGTAAACATTTTATTGACTGAAAGTACTTCTAAAGAGTGCTTTATTGAGTGGTCACAAAATTATAAATAAAAATACCTAAATAAATGCATAAATGTGTTAAAAAACCTATAAATCTTGCTTAAAGTAGATTCTATCCAATTCAATTGTGATATGATAAGCTTTCTCAATTACTGGTTGACACTACAATTTTAAATTGTTTTCCAAAACATGGCAATGACATACAATATGTGTGATCCACAGCCAGAAAATATCCAAAGTTAAGACAATCAACAGCGATTGAATACCTTCCTTCACATTGCTTGAAAGCCAGATATGTAGTTTAATGTAATGCATATGGTTTGCATATATGTTCTGTGGTTTAAGCTTATTCTGATATAAAGATTCTGTTTTAAATTGGTTCCACTGTTTGTACTTTTTTCAGCCTGATGTACTTTTCCCCTAGTTGAGAAATGAGATTAAAACGGCTTGAAAAGAGAAATCTGTTGCCAATCTGAACAGATTATACTTGTTGTTATGGACCAATAATTGGATGCCTATAAAACACAACTGTGAGCAACAAAAAGGCAATTATTTAAACTTAATTTTAGATAAAACAGAAAATTGTTTATGTGTTCTCTGAAAATTGTAAATTTTCAGAGGACACATAAACTGAAAACAAAATTGTAACATTCATTAAAAATGAAGAATAGAAATTTACCCAGTTTTGGAAGAGAATAGCTCATGTTGAAATAGTCTTCAAAGTAATCAAATACATCTTTGGTTACGTCTGCTGCATAGATGGCTGTTTTTATCTGGAGTGGTTGGGCATAAATGCGGAGCTGTAAAACAATGGAGAAGATGTTATAAGAGAGATTTCACCTTGATACCATATTTCTTCAGTTACTTCTTCTTCTAAAAGCTAACCTTCCTGATATGATTTAGAGCCGTGGTGGCGCAGTGGTTAAATTGCAGTACTGCAGGCTAATTTTGCTGACTACCAACTGCCAGTAGTTTGGCAGTTCAGTTCCCATTGGCTCAAGGTTGACTCAGCCTTCCATCCTTCCGAGGTCAGTAAAATGAAGACCCAGATTGTTGGGGGCAATATGCTGGCTCTGTAAACTGCTTAGAGTGGGCTGTAAGGTGCGATGATAGCGCTGTAAAGCACTATAAAGCAGTATATAAGTCTAAGTGCTATTGCTATTAAGTGGAGCTACAGGTAGTCCTTGAGTTACGAATGGAATGGAGCCTGCCCAGGCCGCAGGAGGCCTCTGGATGGCTGAATGGGGCAATGTGCAGGACAAATGTTGCAGAGCCTCTGCAGTTGTTCATAAGGGCAAACAACTGCTTTGGTGCTGCAAGATTCGTAGTTTTGGGCCTCATTCAAAAATGCTAGGGGGCGCTGCTCATGTAACTTCAAACGTTTGCTAAAGGAACACTCATAACCGGGGATTACCTGTATTAAATTATGGACAAGTGATGATATTTTTTTCAAACAATTTTACTAGTAAAATTGCATATTTTAACAGGTTTATTGATATTGTTAGTATCCTTAATTAATGTAGTCCCACACACAGACACACACACAGACACAAAATAATTGTAATTTGGACTTTCATAAAGAATTATCTCTGTGGATTATTTATTAACTGATGTTCTCAGCATCTTGCATTTAGTACAAGCATAAAATATATCAAGATAACCATAGATAATATAGTGTTCTATGCAAAGTCCGAAATGTTTTGGATATTATGAGAGTTCTTTTTATGCCTTCAGATACGACACAATTCTTTCTTTTTTTATTGTTAATGTAACCTTCATTAACAGAAAAAAAGCCAACATTTGGTAAGATACAATATCAAAGCACTAGAGCAATCTACTTGAACAGGATCCTGTTAAATTATAACTTTGGGTTTCTTCTTATTTGAATTCAGAAATTGTGAATCTGAACTGAATTGAAAACATAGTCTCAGGTAGCAAATGTTTGTTCATTATAGTCTTGAATAAAGAATCATGGGATTGGGAAGGTCATCTTATCTGATTCATTCTATACGTAAGTCTCTATTTTAATATTGAAAGAGCTTCCAAAGCAGAGTCACATATTAGGAGGTTTATCTTATTATTTCATTGAAATTTGATTCATTGAAATTTCTAGTCAATTTTTCAACTCCCACACGAATAGCAAAAAAAGTATGGAAGAACTGGATATGTCTAGTCTAGCAAAGAGAAGGATTAGGGATGACATCATATCCAATATTTGAGGGGCTGTCACAGAGTAGAGGGAGTTGACCAATTCTCCAACCCACCTGAAAGCAGGAGAAGTAGTAACAGATGGAAGATTATTATTAGGGAGAAATTTCCTGATAGTGAGAACAACTATTCATTGGAACAGCTTGCCTCCAGAAGTTGTGGGTGCTTCTTTTTAAGAAGAGATTGGACAGCCATTTGTCTGGAATGGCACAAGCATGGCATGGACTAGAAGACCTCCAAGGTCTCTTCCAGCTCTCTTATCCTATAATTTCTATGACCAACATGCATCACCTATACACATATCTATTAGGAGATATCAAGATTTTAAGCAATTGCATGAGGTCATATGGAATCAAATTTGATTTGAAAGGGAAGTTACTTTTTATTTTTTCATTCAGATGGTAGCCCATCACAACCTTGACAAATAACTCCTAGAAATAACAAAAGATGTGCTACTAATTCACACTAACTTGTGGTGGCCTACAATACAGTAAATAAAACCAAAACTAAATAAATTCCAATTTAAAGGTTCCTATTAGTCTATATATTAATACTAATATTATCCTATTAACTCTATTATCTATCCTATTATCATCTTTCCTATTACCTTCTCCTATTGGTATCTTATGATTTATCACTTTGTTGTTTGTATGTACACTAAAGCTTATGCACTGGAGACAAATTCCTTTTGTGTTCAATCACACTTGGCCGATAAAGAATATTCTATATTCTATTCTAAAAAAAACAAGCAACAATATTAGTAGGATAATAAAACATCAGTAACAATAATAATCTTATTATTGTAATCGAGCTGAATCCACATGGAGGCAAACAATAACTTCAAGACCCCATCGAAGAGTTCCATTGCAGTTTCTCTCTGGAAGGCTGCAGGAGTAAGTGCCAACAGGGAGAAGCTGTGTTCCTCAAGATGGGGGTCATGAAAATATCTCGACCTCAGTCATACAAAACTTAAAATGAGTACTTTGAATGGTTCCCCTTGGAAAGGATGCAAAGCATTTAAAATAAAGATTCCTTTGAGTGGAGCTCAGTTATGCATAGAAGCACATTCCTGTATATTTATCGCCAAATATAATACAAGAAAGGTTTGCCTTCTTGTAAGATATTTCTCAATTTTCCAACCTAGCGTAGACTTTCCTATTGCTTTCTCCATCCAAATAACCAGGGCAGAGCCTGCTTAGTAGAAGTGGGGAATGGGGGTGGGTAGTGGGGGGTGATAATCAGACAAATTTGGCTAAATGCTGCCACCTGCTGTGTCAGTCCTCCACCACATATATCTGGTAGATTGTAGTGTGCTTGGTGGTTCACAGAATGGAGTGGCTTCTTTTCAAGGCTGGTAGATGAGTATTAGGACATTTTCCACAATGTGTTATATTTAGATGAAGTTTTATTTCACACTTACTCTGAATACACGATTTCATTCAGATCCTTAGATAAAACTATAAGTGACAAGTATCTTCTCAGCATGTAGCATAATAACATAATTAGAAGGAAGGCAAGCTTCAAAATTACAAAGTCTTTACTAAAGCTTTAGTACGTGATGTAAGAGAACTTTGTGAAGTAGCACAATTAAGCAGAAAATGATAGGATCTCTTTTTGCAGACAGAGAATCCCAACCATGGGAAAATTACTTAGGATATGACTTTTGGTAAAAGCTATACTTTGCTTTTCATTCTGCAAAGCAAAACTTCCTTGGGAAAGATTGCGAAAACAACCAATGTCGATAGAACTTACCGGAATTCCACGAGATGAATTTCTTTCTTCATATTTAAACTGGTGCACAGCCCAAGCCACCAAGTAAGTACTCATTGGCACAGATTTCATGAATATTGTCTTTGTCCATTTGTTATCTAATGAAACTGTTTTCTGGAGAATAAAAATATGGAAGAAATAAATGAAAATGAAGCATTTCTGCAAAGTAAACAATTGTCTGTTATGATTCTTTTATGTACAGAATGAAATCCAGAACCTCAATATTTTTCATTGTTAATGTTCTTGTACGATAGAACTGCATCTAATTCAGTTTTCTGAATCTCTTTGTTGTCATCTTGTTATCCTCTGGATTTTTGCATCCCATTTATGGTGAGCCAAAATTATCTCTTTTTTGTTGCTGGAATATTGCTGAGCAGAATTTTCCTACTGATTGCTCTTTCTATCTTGCAATAATTTTTTTTCTGCTGAATATAATTTTTATTAAGGAATTTAATTACAATAGTTGAAACCAATGCATGCTAAATTTAGGAAAACTTAGAAAAAGGAAAAGAATGGAAGGCAAGAATAAAAAGTGCACACCAAAAAAAAGAAAACAAAGAAAAATAAAGAAATGGCTTACAACCTTCATCACAAGTACAAATGAAGTTAATAACTCTTCACCCTCTATAAGGTTAAACAGATATCTCTTCATCAGATATCTTATTCCTTACGTATAAGCACATCCACAAAACATAAAGTTTTCAATCATAGAGTCAATAAAAGACCATAAATTATTCCCAGAACCTAGACACACACAGAGAGAGACAGAGACAGACAGAGAGAAAGAGAGAGAGAGAGAGAGAGAGAAAGAAAGAAAGAAAGAAAGAAAGAAAGAAAGAAAGAAAGAAAGAAAGTCTGTCTTAATTTAACCTTAATCATTAAACCAACTGTATATTATTTCCTTTACTGTTAACAATTAGTTTGCTTCAACAGATTGAAACTTTAATTCAATCAAATATTGGTGTAGAGTTTTACTTGTCTTTATTCTGCTCTTTGTCAAGGTTTTAACAATCTCTTTTGTAAATCCAGTAAAACCTTCAGTCAGTTTCTTTTGCATATCCAGTAAAGTACCCTTTCCAAAGCATTCTCTTGGCTTATCATTTGAGGTTCCATATTTTATACTTTCTCTGACTTGTCAGATAAAATGTGTTCCACTTCTCCCATTCCTTCATTACATCAAATGCAAACTAACAGTATCAATATTGTAATTACTAATTCCTGTCTTGACCCCCATTAATATTTCCAACATTATAACATTTTGTGTCATATTATAAGTTCTATCATCAACTAACATCAAGAACAGGCTTGTATTTTCTTTTATCCTGCTTAAATCTTAAGTACTCTCTAGGATTTAGTTTCTAATGTCATCACTTATCTTGTGTTATGACTTGCAATAGCCGGGATAGCCAAAACAAATCTGTTTCCTACAGAAAGTTATTTATTTTTTAAATAACCTTATATTAAAAATAAATATTAAAAATAAATTAACTCTTAATCCTCTTACAACTTTTTTAGATCAAAATCTTACTTAGCTTTTTGCTGTTTATTTCAAAATTTAAATTTAAGCTTAAATCTTTATGAGCTTTATGTCTTATCTTTCTTCTGTTCAGAATTGCAGATAAACTCACCCAATGAAGACTTTTGAAACTTGTCATTTCAAAGATCTCTAATAGTTTGAGATGGTTAATAAGCAACTTCCGAAAGTAGTTAGGAAATGTCCAGCTTACCAGAAATGTAATCAAGTCTACAAAGTAACTTCATTTAAATTTTTTTTAAAAAAAATTCTATATGCAAACCATAACTTTTTTTTCCTAGAAATAGGTTAGGGAACCTAACTACAATTACTTAAGGATGCCTGCTGATAAGCAGATTCCACTGAGCTCAAATGCCCTTATTTCCAGGTAAATACACTCAAGGCATTAAAGTCAGTCCCTATTATACTCTTTTGATGATATTGAATAGATGTTTTTGTGTGTGAGAAAGAGGAAGAAATCAGAGGTGAAATCTAAAATTTTTCCCTACCAGTTCTGTGGGCGTGGCTAGGTGGGCGTGGCAGGGGAAGGATACTGCAAAATCTCCATTCCAACCCCACTCCAGGGGAAGGATACTGCAAAATCCCCATTCCCTCCCCACTCCTGGGGGAAGGATATTGCAAAATCTCCATTCCCACCCCATTCAGGGGCCAGCCAGAGCTGGCATTTGCCGGTTTTCCAAACTACTCAAAATTTCCGCTACCGGTTCTCCAAACTACTCAAAATTTCCACTACCGGTTCTCCAGAACCTATGAGAAACTGCTGGATTTCACCCCTGGAAGAAATAATCTCCATCAGTTCCTTATTCATAGAAGATTATACAAGAAATACCCCTTGTTACTTATTGAGAAGGGGAAATCTGGAAGTTATATAGCAAGTGTGAATTGGCCACAATGCAACACATAATTTGTACACATAAATATAATTGAAACAATACAATTGAAACTATATAAAGTCATACATCCTACCCTTTTACACTATGGCATTTCCAGGCATTGTGTTATTCAAAGGAAATTGTGCTTTAGTACTAATATGAAAAAGATATTGTGTCATTCTTTTTATGGAAAGGGGTTCAGGACTGTCTCCACCAGTGTGACAATTCTTTGAAAACTGTACACAGAGGGGTCAAATTTGGCTGTGGGGAATGCCAAAAAAAGAAAAATCAAGTTTGAAAGTGGCCATTGGATCCAAATATCTACAGCAGCAATTCTCAAGCTGGCCACCTTTAAGATGTATGGACTTCAACACCCAGAAGTCCCCAAGTTTGAGAAACCCTGGGCAAGGGAATCTAAAGGGGGGAAAAATGTTTTGGGAAAATTTCTTCTAAAATGTCTCTGGGAAAGTAAAAATGTATAACCCACTCTCTACTTCTTATTGTTAAGTGTATATGCATAAGCACAGAAATACAGCAGAAGAAAAGCATAAATGCATTCACTGAGACATAACATTTATGATTAGAACTACACGCATACAGACAGCAGGTATGCAAATAGTCTGATTAGTTCCTTGGGAAAAGTGTATACATACACATAGATGAGTCAGATTGGGCAAGAGTATGCTAACTCATTGATCCACGTTGCAGGATATATTAACTGGTAGTAGGTAGGCAGAGGGATGCAGTGGCTCAGTGGCTAAGAAGCTGAGCTTGTCGATCAAAAGGTCAGCAGTTCAGTGGTTCGAATCCCTAATGCTGCGTTAACGGGGTGAGCTCCCGTTACTTGTCTCAGCTTCTGCCAACCTAGCAGTTCGAAAGCACGTAAAAAATGCAAGTAGAAAAATAGGGACCACTTTTGGTGGGAAGGTAACAGCGTTCCATGCACCTTTGGCATTTAGTCGTGCCAGCCACATGACCATGGAGATGTCTTTGGACAGCACTGGCTCTTCAGCTTTGAAACGGAGATGAGCACCGCCCCCTAGAGTCAGGAACAACTAGCACATATGTGCGAAGGGAACCTTTACCTTTAGGTATGAAGGCAGGTATGTAGGCAGGCAGGAGATGGATGGATGGATGGATGGATGGATGGATGGATGGATGGATGGATAGATAGATATTAAAAAACAAGAAACAGTCTGTATACCTACCTCAACTGGCATGTTTGATAGGGCTTCATAGTCATGTTCATGAGTAATAGATATATTATATGTTGCTTTTTTGTTAGGTTCATCAAAGCAAGGAAATGATTTTCGTGCATCTGTTGGCTCATGATCAGTTGCTGCTATGTATCTTTGGAAAAGAATGAAAATGAATGTATTAAATCATTACTCGTGGATATTTTTAGTAATTTGTTAGAAGGATGGGGACAATGCTTACCATGCTTATTTCATTTGAATAAAAAAAGGATATTAGATACCTACGTCACATGTCCAAATTAGACAAAGAGTTAATTCTATAAAAGTAATATTACTAAACTTTCAACACATATTGATTGTAATAGTTGGAGAATGAATGGATGGATGGAGAGACAGACTGATTGATCAACACATATAACAAACAAGATTGCAATAAAAAACCAGGTGCTAAGGTCTTTCAAGTGCCTTCAGCATTTATCTGTGTGTGTGTATTTGTGTATCTTTAGAATAAGTTTTAGCAACTTGTCAAAACAGCCAGGTACTAGTATATTCATAATAATATCATTCATCACTCTGAGTATCCTTGTATAACTTTGTCCATTGCTCAAGAAATACAATCTAACAATAATAATATTAGACTGCAGAAGTTCACCGAGAAACCTACTGAAATAAGTTGGTATGATGATGTGTCTTATATTAATTTATATGTGGATAATTTAAGCAACCAAGGTAAACTGCTACTAAAACTGTTTCCAAAATTAATATTAAACATTTTCACATAAAGGTGAATTATGCTTTATTAACAGCATTGTGTGTATTGTGCACAATTGCCAATTGTAACAATTGATGAGAACATACAACCAAATTTGTCTCTTAAATTAATTCAAAGTGTTGGTAATTTTTCAACCACATGTTTAGAAATACTATCAACTGTATAAAAGTAAGAAAGGTCCAAACAAATATAGAAAAAATAATAAAGAAGACGAAAAACCATAGACTATAATTTCTCTGAAGCTTTATAAGTTTTCATTAAGAATCAACTTGTCAGGGTCCCTGGCTTGATCCTTCAGTCCTTTAAATTCTTAACAGTTTAAAAACTGGATTTAAAACTTTCATTAGAACATGTAGCTAGGATTTTCATCATTTACTGATAAAATATGTATTTGGAAATTCAGGCACGAATTTGAACTCTAGCTCTATCGCTATTGTCCCAACGATGATGACCTGTTAGAAAATGAATTAGAAACTACATTTGGAGTAGATAACCATAGTAGAGACAGACCATAAAAATGCTGTGTCATTTCCAAGGTCAGAGTAATGCTGTAGATATTGGAAAGGTCTTAACTTAAATACAACTTGCTTTGAAAAATGCTGACTGCTGTTCAAACCTACCTTTCTCTCATTCTTATTTTTTTATTCAGCAATTGTTCTCTTAAACCACTTTATTTATTTTATTTTATTTATTTTATTAAATTTCTATACCGCCCTTCTCCCGAAGGACTCAGGGCGGTGTACAGCCAGAAATAAAACCATGACAGTATGAAAATTAAAAACAATTAAAAACAATTAAATCAATTGGCCGAAAATTCTAATAAAACAGCCCATTAAAATAGTAAAAATATTATTATTATTTAGGCCAGCCCTGGTTGTTGGAATAGTAATGTTTTTAGGGCACGACGAAAGGTACGCAGGTCGGGAATCCTACGAATCTCCGGGGGCAGCTCATTCCAGAGGGTGGGGGCCCCCACAGAGAATGTTCTCCCCCTGGGGGTCATCAGCCGACATTGTCTAACTGACGGCACCCGGAGGAACCTCTCTCTGTGGGAGCGTACCGGTCGATGGGAGGCTATCATTGGCAGAAGGCGGTCTCGTAGATACCCAGGGCCATGCCATGGAGCGCTTTAAAGGTGGCAACCAACACCTTGAATCGCACCTGGAAGACCACCGGGAGCCAGTGCAACTCGCGCAGGAGCAGTGTTACATGGGAGCGCCGAGTCGCTCCCATAATTACCCGCATGGCCGCATTCTGGATCAGTTGGAGCCTCTGAGCCTTTGAGAAACCTATAAAGCCTTTGAGAAGCCTATAAAGCACTATGATGAGTTATATAAGTCTAAGGGCTATTGCTATATGAAATTTTTCATGATCCACAGCCTCTTTCACTTCATCATTCCAAAAATCATTCTTTTTCATGCTTCCTATTAATACACTTCCACATACTTTTGAGGCACTCTATAATACCATTACTTTCATTCTGTTTCAAATAACTTCCATGTCCTTGTTACTGATGCCTTTTATCACAAGCCATCACATCAATCATACTTTTCAATTTATTCTTTGCTATGTGTACATATGAATTAAATCACATGCAATACTGAAAACAAATAGATGTTTTGAATATGGAAGAAATATATGAGGCTGTACATTCCTTTCAACTCCCAAGTACATTTGACTAGCTAAGTAATATATCTTAGTTGATTTGGGGAACACCTACAGTTCTAAACCATCCCTCCCAAATAATATTGACCTGGCTTTCCTTACCCTACAACTCCTAGAATTTCCAGCAAGCAGATAATGAAAGCTATAGCCTCAATGCATTTGATGGATGCTAGGTTAGAGAAGGCTGATGTAGACAAAATTAGAATTATGTTCCAAAGTACCCATTAGTACATACCAAAATGTGGTGAAAGCACGTTTTTACATTATTTAACTTTCAAGGGTATGACAGCTTTGTTAGGGTAAAAGGATTCTTTACTGGTGCTGTTGCTAAGTACATATCCCTTAATGGTTTTGAAAGGAAGACTAAGATCAACAAATGGATAACTTGCCTTTCAATTCCTTTTCATCTGTTTAGCAGATTACCATAAAACAGATGTTCCCTCTTCTACTGTCTCGTAATATAGTCCATTAATTGTCAGGAGGGACTTGGCCCCACATACACTGTGTGTGTATAATGAGAGCAATCCTGCTTCTTCTTTTTTTTTTTTAGTTAACATTCTGCATTACCGATTTTGTGTCCACAATCCTGACTCACATCTTCATTTACTTCTAAATTTCTTCTTGCAATTGTAGAGTTTCTTCTGATTTTCATTGCACAAAATACAGACCGGTTTATGGCTTTCAACTGGAAGTTGAAAGAGTTCATGGATGGAACCAGATAGTGCTAACTAACTACCTTACAAACATATAGGACTATTAAGTCTACAATTTAAGGCACTTCTATGGCATTTCAGAAGTCAGAAGACAATCCACAATAGGGTCTTTGTAGAGTTTGTGGCACCACGCGACTTATACAATTTTCAGCCTGACCTATTCTTCTGAATACTTCATTAAATTTCATTTTATTAAGAAAACAAATTCCTAATTTCGAAGCCTCTACAAGCATCTCAATACAAACATGGCCAAACAAAACAATACATACTGAATCAGACCTTGGAAAATTATTTGTGCTAGGTTTGAGATACAAATAATGATTAATATATGTCAGTTCTAACATTGCTTCATCAATCCACACTGTTTCCTATTTACAATTCTGATTAAACATGAAGGAAGGAAGGATGAAACTCACTCAGACTGTCATTCTTCCAGGCAATATATCCAAATAGCATTGGATGATGCGAGTTGTAGTCATACATCTGGAGACTATGAGATTGGGAAAGGCTGGACTAAGCATGGAAGGATTCCAAACCTTTGGTTTAATATTTATTGTACTTTCCCAAGTAACATCCCTGTGATGAAATGAACTTCCAATTAAACAATAGCTTGTAAGATTTTCAGAAGCAATGTTCTCTATGCTGTAAATTTCTACCAACAATGCAGCCTGTTATGAAAGCCTACAAGATAGAATTATGTTCACTGCAGGGAACATGCAACCACTGCATCCTTAACATATGGCTGTCCAGCTTTTGCTTAAATTGGTCCTCCCTGGAGTGCTCTGTTCCATCATCTAACAGCTCTTGCTTGTAGTTTCCCTAATGTTGCAATTTCCACTCATCAATTCTAGCTCAGCCCTCCGGAGCAGCAGAAAGCAAGCCTATTTCAAAATCTGAGTATTTCTCAAAGCCTTAATGACTTGAACGCAGAGACAAGAGCTAAAAAAATCAGAGAATAATATTTTCTTAAGCTACATACCTAGTACATGGAATTTGCCAACCAGGTAATAGTTGGGTTGAAAATGGGTTTAAATGGATTGTCTTTGCCCTTATTATGTCCAAAAGACTGTGACTGCGGCATTGGAAAGATAAACACAGGGCCCCAGACACTCCATGGATGGAAGACCTGATTGTATTTGCCACCTATGAATGAAGTGCCTATAAGACTTTGTATGGACAAGTATAATGAAACATGGGACTCATACAGTAGGTTAAAAACATGATAGTTATACAAATGTATTAGAAATATATCTATACTTGAATGATATTTGTATTAGATAAGTACATGTAGTCCTCAACCATTCACAGTCACAACAGCACTGAAAAAGTGACATGACCACGACAAGCGCCGTGGTGGCGCGGTGGTTAGAGTGCAGTACTTCAGGCTACTTCTGCTGACTACCAGCTGACTGCAATTTGGCAGTTCAAATCTCACTAGGCTCAAGGTTGACTCAGCCTTCTATCCTTCCGAGGTCAGTAAAATGAGGACTCAGATTGTTGGGGGCAATATGCTGACTCTGCAAATCGTTTAGAGAGGATTGTAAAGCACTGTAAACTGGTATATAAGTCTAAGTGCTAGTGCTATTTTTCACACTTATAACCTTTGCAGCATCTCCATAGTCACATGATCAAAATTCAGACGCTTATTAGCTGACTCATATTTATGACCATTGCAGTGTCCCAGGGTCATGCAATCACTTTTTGTGACCTTCAGACAAGCAAAGTCAATGGGGAAGCCAGATTCATTTAACAACTGTATTACTAACTGCGGTGATTCACTTAAAAACTGTGTCAAGAAAAGTTGTAAAATGGATTAACAACTCTCTCACTTGGCCACATAAATTTTGGGCTCAATTGTGCTTGTAAGTAAAGGACTACCTGTATAGAATTGTATCTGTTTGCTGTTATGATATATCATATTATATTTTTTTTCTTTGTTGCACTTTTTACTTTTAAAAAAAGCAATAACTGTAGAAATTTACAGCATAGAGAACATTGTTTCCAAAAATCTTACAAACTATTGTTTTATGTATTTTTTTTTCTGTGACAATATATTTATTTCTATCATAAATGTCTTTGCATTTTGTTCCTTTTCTTTTTCTTATTATTTTAAAACCAATAAAAATGATTTCCGTATATGGACTGAGATGTAGAGATTTCCCACAGCTTGAGATCTTGTGTCACACCTGATGGACACCCCCAGTATCAAAGTCCTGTTTCAAAAACGACTGCACTTTGAAATTGTGATTAGGAGGATGAGAAGCAACAACCAGATTCCTCTCTAGCCTTCCACTGATACATTTCTACATATCTAACAGTAGTCAACTCTTAATCTGGATGCTGCCAAACAATTATATATAAACATACCTTACAGGCAACAAACGGAAGAAATTGTGCATTAAAAGGCCATCATTGTATAAATAATGAATTTCACTTATGATATCATAATAATTTAAATTAAACTACCAGACATATGTTTTCTGTCTTGGAACATTCTGTCTAACAATATAAAAGTATGATTAAGAATAAGATAAAGAACTTAATAGAACAAAAGCCCAAGAGATATGTGCTTATTTTGTTGCCTTTGCATTCTTTAAATATGTGGTAAATCCATAAGCAAAAATAAACCATATTCCTAGAACCACCATCTCCGTGTTGTAGCTATCATTATCCCATTATATATATATACACATGAAAGACCACAGTTCTGTGGTGAGGAAAGAGAAGGTGTAAGATGGAGAGAGAAAAAGAGAGAAGAGCCTTGTGCAAAAATTAATAGTGCAAAAATGTTAAAAGAGAGATTTACTTGGTCTTTCCATTCTCCTCATAGCTTGTTCTATAAAATCCAACCAGGGAACCATTCAAATAGCCTTTGAACTTCATACTCAGGAAATAGTTGTTAGGATGCAAGTCTTCTTCTGCCTCTATCACCACATATTCATGTGGTTCATATCCAAAACAATGCTTTATCCCAATGACCTGGCCTGAGAATGTCCTGAGCTCAGGTATTTCCGTAATCTTTGTTTCTCTCAGGTGAAGCCACAAATGTCTGGTTGTCTGTTCTTTCAAGCTGATGGTGATATTTACCATTCCAGTGTACACCTCAGCTTCCATCTCAGGAATCAAGTCTAAGTCGTAATGAACTGGGTAAAAATAGTTGGGCAGCCTGAAATTCATCCAGGGTCCGTTTTCATCATTTTTGGCACTGCAAAACACACTGGTCTCTGAAGGATGTGTGACCTCTGGAGCAGTGGATGTGGGTGGTTTTGTTGACACTTGCCCATTGTCTTCTGAAGGATAGCAGGCCTCAGGTTTTAATCCTAAACCTAATCCGAGTCCCAAAATTAAGGCCACAGCAGTTACCACTCCACAAATGATGGCCACGTGCTTGCCTTTCATGCAATACATTTTGGATGACTTGTCTTCAATATCCATTCCTTGCATCTCCCACGGTGCTTACCAAACTTACAACTTAAAACAGACACATTAAGCAACAGTGCGGTGGCTTGCTTGCTCTCTTCTCTCTCTCTCTTTCTCTCTTTGGCTGAAGAAGGGACTCCGGCTGTATTTAATAGGCTCTCTTCCTCTTTCCTTCTCATCTGCTTTTGCTTGCCTCTCTCCTCTCTCCCTCCCCTCAGTTCCCTTTTAGACAGTTAACAAAAACAAAAAAAAAAGTTTGATTTTTTCCAAAGGAAAATGACTGGTAAAGCAGGAATCGGTTCAGGAGAGAAGAGAAGAGGAAACGCATGCAGAAGAACTTTGTGGCTGCTCCTATTTGCCTTATAAGCAGCACAGCCCCACCCCCAACTCCTCCTGCTCTGGTCAGAGTTAAATATAAAACGGTGCTGTGTTAATCAGCAGTTGGAGATGATCAAATGCCAAAGCTCCGTCAGCAACTTTCTAAAAGACAGCACACCGCTCGAGAGAGGTGTCCCTGATCAAAAATCTCAACCTTTGTTACTACCTTTTACCTTTCTCATCCAGTTTCTTTTATGAGCAGGATTCTCCTTGGACTTCCACCTCACGTATTTGTGGAGGGGGGAAAAATAGTCCACGTTCTGGATTTTTTTGGGGAAAAAAATTCCTTTCCACTTCTTAAAAAGTTTCTATCTGGGTTTTTCAAATGGATGAGCTTTACTTTCAGTTCTCCTACACTCTGTTATTCCATGTGGTTGTGGAAAGAACATTAAGCTCCAAATGCAGCTTTTCTTTTCTTTTCTTTTCTTTTCTTTTCTTCTTTCTCTTCCACTGCCTGTTTCAGACAATAAATGTCAGCTCTCTCTCTTCCCCCCCCACACACACAGAAAAGCCAAATGTAATCCCCAAGAATCCACTCTAATTTGCATACCGAGCAAACAGGCGGCAGTGGACATACACATCTGATTTAGCTATTTCTGATTCACACTGTTTGTTCAAAGAGATAATTTGGGTACTTGGAGCAAAGATAATTTCTTTGCTCCACGTTACAAATATCAGAGCAAATGCATGAAAAAATAAACTTGACATTCAAATGGTTCTTATCCCATGCATGAATAGTTTTTGCAATCTTTGAAAACTATGCATTTCCCAGAACCTATTCTTGCATTCCAACGAATGTGCCAAGAATAACCTCGGGATTAGAGGGGTGGGGCAGCTGGGTTGCACATTTAGGTTCATCCTTTTCATGTAGAGAAGCAGCGTCTGAAACAGAAAGTTTTGCAGGAATATGGATCTGGAGATTTGTTACTGAATGAAATCACTTTGAATTGTATAGGTAAAGGTAAAGGTTCCCCTCACACATGTGCTAGTCATTCCCAACTCTAGGGGGCGGTGCTCATTTCCGTTTCAAAGCTGAAGAGCCAGCGCTGTCCGAAGACGTCTCCGTGATCATGTGGCCGGCATGACTAAACGCCAAAGGCGCACAGAACGTTGTTGCCTTCCCACCAAAGGTGGTCCCTATTTTTCTACTTGCATTTTTTACGTGCTTTCGAACTGCTAGGTTGGCAGAAGCTGGGACAAGTAACGGGAGCTCACACCATTACGCGGACTAGGGATTCGAACCGCTGAACTTCTGATCTTTTGATTGACAAGCTCAGCGTCTTAGCCACTGAGCCACGGCGTCCTTTTTGAAACGGTATACCACTGCTCATAAATAGTAATTTTGCAGAAAGATGTCATGTTTAATAGTACAGGTAGTCCTCCACTTACAACAATTGAGCCCAAAATCTATGTTGCTAAATAAGAAATTTGTTAAGTGAGTTTTGCCCCATTTGAGGATTTTTCTTGCCACATATATTAGTAACACAGTTGTTAAGTGAATCTAGTTTCCCCATTGACTTCACTTGTCAGAAGGTCGCAAAAGGTGATCACATGACCCTGGGACACTGCAACCATCATAAAGAGTCAGTTGTCAAGCATCCGAAAATAAATCACGTGACAATGGGTATGCTGCAATGGACATAAAGTGTGAAAAATGGTCATAAGTCGCTTTTTTCAATGCTAATGGTTGCTCAAGGAACTGTTGTTAAGTCTAAGACTACCTGTACTATGTAGAGGTCAGCTGTTGTTCTCTTATGGGTTCATTGAAAGGCCCAGCTTGACAAATGGTGCATAAACCTTTACATACAACAGTGTGTGAAGCAAGTAGAGCACCATGGTAGCCTAGTGGTAAAGAGTTCAATCCTAGGTAACGGCAGTTTTTTCTCTCCTAGCGCACAAAGACAAAGTATCTGCTGTGAATTCCACATGGCATCAGGAAGGGCATTTGGCCAGGGGTGGGCTTCAAAAATTTTAGCAAGGGGTTCTCTGTCTGGTTGCTGGGTGGGTGTCGTCATGGTGGGCGTGGCCTACTTGGCCTTCTGCACCATGGCGGGAGGGGGAATTTTTGCTCTCCCTGGGCTCTCAAGGCTTTCCTCGAGCCTTTGGGAGGCTCCTCAGGCTCCGGGCCCATTTCCGGCCTTCCTGAATTTCTGGTAGGCCTGTTTTTCGCCCACCCTGAGCCTCTGTGCACGTCCTACGTTTACCTGCATCCAAAACGGGCCACGTGGGGACTCCTGGGAGGGAAGAGGTGGGGTGGGCAGGGCCATCCAGGAGTGGGATTTGGGGATTCTCCAAACTGCACAGAATCTTAGCTAGAGATTCTCCCAAACCCCTGCAAATCCCCAGCAGCATTCGGCCAGTAAATGCTCAACTCCATCCAATCACCCTGACTTTTTATTATTTATTTAGTTACTTAGTTTGTCAAACATGTACAAAATAATAGGAATAAGTATAAACATGGACATGAATACAGGAAATGAGTACAAGAAATGGATTGACCGCAAGGCCTATGAGGAAGTTGTGGCAGGAGAAGGAAGATTAGAGCCTGAAAAAATAGAAATGGAGAGGCTTAAAGAATAAAGGGCACTTACACACTTAGGTATCAAGTGTAATCACATGATTTAGAAAGAAGGGCTCAAGGACCGTTTAACAAATAGAGTTAATAGGGTTGGTGTGAAGCAGTTTCAGTTCTTCTTCCTTTTATTATATCATATATTTAATTGCTTTGCCTTATTGTTTCCTTTTCTGCATTCCCCCAAACAATGCTTACTCTGAAAAGGAATAGCATGATGGCAGTGGTGAAATCCAATTTTTTTTACTACTGGTTTTGTGGGTGTGGCTTGGTGGGCGTGGCTTGGTGGGTATGGCAGGGGAAGGATACTGCAAAATCTCCATTCCCTCCCCATTCTGGGGCCAGTCAGAGGCGATATTTGTCAGTTCTCCGAACTGCTCAAAATTTCCGCTACCGGTTCTCCAGAATCTATCAGAACCTTCTGGATTTCTCCTCTGCATGATGGGTATAACTAAACATATCTGAACTTAGCTGTATAATATTGTCCTGAGAATCAATTTAAAGTCAAGTAAGCAAGGATGAGACTACAGCTTATTAATATGCATTTGAAAAAAATAATCCATTCTATTATATAGTACACAACAAAACCTAAACAGGTTTCAACAGTCCTCGGGACAAGCTATCAAACTATGGGTAAAGTTTGGATTCTCCAGTCATAAAGTGCTTCAGAATGGCTCTTCAACTTGAGGTAAAATAGCCCTATTGCAAAAGTGGGCACCAAAAAGCAAGAATTACGGTAGAACTATGGAGAATATTTTTTAATTTTAAAAAGTAGTAAATATTTAACGATGAACTTGAGACTGATATCCAAATTTCTCCTTCCTGTTCCTTTCCTTTCTCCTTTGACTGGTAAAAATTATGCTGATGCAACCACTCTATATACTATTGTAATAAGATTATAATTTTTATAAAGGTTGACATACAACAGTGTGTTTAACAGGCAACAGGGAAACATTGTGACGCAATGCATTGAACTCGATGGTGCTTCCAAATTACATGAACTAGTTTCTCATTAATTCCATGTCTAATATGGAGGAGACATCACATGAATTGCTGTACATTCATAGCAGTGCAGAAACAGCTGTAAAATTTGGAAAACTGTAAGCATTTTTATCTTGCCCAAGCATAGACATATAGAAAGATTTTGCCCTGCATATAAAAGTAGAGTCCTTATCTTGGTGCCAGTCCAATGACAAATGCCATTTTTAAAAAAGGATTACACTTGTTATTATTGGCCAAGTTTAATGTAAACAGCTAGTGTCTTGCTCATATCTGATATTCATTTGCTAAACTGGAAAATCCTGATCTGATGTAAACTTATTTAAATGCATGGTGCAAAGAATTAAGGACCTTCTTATATACTTTATCACTCCCCCCCCCCGATTTTCTTTTCATCCTTGGTTCAAGAAACATGAAGCAATAAAGTAATCAATCAATTTTGCAAACCAGGATATATGTAGTTCATGCATATAACTTTATATGTTTGAATGAGGTTTTTTTTCATCTTGTGGCTTTCATAGTAATATTTAACAATATTCTGGAGAGAAAATATAGATTTAAAAAACACAATGATTAAATAATCATATTAACATTCATGGAAAAGGGTGTACTGTCTTCTTCAATCTGGTTTCCTCCAAATATACTGGACCACACTTCCTTGGAATCTTAAGCAATTTAATCTCAGCTCTGGAGAACCCCAAGCTGGGGAAGATGGCTTTATTGTACCAAGAAGAGAAATGATTGAATCCTTTGCACTTTGGATTTACTACTTTGGAAGCAACAGTTGAAGGGCAATTGATGGTGAACAAGAGCCCAGAGTCCCTACAACAAACACGAGGGACCTGAATAGTGCAGATAAGTCATTCAATTGTCTCTAGTAGTGTCAGTTTGCCATTAGTAAAGACTTCGGTGACAGATAAGAATCTTGTTTCCCCTTTCTCAGATTCTCCAAGCAGAGAAAAACGAGTAAGAAGAATAAAGAAAGGTAAAATAAATGTCTATTACGCAAGCATACAGAATTATGTAAGTCCTTAAAACCACTTACGGTGCCAAAATACACTCAATCATCTTAGTAATTGTGATAACTTAATCTAATGACTGAGAATCATAGAAACTGAGCATCACATGCCTATTGACTCAACGCAAGTACTGTGCAAACTATTTCTTTTCATCACATTTTTTTCCTCTTAAACATTATAAGCTCATTGTGGTATTAACTAGTGGAAGAAAGAAGGTGAAAAACAGCACTTCTAAAACACACAGTTATTAATGATAAGAAAGCTATTTACATTGATAAAACCTTTGGCAGTTGGTTATATTGGCAATTAGTGATTAGAAAATTCTTAGTAATTGTTACAATTGCTCTATAAAAATTATTCTGTTTTTTGTACTCCAACGTTGTAGAAAGAGAAAACATATTTAAGAAAGTTCTCTTAATATTTAGCTGGATTTCCCATCCCATCTTGTCATCAAATTCAGTATTTTAAAGAATTTAGTAGATGGTATTTTTCTGGGAGGAATTTATACCCATTACTGACCACTATCAGTCTGAAATTTTAAAAAAGGCAATTTGTATTTCTCTATAGTAAATTATTTAAATAATTTGTAAGTGTGCCCATTTCAAAATGCCATGTTTGCCTGTGAACCTGAGTATCACACAAAGGATACCAATTATAAGCAATAAATAACGAACAGGTCAAACAAGTATACTGTATCCTCATATAAGTGCAGGAAAAAACCAGAATAACTTCCTTAATTTGAAATAGGTACTGAGCCAATTTATTCCAAAAAAATGACCAAACAATAATAATTGTTCTGAAACATTTTTGTTATGAAAAACTACTAGACCAGAAAAGTTTGGAATTGTTCAAATCATCCCAATTTTGTTCCTGAAGATATTCTGATTCTATTATTTTATCCTCTAATTTTGCTGATGATACAGAGACATTTTTACCTGTACGAAGTATTTTGGATGCTTTGTGCAGTCTCAAACTAGAGAGCTACAAGACCTCGTACTAGAAGCCTCAAGATCTCTCCCCCAATCCTCTGAGGGAGTTTTTGTAGTTTTGACAGATGTCAAAAATTGCTACTGAGCAAGAAGAGGTACTGTGTGAACCATTTGTTCTAATGGGACTCATCAGGCATAGGTAATCTCTTTATCTTCAAGTCCTTTAAGGTTCATTCTAATTCTTCAGTGGCACAGAAGGTTCATTCTTCATTCTTCAGTGCACAGAACCGTCTATGGTCAGTAACAATCATAGCATAGGATGATTCATAGCCTGCCAACTAAGAAAGCTTTTAATGCGGCTGAACTCCAGACCGCAGATATACTTTTTTATCTTTCTCCATTCAAGTGCACCTAGGGGACACGGTGGCTCTGTGGCTAAGATGCTGAGCTTGTCGATCAGAAAGGTCAGCAGTTCGGCGGTTCGAATCCCTAGTGCTGCGTAATGGAGTGAGCTCCCGTTACTTGTCCCAGCTTCTGCCAACCTAGCAGTTCGAAAGCATGTAAAAATGCAAGTAGAAAAATAGGAAGCACCTTCCATGCGCCTTTGGTGTTTAGTCATGCCGGCCACATGACTACGGAGACGTCTTCGGACAGTGCTGGCTCTTTGGCTTAGAAACAGAGATGAGCACCGCCCCCTAGAGTTGGGAACAACTAGCACATATGTGCAAGGGGAACCTTTACCTATACCTTATACAAGTGCACCTATAGAAATCTTTAATAAACTGAGTAACAATTCACAATGGCCCTACGTCATTTATGGCATCAAGAAGACTGGAGGAATCGTGTGGGCAAACTAAGCTTGAGTAAAGTCAGACCTATGTGCAACGATATCCCTCCCTCAAAAAAAAGATGCAATTATAGCAGCAACATCTACACCTACTCCAGAACTTTTGGAGTTAACCACATTCATGGTTAAGCAACTGCTGTAGAAGGCTTTTGCCTAATACAGTAGACTGGAAGAGATCCAACTGCTCCTTCAATTATTTGGCATATATTTTGGATTCAGTCCACAACTCAAGCAATATAAAAACCATTCATAATACTATTTTCCAGGACACTACCCCAAGTGGTGGTGACAAGAATTTAAATTCAAATTAGGTCAGTTTCAATTACATTGAACATTATTAGGGTTTGTTGTTTTTTTAGGTCTGTCTAAAAAGAAGTGTTAGGGCATTCTATTGCATACAGTACCTGCTCTCTTGGAGGCTGCATTCAAATAAAATTAACTTGTCAAGACCAGATTGATAAATGAAATTGGTATTTGTAAGCAGAACTGCAGGTGCAGTATAATAATGGAATATTTTTAGTCTTTGATGCAGCATTGTTGTTAATTCCTTAATAGCTCCCTTGTCACATATAAACAAATATAAAAGACTCACTATATTTTCCTTTATTTCATTTTAACCTCAAACAGTAAAAAGAATGTAGAAGTTTCCAGTAGCTCTGAACCACAATGCTAGATGGGAAGCTGGGAAGCAGAACAGCCATATAACCATTCCCTTGACAGATACTTAAAGAGAACAAGAATTGTTGAAAGTATTCAAAGACTCAAATGTAAATATAAAACATATGCAGGGGAAATTTCAGCCAACGTACTGAAATGTTGGCACAGTTTCTGATTATGACAAATGTACACTGCAAATCAGTATATAGTTTTGTTTGTGTATTCCTTCTAGTCAGGTATGACATTTGGTAAGTATATGGAGAAGCCCATTTAATTTTCTCATTAATATTTTTGATAGTGGTTCACCATTGTCATTTTTCTCGGCCCAAAGTCATCTTCTATATACAAAATATATACCATCTGTATATAAACAGAGAGCCAACCTTCCTTTCTGATGATGTTACCTAGTTGTGTAATGAAATATCTGTAAGACAATAACCAAGCTCAGAGAGCACAAAGGACCTCACAGTTCAACCCTGAGCTGCAAACATTCTCTTCTATTGGTACCAAAGTCATCCAACTGGTTTCCATGACCAAGATAGAACTAGCCCATGGGTTATTGATTCTTTTATCCAAAGAAGAGAATGCATTTAATTTTGTTTCTCTTTGGAAATTGCTTCTGGATTTTGTGCTTGCATTAGAAAAAAAATGAAATTTTGATTTTGTTTTTGCTAATTAGATAGGTTTGTTGTTATAGAAATGGCTAATATATACCGTACTATTGTGTAAAAGTAAAAAGTTAAGATTGTAACATTGTTATTTTCTACCATGCTAAAGGCAATTGGAAGTCGGTGCCTCTGTCTTTCCTTTTTCCACTTTACAGTACATTTGGAAAAAGGAAAGACAGAGGCACCGACTTTCAATTGCCTTTCAATTTACCTTCCCCTTCCTAGCATTCTATTACTTTTTTGAATTTCTCTTTGTATTTTATATTTTGATAAATGAATAAAAATGTAAAGAAAAAAGAAAAAAGAACAAATACATGGATTTTTACACTACTCAATTAGTGTTTTAACTGTTTGGCTATACTGACTCTCCAGAACATCTATAATAAAAAATAAATGTTAGTTTCAACAGGTTTAATACCAGATTTCTATTTGGGAACAAGCTCCCAAACAGCTCCATAGAATTTATTTTTGATTATACATGGTCAGGAGAATCAGTTTGACCAAACAGTTAAAACACTAGTTGAGTAGTACAAAATCCCATGTGCTAGTTCTGCCTTAGTCATGGAAGCCAGCTGTTGGTACCAATAGAAGAGACTATTTATACAAGTGATGTAAATTTTATTATCCTTTTTTAAAAACATTTTTTTTGCATTTTTAACTTGAGAGTTCTGAGAAAGCATTCTTTATTGTTGTTTGCAACTTTCCCTAATATACTGAGTTTAATATGGAACTCTGTGGGTGGCAGCATCTAACTGGCCTTCTCTGGGCTTAAAACCTTGGTCAGACAGGGATAATATGTGGCTGGGACTTCTCCAGGGAATATAAAGGTTGTAGGCTAAACTGAGAAATCACAAAAAAACATCCCAAGCAAATAATTTTTGCATTGCTGCCAAGAAGCTCTGGCGACACATTCAAGAATTCACCAAGAACCGAGTTCAGCTTGAAGAAAACTTTACCTTATCTCTAATATGTAAGTTTTGAAAGTATATTTATACATGTTTTTTAAAGGTTACTTTTCTCAAACATATATTCATGTTTGGTCTCAACTTTCTCTAATAAAAGTCTTAAAAGTATATATGGGTCTTTTGAAAGGAGATTATTTTATGATGAGATTGTTTGCTGTCTAGAGTATTCGGGAAGAGATAGCATACAAGTAAAACAAAGTTAATAAACATTTTGGGTGGGGAGGGCATAGATTTATGAGACAAGAATGATAGAATTTCTGTCTGTACATGATATGGCAGAATCTGTTTTGAAGGATTCCATCAACCTCATTGAAATCCATGGCAATTTTCTTTTACATCTGTCTTTTGAACTAAGGACTGAATGAATTAAAATCCTAGTGAAATAATGACAGAAATCCCAAACATATATTTCATTTATTTTTTTCAAAAAAGTCTTCAATGAGATTTGCGATTAACTTCTTCCAGTAAGAAATAATGCAATTGGATTTAAAACCATAAACCTTAGAAAGATAGGAAGATATGACTTTTGACTTCTTATATGAATAGTTCATGTATCAGCCCTACTCAAATACAGCAGTCTTAACAATTTTTGGGGAAAAACACTACATAGGTAGCTGATAAAGTCAAAATTCCATTCTTTCCAGAATCTGATTGTGTTTATGATTGTTTTCTCACATCACTCTAAGCCATGGCTTCTTTAGTTATAATTTGCCGAATAAACCACAATCGGTTGGGCTAGTATAATATATTAAACAAAAACAAATGAACTTTATTATAGTTTTGCATTCTATGTGAACCAGACCTGTCTGTGTATGTGCTTCTTTTTTTGACATAAATAGATTTTAACCATTAGAAATGTTGACCTTGTTTATATTATTTAGAGTATTGTTCAACTGTTTGGAATCCCCATCATATATCTGACATCAGTACAATTGAACGGGTTCAGAAGTATTTCACGAGAAAAGTCTTGCACTCTTCTGTACACAATAGAATTCCCTATGCTACTAGGCTCGAAATTCTCGGTTTGGATAACTTAGAACTGCATCGCTTGCGGTCAGACCTAGGTATTGCATACAAAATTATACTTAGTAATGTTTTACCTGTAAATGAATTTTTTTGTTTTAATCACAATAATACACGTGCCAACAACCGTGTTAAACTCAATGTAAATCGTTCTAAACTTGATTGTAAAAAACATGATTTCCGTAATAGAGTTGTCGAAGTCTGGAATGCCCTACCTGATTCAGTTGTCTCACCTACAAATTTTCACAGTTTCAGTCACAAATTGACTTTTGTGGACCTTACTATTTAAGTGGTCAAAATTTAGTGCATAATTGCACTAATGTGCCTATCGTCCCTGTCATTGTATTTTTATTCTTATTATTGTTCTCATTTTTGTTTGACAAATTCCAATCTATAAATAAATATGCTCCAAAACATGAAACTGTAAGGAATTTCACATCTGTCACTTCCAGGCACACATAGCAAGTGTCCTAACTAATTGGCTATTTCACTTTTCTCAACGATGCAGAAAAACATCAAAACACCTGTAAAGATGGAAAGGAAATGTAGATTGATTGTCCTGAAAAAAATTAAGAGACAAAACTATTATTATAGTAAATATTCTTCTGGCACTGCATTTCCTACAGAAGAAAAAAAAACCCTGACTTCTTCATCTTGACTGCTAATGCTGTCAAACAATAATTAATTTGTAGAACTGCCTAGAGTGTAAACATTGCTGACTTATGGAGAACACAGGATTACTTAAAAGGTTGTGTTTGCCATCATTCTCACTTGTAACCAATGTCATGATGGAAATAGAAAGATTTTAAACTAAATGCACTCTCGTTTTCAAACTGAAGGCTTGCAAATTGATTTATGCTGTAACTTGATCTTCACAATATATTTTACCGAGTCATGTTATGTTTGAAGAAGTTCACTGAATTAACAGTGATTCAGCTTCATTGGAAAATTAATCCATCCATTTTTCTTCCAGTGATGGTCAACCAGATGTTTTGGAGACATTTATAGAACACTATGGCAGATCCAGCTATTCAGTAACAAATTGCATATGAACAACTAGTGTCTAATTTAGCTATAAAAAACAGCAAGTTGATCCAACATGTAAAACAAGCAGGCATTCGTCTCTGAAAATTCCTTCCAAATTATAGTGCTCCAATATATAAGTAAGCATTGTTAGATGTTTGCTAGACAACCTGTGTCCCATTGGGTCATTGTTTCAGAGATATTGGCCAGCAAAAAAGCAGTGGGAGTTGGAATGATTTCCAACTTCCTGCTGGCTTACCCATTGAGTATCCTTGTGGAATACTGGTAGGGAGCATCGGAAAACTTCCTTCCTGCCTGCCTGCCTGCCTGTATCCCCTTTCCCTTCCCCCTCCTCTCCTCACAATCCATTCATTCCATCATTCCTTCAATCATGCAACCTTCTCTCTGAATTGTTATTTGCATTATGTGATACTCTGTTAATGAGATAAGAGCTCTTGTTTTTTTCTTACTATTATTTCTATTAGGACATTATGGGTTTTATACAGATGGAAAAAAAGTATCCAAGAAACAATTATGTCTATTTCTGGTGGATCTACTGAAACTTGACAACATTACGAATATCTTCTTGCGTTCCACAGAAGGTTTCGCGGCAGACTTTACAAGTTAAAAGAAAAGGGAAAAGTTCTTCTTCATTAATTTTACTTTTCTTACTTGAACTTGAAGCACTTACTCTAATATTAAAAAATCTTGTAGTATGTTAAAATACACAATACTTGGAACAATGCCTCTCTCTCCCTCTAAGAAGAATTTATTTTATTCTGAATGTTGTTGTCTTGTAAGCCCATGGCAGTCCACAGGGACTATAATTATAAACTAAGTTTCTATAGTTTGCTCTGTGGATTTTAATAAATTTAGGCTCCTCTAATCTTTTACTAGGGATACGGTGGCTCAGTGGCTAAAATGCTGAGCTTGTCGATCAGAAGGTCAGCAGTTCGGCTATTCAAATCTCTAGCACCACGTAATGGAGTGAGCTCCCATTACTTCTACCAACTTAGCAGTTCGACAGCATGTTAAAAATGCAAGTATAAAAATAGGGACCACCTTTGGTGGGAAGGTAACAGCTCTTTCGGCGTTTAGTCATGCCGGCCACAGGACCACATCTTTGGACAGCGCTAGCTCTTCGGCTTAGAAACGGAGATGAGCACTGCCCCTTAGAGCCAGAAACAACTAGCACGCATGGGTGGGGGAACCTTTACCTTTACCTTTAATCTTTTAATACAGCTTTATCCTATTCATATTCTCGTTAATCCACCAGCTTTCACACACACACCAATATTTTTTATCACTTGTAATAGGTGCAATTCAGTATTGACATTTTGACATGGGGAAATAAAGTGGCTGAAAGGCAAATCAAGAGTTAAATGAAATGGTTTCAGTGATGCAGGTATTGTATGTACTGCATTTCCTTTTCAGTTGTCTTTTCATCATACTTATTATTTTCATTTCTGTCCCAACCCTTTTTAATTTCCCAAGTAACAAGTTATATCATCTCCAGGAAAAGGCAATGAATCACGTAAGCAAATAACTTCACAGCAAAACACAGGAAACTCCAACATAACCCTTTCCCAACCTGGGGACCTTGTGTATTGGACAACAATGTTGGATGACGGAAGATGACATTGCATGTATCTGGAGGGCATTCAGGAAGATGCTCCAATACAGGTTACAGTTAAGTCACTACTACCAAAGAGATAATCCTTTCTACTCGACAATTTATCACATGGAACAAGCAAAAAAATGTAATCTTTTTCTCAATCAACACCCAGTCCCCCTCAAACAATGGCTTTCTGTCCCTTCAATTTATCATTTTTTTCCCCAGTGAAATTTGAGTAAATGAAGATTTATTGAGTTTGGACCTCCCTAATTTGATGTATATGCTTATGACAAACTACTCTGTGAACTTTCACCATCCAATCCTTATGACAATAAAAGATGGAGGTCTCACTCATAGGCATCCATGGCGGAGAGATAGTGAATGCAAGTTCCATGCCTTATGCACTTGCACATGCTATCACATTGCAAATTTGAAAAAGCATAGCTTGTGTCATAATGTCATGACACCTTTTTCATTGTTTCGGGGTTATCATGATATACTAAATAGGAGATCACCAGGAATCAGGAAACTAAGGTCAAAAGAAATGGGAGCCATGGAGGTACTATTGGCTGTATTGGAGGGATGTTTTGGGGGGTGTCTACCTAAATGGTCTTCCGGGTGCGCTTCAAGGTGTTGGTTCTCACCTTTAAAGCGCTCCATGGCTTAGGGCCAGGGTATTTACGAGACCGCCTTCTGCTACTGATAACCTCCCACCGGCCAATACGCTCTCACAGAGAGGGCCTCCTCAGGGTGCCGTTGGTCAAGCAATGTCAGCTGGCGGCCCCCAGGGGGAGAGCCTTCTCTGTGGGGGGCACCTGCCCTCTGGAATGAGCTTCCTCCTGGAATACAACTGATCCTGGATTTCCGCACTTTCCGTAAGGCCCTGAAGACATTTTTATTTCAGCAAGCCGGCCTAGCCTAATTAGGTTTTTTATGGGTTAGTTTTAATTGTATAGCTTTGGGGTTTTAAATTGGGGGCCGATTGATTTAATTTATTTTAGCTATCTTAACTTTTATATTGTATGTACTTTAATTTTGGCTGTTCACTGCCCTGAGTCCCTAAGGGGAGAAGGGTGGTATATAAATTCAAATATAAATAAATAAATAAAATGACAGCTAGGCTTTTGGATTTGTCAGAATAATTTGGATTTATTCGGGCTCAGGGAGTGAACTGAAAGTGGTTGCGCTTGCTGTCTTGTGGCATTGGCCACATCTACCAAATTGACTGTGTTTTCTGCATCTGTGGATTTGTCTTTTTTTTTTAATGGAAGTGGCTTTTTTAAACCAGTTAGGCCAATCTTGAGGGATCTGCTCAGGGGTGAAATTGACTTACCTTCCCTACCGGTTCGCAAATGTATGTGCGCCGTGTGCATGCTCGCATTGCTCACGTGTGTCATTTGCGCATGCGCAGAGGCTTAAAATTGTTGCAAAAAAGTGATGTCATGACGTCTGCACAGGTGAGCGGAGCCTCCTGCAGCTGCTGCTACCAGTTCGCCCAAGCCGGATAGAACCAGCTGAATTTCACCCCAGATCTGCTGCTTGGAAGACCCACTCACGGTGCTCTATAGGATCTTTCAGGCTGTTTCCTGGAAGAATGGGCTGAAAAGCAGGCTAAAAGATGGGCCACATAGAGGATGGGCTGTTTTTCTTCTTTGTCTGAGTTTGCCATATTGATTGCATCTGTGAATTCAGACATGGTGTGAGCAATGGATGGGCAAGTGGGGGGGGTGTTGTACAGTAAAGTACCACCCCCTCTTTCCTGAAGGCCTTTTTGTCTTTACTCCTATAGCCCCAAGGAGGAAAAATGCTGCAGTTTCCATCTAACGATTAATTATCTGAGAGTTTGACTGTGGATTTCCCACTAAGTATGAGGATTGATTCCTCCCTCTTTCTCCTTCCTCTGGGTGACACCTTAAGGAGGAATTGGTCAAGGATGAATTTGAAGGGATCCCTCTGCTTGCTGGTGGGAACCAGCTGGTGGGAACCATCTGTGAATGTGTAAGTATAGGTCAGTATAAAACCTAACTATCTTTAATCTTGGGTGGGATTGCTTTTTCTAACTCAAGACTGGTGCACAGTGTGTAGGTCCTCCTGGACTCATGACTCCTGCTTGAAGAGCTGGGGGCAGTCAGGGTTAGGAGAACCTTTCCACAACTTTGAGTGACCTGCTCACTGTCTCTCATGTCCCGGTAACATCCTTATTGAATTACTTTAATGAACTCTAAATGTGTATGTGTGTATGTGCGTTGTACAAAAATGGGAAGGTGCTTGCTTTGTACCCTGATAGTCCTGAGACTAGGGAAGCTCGAGGTACCTCGTTTAGGGTGCCTTGGTTCTCTTCCCAAGGATGATTGGTGAGGACAGGAGGAGGTTCCTGGTCTTGGATTTGATGGGTCTGGATATGGTAAAAGTTCCTGTTTTTGGCTGCTGCTTCTAATTGCCAGGTCAGTATAAAAACTAACTATCTTTAATCTTGGGTGGGATTGCTTTTTCTAACTCAAGACTGGTGCACAGTGTGTAGGTCCTCCTGGACTCATGACTCCTGCTTGAAGAGCTGGGGGCAGTCAGGGTTAGGAGAACCTTTCCACAACTTTGAATGACCTGCTCACTGTCTCTCATGTCCCGGTAACATCCTTATTGAATTACTTTAATGAACTCTAAATGGAGCTTCCCTTGAAGAGTATCTGGAACCCTCAACTGGTACAGGATGCAGCAGCACGGGCAGTTATATGTATCTCTCGAGCAGGACATTACCACCTGTACTCCATGAGCTGCATTGGTTGCTCCTTAGTTTTCAGGTACAATTTCAAGTGCTGGCTTTAACCTTTGATGCCCACCATGACTTGGTTACAAGTTATGTGAAGGACAACCTCTCCTCAATGATATCTGCCCATCCCATCAGATCTGGTAGAGAAAGTATCCTGCTGGTCCCTTCTGTTAGGGAATTAATGTGGCAGGTCACCGAAGTAGTCCTTCTGTGCCATGGCTCTTGACTTATAGAGCCTTCTCCCCCAGAAGTAAGGTTGGCTCCATCCAGAGGTAGGTGGCACATGAATTAACAACTGGTTCACCCAACACCAAAAATGTGAGCGTGCATCTTCCGCGCATGCACGCGGGCTTCCGTGCATGCCCTTTGCTCACGCATGCAGCTTGCACTCATGTGTGCAGCTTAAAAACACGGCTAAGTAGGACGGCATAGCACCAGGGTGGATGGGCAGGCCCACCTGTAAGTCGCAACTACCGGTTTGCCTGAATCAGTTCGAACTGGCAACAGCCCACCACTGGCTCTATCCCTGTTAAAGTTCCAGAAGTTCTTCATGACTTGGCTATCTCATTAGTCGGTCAAAAATGGAGACATTTTCACATGGTTCCCTTATTGCAGAGAACAAGAAAGTTATTCATCCTCTATTGGGTCTTCTGCTTTTTTATATTTTTAATCATTATTGTTTTATATATTTATTGTTTTTAATTCAGTGTTGTATGCCCCCTACCCAAGTGTCACTGTTTGTGAGATGACTGGCCATATACATTTGATAAACAAACCAGTATATTTAAGATGAGTGAATATTCAATATTCAATAACCGTATTTAATACTAGCTTGAATTTTGCGAATTGCTCTTTTTTTGGAAAATTCCTGCATTGTTATTCAGTTTGCCAATGCTCACACAATTGTAGATATTACCATGTCAACATATATTGTTCTCCTTCCTGAAGAATAGCCCAGTGACATAATGGAAGGATGAGATTTGCCATAGCTGACACCAGGCTTGTTTTGAAGCTAATGAAGAGGTGTGTTTTCTATCAGCTGATAATTTGGATCAACATTGTTAATCCACCAGGAAATCCAATGTTAGGTCTCAAAGCTGATCTAAGCCTGCAAAGTAAATTGAAGGATCACCATTTATTTATTTTTTTGGCAAAGAGATAAATTCTTGGTAATAAGGTAAAAGTAAAGATTCCCTTCACACATATGTGCTAGTCATTCCCGACTCTAGGGGGCGGTGCTCATCTCCGTTTCAAAGCCGAAGAGCCTGCACTGTCTGAAGACGTCTCCGTGGTCATGTGGCCGGCATGACTAAATGCCAAAGGCGCACAGAATGCTGTTACCTTCCCACAAAAGGTGGTCCCTATTTTTCTACTTGCATTTTTTATATGCTTTCGAACTGCTGGGTTGGCAGAAACTGGGACAAGTAATAGGAGCTCACCCCATTACACGGCACTAGGTATTCGAACCGCTGAACTGCTGACCTTTTGATCAACAAGCTCAATGTCTTAGCCACTGAGCCACCGCATCCCTCAAATTCTTGGTACTCATGTTTAATTATTCGAGCCAATGCCATTGCACTTTTCACGGGGCCTGCCTACATATGCTGCTGATATTACTTCTGCACCCAATAGTAACTATTTACAGTGTTCATGATCTCTTGAAGGGCACCAGGAAAAGCTTTTTTTCCCCAAGGCAATGAATGAATCCACACCCTTTGCGTTGTTACTTTAGTATCTATTTAATCAAATGAAAAGTATGTGCAATGTTCAAGGAAGGTCTCTGCTATCTCAAAGTTTCAGGACATTAGCAAATGAAATGTGGCAACAGATAAGATAACTATGGTGAATGGTGGCGTTATGCCTTTTGACACAGCTCCAATTGTAGATATAAATATCACTCCCCAGGACTATCTTTGATTCAGCTGTATTGAAGGCTCAGGAAAAATAAAACTGGAATATTCAGTGTAATCAGCTCCTTGACTCTTTTATCAGATGGTTCCAAAATGTTTACTCGGCCTTAAGCATGCATTACTACTGTAAACCTCTGCAATTGTCTTTCTCCGTGGAATTGCAGCTTTGCCATGGTTGGGTATAAAATTAAGTGAAAAGTCAATATAGTGGCAAGCATTTGTGCACCATCTTGCTGTGAAATCTGGGTGAGGGATCCCAGACGGCTCTTGCACAGCAGGAAAGCTCACAAAATTGGCTCCCTGGGAGCAGTAACTCTTGCTACATCATAAAGATTATCCAAATATGGACAAATATGAACCTGCACACATGCACCAGTCAATATTCTGCACGATAGTCATAAAGTCCAGGTTTTAAGAACAGTACCAATCAAAAGGGTACCATTTTACACTTACCTCTCTTTCTCTCTGGGGGATTGAACAGCCCAAGTCAATATTGCCTGCCATCCTATTATGTGGTAAACCAGACAAGCAAGTTATGCCTGGAGATGATACGATGGGAGAATAGCTCGGTATAAAGCAGACAAGATGCACACAGACATGCACAATCTCTTATGGAAAGGTGAGAGGAACTTGGGTGAAGTTGCTAGCAGAAAAAGAGGTGTGGCTGGGAAAAAAAATCACAAATTAAAATTATATTGGATCTAGGCAAATTTAGCCGCTGAAGAAATACCATGGTTCCCCACAAGGAAACTATATCTTGGATTTTCATGTGAGAGGTGGAATATAACTGCTTTATATTTAGAGCATCTCCTCATCTCTTCTCTTTTGTCCTTCCTCATTATTCTCTGCAAAAATAAGGTAGCAGCAGCAAAGAAAGAATAAGTGTGTCCATAAGCCTTTGCAAATCAATGGGCCCAGACAGGTGCTCAAGGATGCTAAACTTTGTGACCAATGCCTGTTATAGTGACAGTCCGAAAAGTATGTTTTAAATTTCGTTTTCCGGGCCAATTATTTAATTGTATTTTAATGGTTTTTTAACATTTATATTGTATGTATTTTATTTGGCTGTTTACCGCCTTGAGCCCTTCGGGAGTAGGGCGGTATACAAATTCAAATTCAAATTCAAATTCAAATTCAAATTCAAATTCAAATAATAATAATAATAATAATAATAATAATAATAATAATAATAATAATAATAATGTTTTGCTGTTAATTTAGAACATGTTTCAACTTTAATCCATTTTGCGCAAAAATCTAGACATAAAAGTTTCCCAGTTCTCACGTGTATCAGTGTTTGGTATACAGAAAAAAGCTTTTCTATGCCGAATCCTGAAATTAACATTTTTTTACCTTTT
This sequence comes from Pantherophis guttatus, assembly GCF_059756535.1. Taxonomy (NCBI): domain Eukaryota; kingdom Metazoa; phylum Chordata; class Lepidosauria; order Squamata; family Colubridae; genus Pantherophis; species Pantherophis guttatus. The sequence continues at coordinate 25,084,899 of NC_142070.1, read as the reverse complement.
CTAAAGGCTACTGATTGCATATAATTCCCATGGTGACATTTAAAAACAATAATACAATAATAGCTTTCATCAGGACATGAGTTGATTGACCTGAATGGGCTTAGAGCTAATGTGAAGTTGTACTTAGTTGTGAAAAAGGTTACAGATAAATGTAATCAATGTTCTTCCAGTCTTCATCTGTTCTGGAGTTCATCAAAGGATATAAATGCTGATAAAGAGGTTGTGTTTTATTGCTCTAAGTTCCAAATCAGATTTCTGATTTAATATATCAACTGATAAGATAACAGAAAAGTAATCTTGAAATTTTATGTTCCTTTATGGAAGAGACAGATAAGAAAACAGTTCTTCAAATTTCCTACAAACAGATTGTGGGTTGCACCAAGAGCCAACATAGGTTGATATGTTTGATAGATAGATGTCCAACAGTAGATAGCTATTTCTTTTCCAATGTTGTCATCTTTGGTTAAATAGATCTTTCAGATTTTTTAAATCTTACAAAAATCTGCCGAACACTTATGTTCAGAAGCAATGAACAATAGTGAAAAAGTAAAGGATTTAAAAAAAAGAAGAAGATAACATGAACTGAGTCAAATTATTTCCATGGATGGTTCTATTTTTAACATCTTCTTGAAAACCAACAAGAAGTTAGCCTGATCGCTGATTTGGGGTATTTGAGGTATTCTGATGGAATTTGTCATTTCAATGATAGTGATAGACTTAACATGTCTATTGGGTTTATTTATTTATTTAGTGTATGGCATATCATACATGGACTAACAATATACTGTATATTAACATTTAAACTAGATTAGTAGAACCCCAACAAAATATAAATGTTAAAAAGTTCTATGTTCAAATACCAATGTCTAGGCCAGTGATGGCTAACCTTTTTGCCATCATGTGCCAAAATCAGGGGGAGCATGGGGGATCATGCGCATGAGGGCCCACACCCATAATTCTATGCACACACACCCGCACATGTGTGCACAACCCCCCCCGCACTGCCCTCAGCTTTTGGCACGCAATGGCACGGTGGGCCCAGTAGGCCCGTTTTTCACTCTCCCCAGGCTCCAGAGCCTTTTTGGAGCCTGGGGAGGGTGAAAATGGTCTTCCCCAACCCCCCTCCCCCGAGGCCCTCCGGAGGCCGGAAACAGCCTGTTTCCTGATTTCCGGTGGACCTAGAAGGCCTGAAAATTTGCTGGCCAGCACGTGCATGCATGCCGGAGCTGAGCTCACATACCCACTGATATGGCTCTGCGTGCCACCTGTGACATGTGTGCCATAGGTTCGTCATCACAGGTCTAGGCCATCTAACCACTGAAGTGCAGCATTGTTTACATTTAAAAAAATCAGAGGCTGGACTGGTAGTATATGTCCTTAGCTTACAGCCAGTCACAATGTGATCTACAGTTTGACATGGGACCCCACTAAGATGAGGATACTACACTCCATTTATACAGATAGACCCAGCAGATGCCATATGAGGTGCAAATCCTATTCAGGTTTGTCCATTGCTAACAAGGTAGTTCAAAGCCTGGCACCTTTTTTGTGGGGACAACATAAATAAGAAGATTAAACAATTGCCTCCCACAAGGCTTTGTAATGGCACCTACACTGACTAATGAATACATATCAGATATACTGGCGAGAAGGGGATGCAAATTTGGATACTCTTGATAATTTGGTCATATCAATACAAGAAAAACACGTAGAGATGGCTGACAGGCTCCAGTCTAAAGATCTTAAATTCTTCACTCACTAGAGGCTTACTCCTACCGGTAGCATCAACAAAACAGTAATTCCATCTATTGGGTATACAGTTGTGCTCATAAGTTTACATACCCTGGCAGAATTTATGATTTCTTTGCCATTTTTCAGAGAATATGAACGATAACATGAAAACTTTTCTTTCACTCATGGTAAGTGTTTGGCTGAACCCATTTATTATCAATCAACTGTGTTTACTCTTTTTCAATCATAATGACAACAGAAATTACCCAAATGACCGTGATCACAAGTTTACATACCCCAGTTCTTAATACGGTATATTGCCCCCTTTAATATCAATGACAGCTTTAAGTCTTTTGTGGTATGTGTGGATGAGGCTCTTTATCTTCTCAGATGGTAAAGCTGTCCATTCTTCCTGGCAAAGAAACCTCCAGGTCCTGTAAATTCTTGGGCTGTCTTGCATGAATTGCACGTTTGAGATCTCCCCAGAGTCGCTCAATGATATTGAGATCAGGAGACTGAGATGGCCACTCCAGAACCTTCACTTTATTCTGCTGTAGCCAATGACAGGTCGACTTGGCCTTGTGTTTAGGATCATTGTCATGTTGGAATGTCCAAGCATGTCCCATGCACAGCTTCCGGACTGATGAATGCAAATTGTCCTCCAGTATCTTTTGATAACATACTGTATTCATCGTGCCATCAATTCTGACCAATTTTCCTGTGCCTTTCTAGCTAACACATCCCCAAAACATCAGCGATCCACCTCCGTGTTTCACAGTAGGAATGGTGTACTTTTTAACATAGGCCTTGTTGACTCCTCTCCAAATGTAGCATTTATGATTGTGGCTGAAAAGCTCAATTTTGGTCTCATCACTCCAAACAACTTTGTGCCAGAAGGTTGAGGCTTGCCTCTGTGCTGTTTGGCATAGCATAAGCGGGATACTTTGTGGCATTTGTATAGTAATGGTTTTCTTCTGGTGACTCGACCATGCAGCCCATCTTTCTTCCAGTGCCTCCTTTTTGTGCATCTTGCAACAGCCACACCACATGTTTTCAGAGAGTCCTGTATTTCACCTGACGTTATTTGTAGGTTTTTCTTTGCATCCTGAACAATTTTCCTGGCAGTTGTGGCTGAAAGTTTAGTTGGTCAACCTGACCGTGGTTTGGTTTCAACAGAACCCCTCATTTTCCACGTCTTGATTAGAGTTTGAACACTGCTGATTGGCATTCTCAATTCCTTGGATATCTTTTTATATCCCTTTCCTGTTTTATACTTGAAAAGGTTCAACTACCTTTTCCCACAGATCCTTTGACAATTCTTTTGCTTTCCCCATGACTCAGAATCCAGAAACGTCTGTGCAGCACTGGATGAAGGATACAAGGGTCTGTCAGGAGGCCAGAAAGTCATTGACTTTCATACACACATACTAATTACATGCAAACAGGTCACAGGTGAGGATGGTTACCTTTAATAGCCATTCACACCCCTTTGTGTCAACCTGTGTGCATGTTATCAGGCCACAATCACCAAGGTATGTAAACTTTTGATCAGGGTCATTTGGGTAGTTTCTGTTGTCATTATGATTGAAAAAGAGTAAACACAGATGATTGATAATAAATGGCTTCAGCCAAACACTAACCATGAGCGAAAGAAAGGTTTTTGTGTTATCATTCATATTCTCTGAAAAATGGCCAGAAAATCATAAATTCTGCCAGGGTATGTAAACCTATGAGCACAACTGTAAATCATCATCATCATTCCTCCCAACTTATAAAAAATAGGATGAACATTTCAGTCCCATTTTAGTGATACATTCCCCTGAAGGATTTGAGATTCATAGAAGCAGACTGGTAGGCAGATCAAAACAGTTGTGTCATACACAAGTACATAATTGCATCATTTGCCTATCACATCATGAAACACAAATTGTCACTTTAATATCAGTGTGGCTTATTATGCATACCTGTCTAATTCCTCACCCCACCCCACCCCAATTAGGCTGCAAATGGTTGCTCACTTCCTCTGCTTTATAGGAATTAGCATTCATAGCAGTGGTGGGTTTCTACTGGTTCGGGCCGGTTTGGGCAATCCGGTAGTGACTATGGTGAGCTGAGAGCGAACTGGTTCTCTTTGACAGTTATGTTGGCCCTCCCGCCCACCCCTGCATTATACATACTTATATTTGGTCGTTTTTAGCCCAGCTGAAAGGCGTGGCAGAGCGGATTACCGTGTCTCATCTGTTCCATAATACACTGCACTTGCGCAGAGCTCAAGTTTGGCATGCGTGCGCGAAGCATGTGCATGATGTGAACTGGTGGTAACACCGGTTGAAACCCACCACTGATTCATAGGTTTGTTAAGAATACTGGAAGAGAGCTCATATTTTATGGCAACTCCAGCTGAAAATGTCATCCATTCAGAACAGTTGCTTTCTCATAGTCTGAAAGCAATGCTTGTTTAAAATTAATTCGATATGCACCACTTCCTAACTTCAAGCTTACACCCCTTCTTTCAGCTTGAAATCCCGCAAAGTTTGAAAGTCAGAAAAGTTGCATATAAAAAAGAATGAAGCAGGCTACCTGAAAACAGAATAGTCACTGAAATCAATAGATTTCTTCCTTTTTCCAGAGATTCAGAAAAGTACTTTTCTTTCAAAAGTACAGGTTGTTATGAACAGCAGAAAGTATTAAAAATTGATCATAATGACGCCATAACAATTTCTGCATCTTAAGTGGTTCAGATATTAGTCAGAGAACAGCTCTGGTGGAAAGTGCCGAGTATTTTAAGGATAGTCGTAGTTAAGGCACACCTTGTCAAAAAGAAAATTGACGTAGTTCTATTACCAGTCCTTAAAAAAATGAGATTAGGAACTACCAAGAAAGTGGATAAAAATTGCATAGAATAGTTATTGATCAAAAGTGAACATGCCGCGGACGGAATGTACAATTTTCAAGCTATCTTTTCAATGAGTTCCTTTACTGGGATTGCAGCCATAAGTGCCAAGGGCAGGGGGAACAACAAAAATGGTCATAATGCAAATTCTGTCCTTTTGTACTTACTTTGTAGCATCACACACAAGGACCAATTCTGGTCACCACACTATAACAAAGATGTTGAGATTCTAGAAAGAGTGCAGAGAAGAACAACAAAGATGATTAGGGGACTGGAAGCTAAAACTTATAAAGAATGGTTAAAGGAACTGGGCATGGCTAGTCTAATGAAGAGAAGGACCAGAGGAGACATAATAACAGTGTTCTAATATTTGAGGGGCTGTAACAGAGAGGAGGGGGTCAACCTATTTTCCAAAGCACCTGAAGGCCAGACAAGGAATAATGGGTGGAAACAATCAAGGAGAGATTCAACCTAGAAATAAGGAGAAATTTTCTGACACTGAGAACAATCAACTAATGGAACAGCTTCCCTTCAGAAGTTGTGGGAGCTTCATCACTGGAAGCTTTCAAGAAGAAATTGGACTGCTATCTGTCAGAAAAGGTGTAGGATCTCTTGCTTGGGCGGGGGGGGTTGGACTAGATGACCTACAAGGTCCCTTCCAACTCTTTTATTCTGTTAAACCCAATAGACATGGGTTTCACTGTGACACCACCACATACATTTCTTCTGTCTCATGAAATCTCACTTGCTGTGTATCTCAATTTTGGAATGTTCAATTGATCTTGGAAATAGAATATTATAGTCACAATATTAAACTGTATTAAAAAGAGTGTGAAATTTGAAAAAAAAAAAAAAGCTTTTCGATTATAATTGTCCTGTCAGATTATCCAGTGGTCCATTGAATTAAGTCATTGAACTTTACTGTACTTTTAAAATATTTTGATTTTGTTTTAATTAGGTAATGTCAGGCATTATATTGTGTGGAACCCACACAAACTTTAATATGGAGATGATATTCATTAAATTAAGTTAGGTTCACATCCCATTAGATATGGCACATTTAAAGAGCTAGTTTGGTGTAGTGGCTAAGCTAGAAACTGGAACAGGCTGTGTTCTAGTCCCACCTTAAGCACAAAGCCAATGGGTGATCTTCGGAAAGTCTTTCTCATCCCTAGGAGGAAAGCAAAGTCCAACAACTTCTTAAATCTTGACAAGAAAACCTCAGGGACGTTTCCAGGTAGTCATCTAGAGTCAGGAACTGACTTGAAGACATCCTTCCTCCCAGTGGTGGGATTCAAATAATCTAACAACTGGTTCTCTGCCCTAATGATCAGCTAGGTGGGCATGGCTCGGTAGTCATGTGACCGTGTGGGTGTGGTCAACTCAACATCACTCACATCGATGGGCGCTTCGCCTTAGCTGTTACAATGTAATAAGGGTTAACCAGAGAGGCAGTTTCTGTAAGCAGGGCAATAAAGTTTAGGCTAGAAACAACACCAGAATGTTTCCTTCCTGCTTTCCCTACAGGATTAGCCCTGTAAAGTGGAAAAAAACAAAATAAGATTTCTTCCAACAAATGGTTCTCCGAACTGCCTAGAAAGTTAATAACCGGTTCTCCCGAATAGGCGCAAACTTGCTGAATCCCACCACTGCTTCCCCCCCCCCAAGAAACCCCTCAACCAACTAAAAAATTAAATTGTACCGTTAACCATGATTTATTGAATAAATTACAAATTAAGCCATTTGGTTTGATTTAAGAATCACAGCAGCACAACGCAATAGGCCTAAACCAAACAGGCCACTTTCTGATTTAGGATATACCATTGTAAATTATAAATAACATAATCTACCCAGATATAGTTTGAACTATTTACCTCAAGTACATGTATTTTTCATTCAGTTCAAGGGATCCATTTTTATGAATATGTGCAACATGTGTGAATCAGAAATGAGAAAAACTGTGAATGAGCTACTTCTCCGTATGAATTCAAAGGCTAGCAGTGCATATAATTAAGTTCAGAAGATCTATAGCTCAAACACAGCAGTTTCCTTTTCTTTCCTTTCCTTTCCTTCCCTCATCGTGTATGCCCCCACCTTCTTCTGAATGTGGCATTTAATGGTGCATCGCTCTCTGATGTTAATATTGTGTGTACTATAATTAAACATTTCTTTCCCGGAACATTTATTGACTTTCTTCATCGCTTCATGGCATTTACATAATTACAATCTTTGCAACACTTGTCAGATCTAAGCTATCAAGTCTGTTTACACTGCAGTGGAAAACTATTTACAGAGAGGTAGAAATATACATTTGTATTTATAACAGGGAAAGGTATGGTACACAATTTTTTCTATCTATCTATCTATCTATCTATCTATCTATCTATATGTCATCTATCTTATCTATCCATCATCTGTCTGTCTATCAAATATTTTCTTTGGGATTGTTTTTTTCAATAACCACTCCAAGCTATGGAAAGTTCTGCTTATAACATTAACTTATTATTTAAACTTCTGGGTTTAAGACAGGGGTCAGCAACCCATGGCTCTGGAGCCACATGTGGCTCTTTCATCCTTCTGCTGTGGCTCCGCCACTGGTTGGCACCACAATTTTGAGATGAGCTTCCGGTTGCGGGGGGGGGAGAAGCATGGCGTGCCAGGAGGAGACTCTATGGCAGCGGCAGGTTTTCCGGTCGGCTCCACAATTGATAGGGCTTTTGGTTAAGACAGGTAGATGAAAAGGACATTAGGAGGAGAAACTATGATGGGGAACCAGACTTTCAAATTGAACAGTGGCTTCTGGTTAGGGCCTTTGGGGCTCTTTGAGGATTTAAGGTTGCCAACCCCTGGTTTAGGAGGCTGAAAGAGTATGACTTGCCCCAAGTCACCCCTTCTAACTTTGTGCCTAAAACAGGACATTGTCTTCTGGTTTCCAACCTTGGAAAATGTCCAAGAGTTAAATATGGATAATACATCTTGAAATAATATTTAGATCCAGATGCCTGTGATCTTGAATTATTTATATCCACCTGGATGGGTTCAACTAAGCTAATTAGACTGTAGTAATTCTCTACCCCCAGAATTCCAATAAAATAACTCATTGTTTATGTAAATCCAGCCAAAAACCTCTTTCTGTGAATAATGTGAATACAAAGAATATATTTAGATGGCAATCCTTCAGTTCATGGAAGCAAACAGAGACTACAAAACTTAAGCTCTAGTCCTCTGCTTTTACAGACAAAAGCCAAAGATACAGTATACAGTATGTCTATAAATATGTCCAATATATTTACAAATATTGGGTTGCAGATATGGCATTAACAATTGACCCTGAGACAGAATGGGCATGTGGTCACTGTCATCTAAGAGACCTTCTGGTGGCTTCCAGGGACAATGCTCTGCAAGTGACCAGATATGAGATTCTATTTATGAAGTTGGGTCCTTATGATTGTTGTGACCTAGGCCCAGGTGGTTATTATCAGACACAATCAGTCCTAAACAAACATATTTTATTAGAACAGCTGAGAATTACTTCATTCTCATCTTAGTCCAAATTAAGTCCAAAACAAATCCTTCATAAACAGTTCTTCGGCCTTATCACAAACCTTTGTCTTCTTTGGCACCCTGCCAAAGGCTTTTCTTGGCAAAACCCCACAAAGTTCAAAAGCAAGAGACGCTGACAAGAAACAAATGTAGCAACGTTGCTTTCTTACAAAGATCCCAAGAGCCGTTGCTGCTCTTTTAAGCTTTCTGTGAGGGGCCAATCATCTCCTGACCTTACTCCTGAGTCGTCTTTTTTGCTTTAGCTGCTGTTGCCTTCTGGCAGCTCTTCGCATATGTGCACTAGGAACAGGCTCCTCCTGTTCCTCTGCCTCTCTGGTATCCGCCTCTGAAGGCTCCGGAGTCCGCGCATCGCTCCCAGATGGCCCTGGCCCTATCTCTGCCTCCAACGCAGAGCCCTCGTCCGGGCCTTCCCCTGACTCCAGGACTGGCCCATTGTCCTCCCCAGCGTCCTCACTGTCAGACTTTGCTGCCAGCTCCGCAGGCTGCTGGCGGACCAATGATTTAGGATGCTGCTACTTGTCCGCCTCCCTAATAAGATGTTATGGAAGTTTCTCAGGCTTATGGTTTTTGGTAATGTCAATTTGGCTTCTTTAGCACAAAAATTGGAAGTAGCTTGGAAGTTTATGACTCTCAAGAAAACTATGAATCCATTCTAGGATAATGAGGGTGTGTGTAATATATCTCCAGTGGTTTCTACTCATCCAATCAGAGGAAGGAGAAAGTGTGAGAAGTAATACTATCAAAGTAATACTATCTTAATTGTGTGGGATAATGATGTTGATAAGCTTTCAAGATTCTGTTATCTTGCCCTACTAGTAATCTCCAGAAATCTACATGGTTCTTGTTTCCTGAACTTTGCCAGGATTTTGAATAATCTTTGTTAAGATTTTTTTGAAAAATTGAGTCTTCATCTTCATCATCTTAACTTGAGGTGAAGTCAGGGTGACTGGATGGAGCTGAGCATTTACTGGCTGGATGCCCTTCCTGGCACCACGTGGAGTTTGCAGCAGATTTTTTTTTCTTTGTGCCCTAGGAGAGAAATATCTGCCGCTAACTAGGATTGAACTCTCAACTTTCCGAGTGGGAGGAGAGCGTCTTCACTACTAGGTCACCACACGGCTCAGTTTGTATTCCCACAGAAATATTGTCTTCTGTGGTAATACAAATTGTTTAGGGAAGAGACAATAGATTGAAAATGAAAAGAAAGTGAAATAATAAAATAACCGAGACTTTGTGAATATTTAGGCAGGAAAAAGGAAAGTGAAGTCTGCAAAATGATAAATAAAAGTATGATACTTCAGAAATGTAAAAGCATTTTTGAAGAACTGGCAGACAAATTTATAACAAATCTGACAGCAATAATCTCTGCATTTGTAAATGTATTTATTGAAGAAGATTATAAATAATATGACAGATATAATAAATATATGCAAGATTTTGTGGACAGACAGGATGAAGAGAAAGTTCAAACCCTAGCTAATGGAGAAGTGTTGAAAAATAACTAAATGGAGGATTATAAAACAGAGATGACAATCAGATTGGAAAGACAAAATGACAAATCAAGAGCTGATAAAGGATCTGGGCAAGGACTTGTTTTTGAATTTACAAAAGAAGCCTTCTAAAAACTTGTGGGGGGGGGAATTGAGATGGGAGAAAGAAAGTCTGCATGGAGATTAATTCTATAACAGCAACTTGATGGATTAAAGATTAACATTGTTAGAAGCAAAAGAATTTAAAATTAACTTGTTTCCATAAAATATGGAATACTTTTATAAAATTCTGGAAAACCTTTATGGACTTTTTGTTGACATTTGAACAGAAATGAAAATGATTTTTGGATTTGTGAATGGATAAGGGGAAATATGGAAAGAAATGAACCACCTATTAATTTGCCTGCATTTATTGCAAGGAAAAATCAGGAATAATTTCTTTAAACATTCTTTTGTCTTTCTTTCTTTTTCCTTTCTGCACTTTATATTTCCTTTTTTTTCCTATTCTTTTTCCTCATTTCATTTTGTATTATCTTTCAGTATTGTAAAACTATTTAATACATAGTGCTCTTAATTTTAAGAAAGATGATTTACAGTTGGTCAGCATCTATATAGCACAATAACACCAACATTGTAGGAGATTTTAGACCAATTTAAAGTGCTTTACTACTATAAAGCTCTTCACGGATCCTTGTAATTTTTTGAATTGTCTAGATAGAATATACCTGTCCTTTTCAAGCAGGTGATCCTGTCCTAACAACTTAGTGCAAAGCAAGGTAATGTGCATTGACTGACAGCTGCATTCTCCCTCCTATTAAGGTTGCTGCTTCCACCTGCTGGATGAGAAAATTAATAACTCTTCTCTTTAATGTGGTGAAGCAGGTTGGCCAATGGGAACTTGAGAAAGAGAGATCTGGCAATCGTCCTATACAAGCAGCTATTGTAGTATTGGTAATAACGATTTCTCTCCTGCCGATCTTGTAATAATAACATGATAATAATGTGATCAATAATGTGTTCCTGATCCCAATAGCAGAAACCAAGTCAATCCAACAACTACCAGAAAGATATGGGAACTGCAACGCCAAGCAGCCAATAGGAGTTGGCAGATCGCAGCCCTTGATCATATCATCATGGTTGTCATCAAAGTGCCAGAATGCAGCATGGCTTAGATGAAGACAATAGAGAAAACAGTAATACTTAACAACCAGGGGTAGGTTCTACTTACCTTTACTACCGGTTCGCAATGGGGCCACGCACACGCGCTCTTCTGCGCAGGCGCAGAAGCGTTCTGATGACGTCGGGTTCAGTGGGCGGAGCCTCCCTCCAGTTTTACTACCGGTTGTATAGAACCAGTCTGAACCAGGGGCAACCCGCCACTGTTAACAACAGATCACATATCCCTATGTGGTTTGAACAATGGGCTAAGATCAGTGGTGGGTTGCCCACGGTTCGGACCGAGAATGGGAATGGGAATGGGAATGGTTGCAAGTGTGAAAAATGGTCATAAGTCACTTTTTCAGTGCCGTTGTAACTTTGAATGGTCACTAAATGAATGGTTGTAAGTTGTCGATTACCCGTACTCCAATCAATGCATGATGATGCAGCTATCATCTATTTAAAATTAGATTAAAATTGAAATTGAAACAACAGAATTTACACCTACCTGTTTTAATTGGTCTTCAAATGCTACCATTTATATTCAAATGCTCAAAGTATTTACTGTACCTTTCAAAATTTCTATGTGAATTTAAAAGAAGCAGAAAGTTTATTTTTTTCCCAATCTCACTTGTTTGGCCAAATCATACAACTTGTGACTCATTTTGAGTCAAATTGGGCTGCATCCAAATTTCAGAATTGGGCCTAAACCAAACATTCCAGCTTTTTTATTTAACCCACAAATATGACAGATTCACAAAATATTGATCATGATTACCAAATAGGAAGTAGATGAATTAGAACTACTAATATACTTTCTTCCAACTTTGGCTTTATCCTGTGGCTATAAAATGAATGAATGAAATCCTTATATATCTACTCCAGTTTGTGTTTTAAAAAAGAAACATGCCTTTTTTTAGATTTGGTCTTGTCTAACATCTGTTTGGTTTAGTGCAGGGGTGTCACACTCCCGACCTGTGGGCCAAATACGTCACACACTGGCCATGTCCACATCCGGTTTAGCAAAGGGGAAAAAGTTGTGATACATCACGTGACAACGCCGTGACACCGCGACATTGACAGCCCTGGTTTACTGGAACTTTAAAGGTGAATTTCTATCACATTCTTAATTGCTATAGGGAGTAATAAGCAGGTGTGGCAGATGTGACAAAACACTATCAGATGTGAAAAAACTGGGAAGATTGCTCACTGACAATCAACTAGGCCTACACCCCAGCATATTATCAACTTTTATTGTTACATTTTCAAACAAGGAACTGGGACAGAATAGGCATCCTTTTGATATTCCAAGAATGTTTATGGGCATTGAAGAATCCAGTAGAATTCTAGAAACCAAAGAGAATTCTGGAGGCTGATGTTTTTCTTTCCAGCTTCCTCTTTAATTTTGATTAAAATTAAAAACCTTTTTTTAAAAAGGTTAAAATAGAGTAAAACATCGAGTCTGGTGGGCATAAAATTGAATTTCTGACATGTATATTGGTGTCCGTGGGTAGCATCATTGGGAATCTCAGCACTAGGCTAAAATGTGTTTGCTACTTTGCGTTTATGCCATTCCAATCTGGTATATCTGCTTATAAATAACTTTTTATTGATTAATTTTGCTCAGAAAAATAGTAATCAAGTCTGGCTAGGAAAGTAGAAGAAGCTACGGGATTGTTGCTAGTAACTGCCATTCCTGTCCCTCTCCAAGCAACAGTCATAATTTTCTTTCTCCTGTTAACAAGCTCCATCTTGCATTTTGATTGGGCTGAATGTGTAGGATTATGGAAAAAAAGAAAAACACTGTATTTTCATTTTAAAATGACATTGTCTATTTATCTTGACTACTTGTGTCAAAGGAGCCAATTTGGTCTAGTAGTTAAGACACTAGGCTAGAGACCAGGAGACTGTGAGTTCTAGCCCCCCCCCCACACCATGAAAACTAGCCAGGTAATCTTGGCCAGTCACTCTGTCCCCGCCCAACTCATCTCACAGAATTGTTGTTGGAAAAATAGGAAGATGATGTGTTGGATATGTTCGCTGCCTTCACTTATTGGTAAAAAATAATAGAAGGAGGGGGGATATAAATAAATGAAAAAATAAAAACAAAAAAAGACAAGATCAAATAAGTATTCACACCAGGTTGGGTTCTACTTACCTCTGCTACCAGTTCGCAACGGGAGCGCGTGCGTGCACAGAAGCTTCTGCACATCCGCAGATCATCCTTGATGACATCTGGGTGGGTGGGCGGGGCCTCCCACTGTTCTGCCCCAGCTACGGACCCCAAAGAACGCAGCACACACAAAGTCTGTACAAGCCTTAGTTTACTAAATTAAATCAGTCTTTTTCAAACAAAGGCTGTTAATTAACTTTCTAAACAGCCTACAAGAATCCAAAGAATAAATAATTGTAATCTTACTATGGTTGGCAGAAAGCCCAGAAGCAATTTGCAGAGAACTAAGATCAAGACATGAAGGAGAGTGAATGAAGTTGTTCCCTGCAAATTGCCTCAGTCATCGTCCTTCCTTAAATAGGCTAAGGGAGTGGCCAATTAGCCCCAAGCCTTACTCTCGAGGAGTCCTCCTCCTGAGGAGCCACTCCTGCCTTTTGGTAGCTCTGCTTGCCCATGCATCGAGAAGAGGCTCCTCCTCTTCTTCCTCTTCACTTATGGGAGCTTCTGAAGGCCCTGGCTGAATCCCCGCCTCTGGCACCTCTTCTCCAGCCTCATTGTCCAACTCGAGTGCCAGCTGCACAGGCTGCTGGCGCAGCACCACACCAGCCTCCTCACTGTCAGAATCAGCTACTAGCTGCACAGGCCACTGATGGGCCACAACACCCACCACTGTTACTACCAGTTCCAAGAATTGGACTGAACCAGGAGCAACCCACCACTGATTCACACCTCATGCAAGAGCTGACAGGGTGCATTAATTTTGTTCCTGAAAAAAAAAACGTGTGATCTTCCGCATGACAATCTTGTCGTTGAAACTGCAGACAATGACTATGGTTTAAGACATGGCTGTCCAGATGTCAATCTATTCTTCAGTTTGGGACGAGTATTCTGTCTGCACAGCAGTTATTTACGGATTTTGCTTGGTTGATTCCCCTGGAACTTTCACTCCTTCCACCTCTACAAAGAAAGCAAATGTGATCACTTTTCATGAGTGTAGGATATGCCACTTCCATTAAGAAACCTTTGGCAGCATCAACTCTTCTTTGAAAGTTTTTAAAAATCCATTCTCCCTCTATCTACATGTCATGTTCTTCATTTCTTCTGAAAGAAAATATTAGTTATCAAGTAGTTCATGGGAATGAAAAACCTATTTCAGAATAAATGATGAGGGAATCACTCAAGATTCATTGCTGTCTGACAGGGGGGAAAATTCCTGCACTTTTTCTGCTACGACTTCTCATTCAGTTGGATGAAAGAGTATTTGTTTTAAAAATTATCCAAAGAAGTCAGGGACCGTTTCCCTGTGTGGGTCATGGTTCACTCATAATTTATGATGAGGTGGCCCAGCTGTGTGTGTGAACATCCAATCTTTCACTGCAGGATCATCCCTGTCTCACGGCCTGCAGTCTTTTTTGCTTTCGACTCTTCCCCAAAATTGCAAGTGAAACTTTCATGAGGAACTCTTCTAATCAGGCTTCAGCCAGAGAAGCTTCAAAGTGAGAAAAGGCCATTAACAGAAGAGCCAATAAGTACCACTTCCAGCATTTATTTATTTTGTTTGTTTGTTTGTCAAACATGTACATGTACAAAGTAGCAAGTATAAATATGAACATAAGCATGAAAAAAGGAAGTAAATACTGATAAATGGGGACAGTAAGACAGAGACAGTAGGCACGCTGGTGCGCTTATGCACTTCCCCTTTATGGACCTCTTAGGAATGGGGTGAGGTCCACAGTAGAGACTTTAAGGTTGAAGCTGTGGGGGTTTGAGGATGTAACAATGGAGTCGGGTAGAGCATTCCAGGCATTGACCACTCTGTTGCTGAAGTCGTATTTTCTGCAATTGAGTTTGGAGCAGTTTACCTTGAGTTTGTATCAATTGTTTGCCCGTGTATTATTGAGGTTGAAGCTGAAGAAGTTGTTGACAGGTAAGACATTGTAGCAGACAATTTTGTGTATAAGTTTAGATCAGACTACATGTGACACAGTTCCAGATTGTCCAAGCCCAAAATTTCAAGCCTGGTGGCATAAGGGATTCCATTGTGAGTAGAGAAGTGGAGTACTCTTCTCGTGAAATATCTCTGGAGCTGCTCAATTGTATTAATGTTCATTAATACGTAGCATGAGGATACACTCAAAAGCACAGCTAGCAGAAATATTTTTTTTTAAAAAAAAATCCTGAAACATCAAGAGGCTAACAAAGAAAAACAGAAAAAGAAGAGATCCAAGAAGCTGCAAGATAATATTGGTTACAAGGAGTCCAGGTTAAAATGAGTGAGAGACATTCCTTTACCAAGACACAATGAAAGATCCTTGAAGGATTTCATTGGTGTTCATTTAATGGAGTTATTTTAGATTCTTGGGACATCTTAACATTTGTTCTTTTTTTTTTTTTTTTTTTGCAAAAATTGCATTTTTTAAAATCCACCAAAAAGGTTCAATGGATTCATCTAAGATTTCTTTTTTTTTTTTTTAAGGACTTTTCTAAAAAAAAATAGAAATTGAAAAAGAAACGGAAAGATATGCATTTCTGCTACATCTCTGGTGAGCTTTTGGTTTTCTGTTTTTCCTGCTTGCCAATTGAGTTACATCCATGAATCTTTGAAAGGCTGATCGCTTAGCTGGAAAGAAATATGTTTTGTTTTGTTTTTTGCACAATGTAACGGTATTTCCCCTTCCATCTGGGAAAAAAAAAACCTTTGGGAAAAATGCACACTGGGATATTTATACTGATTGTTGTTGTTCTCCCTTTGGCCTTTGCATTCCCAATTTATTACCCTTCATTACAAATTTATTTCCATCCATAACATATAATTATGTTTAGTGGCAAATGATGGTAATGTTCTTCAGGGTGTATAAACGTGACCGCCAGGGGGCAAAGCCACAAATCTAACATGGAAGTAATCTGAAAAACAGCAAAATGGTTTTCTTGGCTTTCTTTTTGATATAACATAAATAACATCGTCATTTTATCCAAAGATCTGGTTGACTTAATAACTGTGCATAAATCATTTACATTTTCTCTTCGTTCCTTTTTTTCTTTTACAATACTATTTGATTCCATTATATGTTTAAAAAAATATATCTCATGATAACATGCAGCTGCTTTTTGCATACATATTTATTAGCTGAAGTTATTTGTATGCAATCTTAGGACTCTCAGAAGCATACAGACTATAAGAAGAAAAAATTAAGTCAGCTATGATAAGATTTAAACACAAACAGAATATAAAACTGGAAAAATAATTACTTGTAAATAATAAGTAAAAAATGCAGTAGGTTTAAAAAAAACTGGAATGTTCCTCCAAAATGCTCAGTTTTGAAGATCCTTCAAAAAAAGCCATCAGGGACCTAACAATGTCCTGGAACTCCAGAGGAAGTTCAATACAGAAGTGCAAGACCACTAGGAGTTTGTCCCAGCTCTAGTAGGTCAGTCCAGTACTAGTTGGAGGAAGGAGTCAAGAGGGGTGTGAATCCAGACTATGGGTAGTAGAGCTCACAGTAGCAAGGACTACTTACTCATGTTTGACCAACTTTAACTCCAGATAATCAAGCTAGAATATACTTCATTCACTTCCATTGTATCTACCAGTCAGAATCAAACCTGGAACAAAATTGAGCAACTTTGTTTAACAGATGCCTAGAATAGTCTTCACAGTGACTCTGCAAAAGTTCGTCTGACTTTCCTTTACCCAGGAGGACCTTGTTCACCCAAAATGGGGCCACTGGCCAGTACCTACAGATATAATAAAGACAAAGAAGTAAGCATGCTCTTACCACTATAAAGTAAATCCTTCTAAAGGCTGTGCCCAGTCAGCTTCATCTTTATTTATTTATTTTGTCAAGTACGTTTTAGATAATATATATCAGTATAACCATGAATTAAATACATAAAATGAATGCAATTAAAGGGAACATTAGGACAGGGGCTGTAGGCACGCTGGTACTCTTATGCACGCCCCTTACTGACCTCTTAGGAATGGGGTGGGGTCAACAGTAGACAGTCTTAGGTTAAAATTTTGGGGGTTTTGGGATGAAACCACAGAGTCAGGTAGTGCATTCTAGGCATTGACCACTCTGTTGCTGAAGTCATATTTTCTGCAATTGAGTTTCGAGCGGTTCACTTTAAGTTTGTATCTATTGTGTGCTTGTCAGGGATGGGTTCTACTTACCTTTACTACCGGTTTGCAACAGAGCGCATGCGCAGAAGCTTCTGTACATGCACAGATTGTCCATTATGACATCCGGGTGGGGCTTCCCGCCACTTTTACTACCGGTTCGCAAGAACCGGACCACTGGTACTTGTGTATTGTTGTGGTTGAAGCTGAAGTAGTCATTGACAGGTAGGGCATTGTAGCAGATAATTTTATGAGTTATGCTTAGGTCATGCATAGTCCTAAATTTTCTAAGCCCAGAATTTCAAGTCTGGTGGCATAAGGTGTTCTGTTTCAAGCAGAGGAGTGGACTTCTTGTGAAATATTTCTGGACACGGTCAATTGTATTAATATCCGATATGCAGTGGGGGTTCCAGATGCTCTGATAAATTGTGTAATATTACCGGAGAAGAAGTTATGCAAGATTAGGTTTACAACTCTTAATGCCTTTTTGGCGATGTTGATACAGTGGGCTATGGCGCTTAGATCATTAGATATAAGTACTCTATGGTCCTTGACAGAGTGAGGCTCATCTACAAGGTCATGTCCACTCAGCTTGTATTTTGTGTTCTGATTCTTTTTGCCAATGTATAAGACAGAGCATTTGTTAGTTGAGATTTGGAGTTGTCAATTGTTTGACCATTCTAACACAAAGTCAAGGTCTTTTTGAAGAGTCTTCCTGCTATGGTACAGGAGATGCTTCATGTGTTTTTTCATCTCCCAAAGCTCCTCTATAAGCCAGGGTGCTATTTTCTACAAAAGAGGACTGTTTATTTATTTAAAAGATTTATATAGCTGCCCAACTCACACATGGTGACATGCTGAACATATACAGTAGATACTAAAATAATTGATCCCATTGGAAGTGAATAGAGGACCTACTGAAGAGCTTAGAAGAACTAACACAACCCTTATTTATAATACAAATTTTCTTCATTTCATTTGGTTTCTATACCCTCATAAGTGACTGTAAAATCAGGACTACTATGAGCATTCATCCAGTGTCTGTTAACTGCCCCAAATCTGCTGTCTTTATAAAAATCTAAGCGCGTCTTAGAGCTCAGCCTTGCAAACTACAAATAGACCTCACTTAACATCCACTTCTTGAGTGACTGTTCAAATTGCAACAGTACTGAATGAAGGGTACAACTTCATTGTTGTGGCTGCTGCAGCATCCTGGCAGTCATGTGGTTACCATTTGTGAACTTCAAAGCAAAGTCAACGGGGAAGATGGCAGGAGATTACAAATGGTGAACACATGACCACAGAATGTTGTGACTGCGTAGAATTCACCTAACAAGGGCAAATTGTAAATTGGTGCAGTCATGTGACATCATACCTTAGAACCATGCTGCTTAGCTGTGGAGTTCCTAGTCCCAATTACCATTGGTGAGAACTACCTGTATAGAAACTGTGGAAAAGTGCCTGCAGGCCTCCATCTTGGCTTTCTTAACGGGCACTCTGCTATCTGGTATAGACTGCCCCAATGTAAGAGATTAAAGTGCAGGAGCTATGGGATGTAATAGAGCCGTGATGGCGAACCTATGGCACGCGTGCCACAGGTGGCAAGCAGAGCCCTCTCTGCAGGCACGCCAGCTGTCGCCCCAGCCCAGCTCCACCGTGCATACCTGCACGCCTCCCGCTGGCTAGCTGGTCTTCAGTTCTCTGCCATGCATGCGTGTGGGGCGGGGTGCATACGGGAGATACATGTGTGGGGGAGTGCATCCATGAGGGGGTGCAAGTTGGTGCAGGAGGCTTTCCGTGCCCAAAATGGGGTGCGGGGGCCCTTGCACGATGCCCCCGCGCCCCATTTGGCTTCCAGGTTGGTGCAGAAGGCGCATGCGTGGGGAACGCTCACATTGCATTTTGGGGGTTCTGGCACATGTACGTGCATTCACACACATGTGCACGCTTTGGGCACTCTGCACCAAAAAGGTTAACCATCACTGTAACAGAGTTTCCTTGGATGAATCTACTGTAGCATACTTGCCTATTCAAACCAAACCAAATCACTTAACTAGTGTCATCCCGTTTTTATAACCTGGAATATTGAAAAGTGGAAAGTCAGAAGTAAAGGTCTATTATTTCTGGCATGCTTCTCTATGGTAGATTTTTTTTCTCCCAGGAAACATGATGGGTATATGAATTGACCTTACAGGGATTTAAGACAACCATATTAGCTATGCCTGGAGTAGTCAAGGAAGATATCTGAGGTTTTAGGCACTTTAATTTTCACCTCTCTAAAGGCTCAAATAGGTAAAAGAACTTGGGATCATTCATCAATTACTGTAATTATGAAATATTAATAATATATTTGCATTCCAAATATGGTATTTTGGTAGAAAGCAGAAGTCAATAAGCTTAAATCCAGTCTTTGGATAAATACCGGCTGGAACTACTCCACAACTCTGTTTGATTGTGGCAGAAAATTTCAAATTTTCCTGGGGAAAAAACAAGCTAAAAGAAATTGTGGCTTTATGGCTTTTCCAATGATGCTATTTTACTATTAAGGCAAATCAAATTAAGTTAGACTTAAGACAAAGGATTTCAATATAGGTTAAATAGAAAGTGCTGCCTTCCCACAAGATATATTTATAAGTAAGTGAATTTTAGTTCTCAGATTACTTCATACCAGATTACCTTTATACCTATACCATATTTAAACCTCTAAATTCAGGAGAGCTTTAATTCTTCCCCATTTTAATGTCGTTTGCACAGCTGTTTTGGAAGGGAGATGTAAGAGAAATCCTTTTGAAGCACGGTAGCATCCCTGTAGCACTCATGAAGCTGGCCCACTCTCTGCTTCACTGTCACATTTACAGGGATATTTGTCATCAGCTAAATATTCCTCTTTTAAATTTCCTAGGCATTTTGGTAATTTCTATTTTACGTTATCTGTTATTTATCAAGATAAGTCTACTGTATCTACAGCAGGGGTAAAATGCTCCCGGATCGGACCGGATCGCCCGATCCAGTAGCGATTTCTCCCTGTGGTTCAGCGACCCAGTAGTGATCGACGCCCAGGTGTCATTAATTCCTGGTTTTAACCAGGAAGTAATGTTTTTTACCTTCTGTGCATGTGCAGGTTTTGTGCGTGCGCAGGTGTGCACACGCATGTGACACTTCCGAATCGGTAAGGAAGGTAAGTAGATTTCACCCCTGATCTACAGGTTGTCTTCAACTTATGAGAAGTCTAAAAATTCTGTTGCTAAGTGAGACATTTATTAAGTGAGTTTTGCCCCTTTTACGACCTTCCTTGTTACCATTGTTAAGTGAATCACTGCACTTGTTAAATTAGTAACATGGTTGTTAAGTGAATCTGGCTTCTCCATTGACCTTGCTTGTCAGACCGTCGCAAAAGGTGATCGATCACATGACTCAGGGACACTACACTCATCAAAAATATGAGTAGTTGTCAAGTGTCTGAATTTCGATCACATGACCATGGGGATGCTGTAATGATCGTGAGAAAAACAGTCATATGTCACTTTTTTCAGTGCTATTCAATGGTGGTATTCAGCCAGTTCTATCCAGTTAGGGCGAATCGGTAGCGGCGGCTACAGGTGGCTCTGCCCATCCACCCGGACGTAATCACGTCCCATTTATCCAGGTTTTTGATGCTCTGCACATTCGTAGAAGGCCCTGCACATGCGCGAGGTGGGCGCTCAGATTTGCGAACCGGTAGTGAAGGTAAGTGAATACCACCCCTGGTGCTATTCTAACACTCGCGTCTAACAATCATTAAATGAACTGTTGCAAGTCGAGAACTAGCTTTTTTTTAAAATAGTAAAATTTTGTTATGTTGGCCAATAACAGTTATTGACATATTTAGGTGCTATTTTTTTCCCTTTAAAATTCATTAAAATTGTACTTTTTAAAATTATGTATATGATGTTATGTCTATGAACAAAGTAAAATTTTAATTTGATTTGAAGCTGATAACATTTGGAAATGAGAACACATATACAACGATGTTTTCAGAAATGTCAAACAACTCTACTAGATCTCAAGTTCTGGCATTTTATAATGTCAGCCAAAGTGCTATTTCAAATGCTCATGTTAGCATCACTGGAATTAAGCAGTGTATTGCCTCAGGGTCACAAAGAAGAGACGAAGCCAATAACCTATTGGTTAATATTTAGCAATCCAGAAATGTGGTGTGCCTGAACTGAGAAAGAATGTAGGAACAATTCTTAAAGTATCTGTAAAAACTGGAATCTTACCAACTGAATGCAGCCTGCAGTTCTTGCTTGCCCTGATATACTGCAAATACAGAGACCAGATGCCCAGTCTACTCTTCTAGAAACTATCCTCATGCTGAATATTACCCAGGAAAAACAAAGTAGATGATTTGTCTCAACACCCAGTAAAATGTCTTGGTTCAGATTCAATTTGACTTTTAGAAGTAGTCTTATTGCATCCTTTGATATTTATATCTGATTGCTTTCTTCACTGTTCACTTTACTGCTTTTGACTCAGAACTATAGGCAATGCTGAACTTATACAAAATGACCGAGCATTACATGAATTCAATATGCCCAGCCCATTATTGGCAGAAAAAAAGAAGACTTATCAAAGGGATGAGATCTCTATAATGACAGAATTGTTCTTCCAGTTCAGATGAGATTAAATGGTACAAGAAATATCAGAAACATCTAAACGTAATATATCTTCCTTTTCTTTTCTACCTTTTTATATTATTTTTAGGTTTGTATTAGCTTTTTTCTTTGTATTTGTAAACTTTAATAACAATTATTGAAAAATTTACATGCCTATCAAAAATTATTTTTTCTAGGGGTTGAAAACACGGCCAGTCAAATCAGATCAGTTGCTATGAAGCACTTTGAAAACACGATAGTTAGATGGACACATTCTGATAAACCCATAATGTATCTACGTCAGGGGTGTCAAACTGAAGGCCAGCGGGCTGGATCTGGATCGTGGGGCTATCCTGGAAACAACGAAGGGCCACATGCGGCCCTTCCAAGCTCTGTTTTCGCTGGCAGAGGGTTTAGGAGGCCATTCCAGGTGAAAACGGAGTTTGGGAGTCCATTTTCACTGGCAGAGTGCTCAGGCCATCACAGGCGCCCCCCCCATGAGTGATGTCAAGCTGGCCACACCCATCCCTGCACCTCAAGGTCAAACACAACCCTGATGAGGCCTTCAATGAAATCGAATTTGACGCTCCAGATCTAAATTCACACAGAAAGATTCCAATGATCACATATGGTTCTAGGCCACATGCTATCTGCCCTTGATCAAAAGGAGAACATGCTACAAATCAGATGCTGATACCATTTACTTAGACTTTGGTTGAAGCGTAAAGGTTAACCACTCTGTAGTCATTGTCAATTGTTTTCAGTGAGATTGGTCTTTAATTAGAGAGTACAAAGATTTATCCTGTGACTCAAGAATCATCCATTAGTAAAGATCTAAGAAATGTTTCACAGTATTGGATTAAAAAAAAAAGAAATAAATATTTTCTGTCCACCACAATGGCTGCACATGACTTCATGGTAGGTTCATATCCACATAGTTTATGGTAACTACTGCACATGTTGAAGGTCCCAAAGGTGGGGGTTTTTCTCCCCCAAAAAGGCAACTGAACTTTCTTGGTTTGTTTCTTTGAAAACATTTCATTTCTCAACGAAGAAGTTAATTTAAGTTAGAACTGGAGAAACTTCTTGGATGAGAAGTGAAATGTTTTCTTAGAAAAAAAACCCCAAGAAAGTCCAGTTGACCTTTGTGGGGGAAAAGCACTTTTGGAAGAACCATGATCTGGATGATTGAAAATCTCCATGGATACATGTTGAAGGATAACTCAACTATCTGATATAGTTCAAGGTGGGTGAGTGCCATACCCAAACTGCCATACAAGAACAAAGCTATGCAGAGTGTGTGCAGGTGAGATACATGAAGTGGCAAAGTGTTTCCCTTTTCCTTCATAGTCCTAGGAAATGACAGCATCACAATACTTTCTGATAAATTTGTGGGTACTTGCAAAAGCAGATTTCTTTTACATGGCGAATGACATTCTTTCTTTATACTTTTGAATACTATTTTTTTGGCAGGCAACAATAATTCTGTAAGCAGCCAGAGAGAAAGTTGTCAGCTGGAACAAGTCTTGGAGATGGGCTGTTCTCCACTTGGAACAATCTTCTTTTCACCTCCAGTTTTGTACATTAAATTATAGCCAACGTAATCACTGGGGACATTTTTTTCACATACTCTCTTTTGGATTATGTCCATGGAATTGTCACATTCCTTAATGCTGTCATTAACCAAAAATAAACCTCATAAGCACCAAGCTTTGGAACAATTCTTATCCAGAAAGGATAAATAAAGTAAATAAACTCTTCAGGTGGAAAATTCTGCAATTCAGCAGATCTCAAAGTTAATTATACTTAGAATATTAATTTCACCAGGTGTACCGTTCATATTATGATTATGCCTGAAAAATGAACGGTCTAATTAATACGATATACAATGCAGTTTGCATCATATAAAATCTCAGAGATGATATGACACAATTATTTCAAGAGTGAAGTAATGAGCATAGTCCAGGGGTGTCAAACTCGTGGCCCCTAGGCTGGATGCGTCACGTGCTGGCCATGCTCACCCCCGTTTTTGAGAAGGGAAAAAGTCGTAATATAGCACATGACAACGCATGTTTGACACTCCTGGCGTAGTTCATTCTTCATTCTTGTCCCAATACCCTTGTTTTTGCATCACAAGAAATAGTCATAAAATCCAAATCTGCATCTTCCCATGTATACAGTAGGTAGTCTTTGATTTATGACCACCACTGAACCTTAATTTTAATGTTGTTAAGTGAGACAGTTGTTAAGTAAATTTTGCCTCACTTTATGATCTTTCTTGTCACAATTGTTAAGTGAATCACTGCAGTTGTTAAGTTAGTAACAGAGTTGTTACTACTTTTGGAGGATTTGGACCATTTTATTGCTTTGATTTAATGAGCTACAGCTGAACTTTATATTCTTTCTTTATTAACTGTGCTGTCCCACTCACTCACACACACACACACACAATGGTGGTTTAGTGATTTTCTTAATATTCCCCAGCAATTCTCTTCACCAAAAAGCCACAACTGTCCCAACTGAATCCAGGCAAAAGAAAACCAATATTAATCCACAGAGCAATGGCCCAATGAGTCCACAAGGCACATGAAAGTTCCCAACAAGATAAGTCCACCAGGCAAATTAAATCCACAATACAAGAGGGTTGAAAAGGCAAGAAGAGTCCAGAGTTCTGAGGCATGATTTGAAGTCAAGGCATGGTGTCACTACAGCTTTCAATGCAGCCCATCAAGAAAGATAATAATAATAATAATAATAATAATAATAATAATAATAATAATAACAACAACAATTTTATTTCTATACCGCCCTTCTCCCGAAGGACTCAGGGCGGTGTACAGCCTAATTAAAAAACAGAATAAACATCAATTTAAAATAATTTAAAAATATTAAATAAATTTGGCTTAATTTAAAACCCCAAAAATTTAAAACATCCAATTTAAAATTATATTGCTAACCCAGCCTGGCGGAACAATAGGGTCTTAAGTGCGCAGCGAAATACCCGGAGGTCAGAAATCTTATGAATTTCCGGGGGCAGTTCATTCCACAGGGCTGGGGCTCCCACAGAGAAGGCCCTCCCCCTGGGTGTCGCCAGCCGACATGACTTGGCCGATGGCACCCTGAGGAGACCCTCTCTGTGGGAGTGAACTGGCCTGTGGGAGGTTATTGGTGGCAGAAGACGGTCTCGAAGGTACCCGGGTCCTATGCCATGGAGCGCTTTAAAGGTGGTAACCAACACCTTGAATCGCACCTGGAAGACCACTGGGAGCCAGTGCAGCTCGCGCAGGAGGGGTGTCACGTGGGCGCAACGGGTAGCACCCATAACCGCCCGCGCGGCCGCATTCTGGACCAGTTGGAGCCTCCAAGTGCTCTTCAAGGGGAGCCCCATGTAGAGAGCATTACAGTAGTCCAACCGGGAGGTAACAAGGGCATGAGTGACTGTGCGCAGGGCGTCCCGATCCAGAAAGGGCTGCAACTGGCGAATCAGGCGGACCTGATAAAAGGCCCCTCTGGCCACGGCCGTCATATGTTCTTCTAAAGACAGCCGTGTGTCCAGGAGGACACCCAGATTGCGAGCCCTCTCTGTGGGGGGCAAAGATTCACCCCCAATAGTCAGCGATGGCACCTGCTGACTATATCGGGACGCCAGGAGCCACAACCACTCGGTCTTGGAAGGGTTGAGTCTGAGCCTGTTCCTCCCCATCCAGACCCGCACGGCCTCCAGGCAGCGGGACATCACATCAAGGGCATCGTTGGGGTGGTCTGGGGTGGAGATGTACAGCTGAGTGTCGTCAGCGTACAGGTGACACTTCACCCCAAAACCACGGATGATCTCACCCAGCGGCTTCACATAAATGTTGAACAGGAGGGGCGAGAGGACCGACCCTTGCGGCACTCCCCATGCAAGATGCCTCGAGGTCGACCTCTGCCCCCCTGCCAACACAAACTGCGAGCGGTCGGAGAGGAAGGAGGAGAACCACCGCAGAACGGTGCCCCCTATTCCCAACCCCCTCAACCGCCGCAGCATGATACCATGGTCGATGGTATCAAAAGCCGCTGAGAGGTCTAATAGGACTAGGACAGAGGAACAACCCCTGTCCCGAGCCCTCCAGAGATCATCCACCAACGCGACCAATGCCGTTTCTGTGCTGTGCCCCTGCCTGAAGCCCGACTGGCACGGGTCCAGATAGATAGCTTCATCCAGGTGTCGGGGAAGCTGTCGTGCCACCACGCTCTCAACAACCTTCGCCACAAAACGAAGGTTGGAGACCGGACGATAGTTGGCTAATTCAGCCGGGTGAGGCTTCTGCCTCACAAATAGCCAGACTGACCTTCGCTGTGTCTGTCTTTTCTTCGCCTTACATGTTCTTGGATCAGGTGGGTAAGGCAGTTCCTCTTCCTCATCGCTGACAAGCGGCAGCTGTGTACTTTCTCCATCGAAGCCTCAGGGTTGTCCTGCTGCTGCTGTGCCTCAGCCAAATCAGCCGTCTGGTCATTCTCCCATCAACCACTCCACCTCGCTTGGACTCACAGCCCCTCGCCTCAGAGCCATCAGCTGCCTTCCCCTCCTGGTGTGCCCAGGACTGGCATGTCTTCCTCTGAACTAACATCCAGAGAGGCTTCTGGGGAAGTGTCCGGGGAAATGATCGTATTAACTTTCTGAGGGAATTACCGGCATGAATATGCTTTATTTGTCAAGCTCTGTAAAAGTTGAGTGACATGAAAAATCATATGTCACAATTTCTAGAATAATAAATTTTCAGAATTAGGAATGCCATAAACCTTGTTGACAGCTCAGCCAAGCTTACCGTATGGGTTATTACGTTGATCTCAAAGCTGTTGCCATAAATATTTACAGATCTCTGCCATTCATTTGTCAGGTCCGAAATAAAATCACAGATCACTTTTAATTGAATGGCGCTTTCACTCTTTCCTTTTCTTTCCTTTTCTCCCTTTTGGCAGTTATAAATTCAGTTCTGATTTTGTATCTACAGACACAGTTGGATGGGTTTGGGATTTTTTGTCTTTATTTTTCATCAGGGGCTACAAGTCAATTAAATTGCTTAGACATTATCTGTCAGGAAAAAATGCTCACTGGAATAAAAAGCTGTTTATTAGGATGTCTTGACTATGGGTAATTATGTAGTACAGAAAAATGAATAAGCATACAGCTGGGAGAATAAATTAGATTGTACAGTATGTGCTTTAGATTAATTATTACCAATTATTTTAACCTGAAAAATAGTATTGCAACAAACCAATAGGTACTAAATTATACGAACTATACTGGATTAGAGCAAAAGTTTCTTTAGTTTTGCCATCTGTTTCTAGGTATAGTCAATCATAAATGTTATAGCTATCTGAAATACTGTACTAGATGGGCTAGATCCAGAATAAATTAATACTTAAAGTGAAACTAACATTAAATGTTAATCATTACCAACAATTCCATGGATTTTAATGGTATTTTGGCACAATTAACTTAATAAAAATCCAAGACAATAGTGATAGTTAAGATTTCTTATTTGTTCCCAACATCTAATAACATCATACTTCCGCTGCACCTGTAGTTTAAATTGAACCAATTAAATAAAGCAACCTGTATGAAGCTATTAACCCTATTTCAAACAGTAGTTTAAACAACTACAGACATACCTTGCAGTAATACCTTTCATAAATTAAATTGGAAAAAGAATACCCTGTCTTAAAACAAAAAGCCGTATCAATCTGAGTAACAAAAAATGGTACAATTGTCACCCGATTTGTCCAACAAACATGTCATTACTAGCCCACCTTTAGATCTGAGAGTGACAACATACAATACACACAGATCAGAAAGTAAAGAACTTATTTTCATTTTAAGTCTGCTTAAGTAAAGAAAAGCAATTAGCATTTTAAAATATATTTCAACAAATCTGAAAAAGAAGTTTTATGTTCCTTTTAGGATGAGGAATATTTTTAACCTCTTATACAATTTTTACAATTCTTGACGAATGTATCTTGTCTTTTTATGTACATTGAGAACATATGCCCCAAAGACAAATTCCTTGTGTGTCCAATCACACTTGGCCAATAAAGAATTCTATTCTGTTCTGTTCTGTTCTAGCATATTCTTCTCTTGATTCCTTTGCTCGTCATAAAGTTGACTGTCGAAGCTACTGTCTGAGCCAACATAAATTTTTAGATATATGAAAGACTCAAAAGTTCTTCCCCAAAACAATTGTATTTTGTATTTTGCAAAACCTGGATTTAAAGTGTTAAAGAGAATGATATGTTCTGGAAAAGTGAAGTGTGAAGCTATAAACAGAAGAATTGTGATCTGTGTGAATAAAGAGTGATATTTGTCTTCTAGCTGTTAAAAACATTTGTAATGCAATTTAGATACAAGTAAATGCTTTTATCTTTTTACTTAATACTTTTGTTTGGGTACACCAAAGCTAATTTTTTTTTAAAATGTGGATCATGGGAACTTTTCTTGTAATAAATCGTACAAATGCAATGTTGCTGTTTTTACCCCCCATAACATTAACATACATACACTCTGCAACAACAAAGGCCTCTGGAAAATATTCTAGATCTAGACCCATGGCAACTTGGCTTCAAACCTGAGCAAAGGAATATAAACTGTGTTGGGTTCTACTATGGATGACTTGGGGCAAGAACTGAATCATGTCCTGCCATTACCATCCTTGGCCTCCAATATCTCTGAATCCTGAACACATTCACTTTCTTGATCATCTATAGGTTTGTGATTTGGCAGTGTTTTAGAAGACACTATTCCTATCCAATATGCGATTAAAGGGAAAGAGATTGGGCCTACAGGCACTCTCTTATGGACCCTACCTTATTTAACATCTACATGAAGCCATTAGAAGAGGTCATACATCTTCATCCTGGGCCCAATGAAAGATGTGGTGGAAGTTCTGACTCAATGTTTGGATGGTATCAGGGTCTGGATTGTGAGGAACAGTTCAGACTCAACCCTAGTCAGACAGTTGATAGGCTGGCTGAATTAAAGGGAGATTCAAAAGGATCAAGTTATGTTTCCTTCGAAAGCACATTATTACTTGAAATATTTCAGCGATAGATGCGCTGCAAGAACATTTAATGCCTATCAGGAAATGTACCATTACAATGGAAAAATTACTAGATTTCCTCAAATCAGTGGACTTCTAGTCTCCTTCCTGCTGAACCATAAACAAACCAATTATACAACCAGCAGAAATGCTTAAGAAATGCATTGCAGATATCATGATGCTCAAAATAGATGTGTTGTTAGCCTAAGAGAAACAAAAGAAAACAAGGTAGAATACCTATCAGCCCTGAGTCCTGTACGGGGTATTCTTGGACAGTGTTCTATGCTTTTGTTTGCCCTGTCTCTTTAGGCACAATCTAAGCCAAAAGAGGGAAAGGGCAAGCATTCTGTTTCTGGTTCACTTTCTTCCAGGCGAGAAGACTTCAAGTTTTGGTAATTGCTGACGCCTAATGCAAGCCATAGTATATTGCAGTGATGGTGAACCTTTTTTTCCTCGGGTGCCAAAACCCATAATGCAATGCCCCCCCCCCGTAGGCCCCGCTCTCTGTGTATACGCGTGCGATCCCCCACCCCCGTGCATGCGCACGCGGCTCGTTTTTGTGCTAGCAGGCTTCCCTGAAGCCTCCTGGAACCAAAAATGGGGGCCCATGCTGCACTCCCCTACCCCCCGCGCAAGCGCATCTCCCGGCAGAGACCCAAAAATCAGCTGGCTGGTGGGAGGTGCGCAGGCATGTGTGGTGGCGCTGACCTGGACGTCAGCTCATGTGCCTGCAGAGATGGGTGCCATAGGTTCGCCATCATGGGTATATTACAATTGCTGGCTTCTAATGCAAGCCTTTTGTATATTACAGGTGCAAACCTTAAATAACAACTTGAAGGACTTAAGAATCATTTTGGATCATTGTGGATCTTTTCAGTGTTTCTTTCCTGCTTTTTTGGGTCTTGGCTTCAGATCCAGTTTCTCCAAGCTTCAGTCAAATGTTTAGACAGTTTTGTGTTTCTGTCAAATGAAAAATTAATTCTTCATTTATAGCTGTGCTAATAATCACTTGCTCCAATTTGTTTACTACTTCCAAGGTGTGAATTGTATGCTTTGTGGATTTGGCCTGCCTCACAATTTATTCCATTTACCTTCCAGGTCAGTAGAACACTTCAACCTTTCCTGTAACTCCACACATTGGGAAACAGTTTCAGATCTGCTTATTGCTAGCTTCACTATTTTGAAATTGAAATACGTAAAAATCCACATCAAGAGTCTAAAGAACATCTTAGCATTTGCAAGAAGAGTGTTGCAAAACCACCAATAAGCTATTACTTCTCTCAACTTAATTAAACTGTATTTAAAAACCAGGGAAACAATACTGAGCTGGTGTTGTTTAACCTGTGCAGGTAATAAGGTCAGCCCGGAAGCCAAAAGACAAGATAATGCAAAAATTCTCTACTCATGGGAAAATGGCCTTTTGAGAAGATTTGCAGAGCTCCCGCATTTCTACTTCACTGCAGTGCAAATACATACTACCAGTGCAATGCATTTCTGGTAGAACTACAGCCAAGTTGCAACAAATCATCTGAACTGAGATTTAGCAAAAGAGAATGTGGATATAGCAAAAGTGTTATACGTGCAGGTGCCCAAAATGTTATTGTTTCAAACCACTGTTAAGCGAATGGTTGTAAGTCGAAAACTAGCTGTAGCATATTTATTTATAATACAGCAAATTTTGAGAAGTGATATTTTTGATAAGATTTTAAAAATAAGTGATACTGAATAGACACAGAATACATTCAAAAGCTTTAATGTAAGTACCACTATTTAAACTTGTCCAAGAAATGCAAAAATTCTTACAGTGAAATATCTTCATATTTTCCACCTTAAAGAACTGATTGCCTGCAGTTATTCCTGTTTTATGCAAAAAAAGCACTCTTCTAAATAAATTGGAGAAGATAAAATAGGTGAAATCTTTAGTATATTAGTCATTTTTTGGGGGGGGGAATGATGTCTGCAATAAATACGATGTTTTGTGTAATAAAACTGCAGATTATTTGGCTAAAGACTTTTGAAAAGGAAAAGATAAAAGCCTATGGGCGTACTACAAAGTTAATTAAAATAAATTGCGTATGTTTTTAAATCAGTTCTTATCTTAATCTGTTTTAAATCCAGTTCTTTTGTCCAGCTTCTCATTAAGTATTTCAAAGTTCCTTTGGTATCTCATGGATATCTGCAAGAATTTCAAAGCAAAAGCCACATAACTTAACGCCTTGTAAGCCGCCCTGAGTCTCCGGAGAAGGGCGGCATATAAATAATAATAATAAAAAAAATGCTGAGTACACCAGTCAATAAAGCCTTCTTAATAGAGACATATTTTGTTTTGCCAAAGTACTGGAGAAATTGCACTTGATTTGCTAGGGAAAAACAGTGATGCACAACTTTATATCATTTCTGAGATCTGCTTGGACTGGAAATGCCAGACTTCTAAAAAACAAACCAAAGAGAGAGAGGGAGTATTGCTGCATGCAGCAACTTTAAAAATGGATTTGAGAAAGTAGAGTTGGAAATGAAGCAATCCTTTGAAACAGCAGTCTTATGGTAAAAACAATTCTTTCTTTTTCCCACTAGGTGGCCTTGCATAATCAGCTGACCTCAGAAACTCCTGTGTTGGTTTTTTCCCCAATAGCAAGGCAACTGCAAGAAAGCCCTATTAAATATTTTCTGAAATATCCAATATACAAAAAAATACTTTCAGCTGTATCATCTTTTTAATAAGATTGAAATAGATCAATTCAATAGCTTAAAAAAACCCCTTTCCACTTTATACAGGAATATCACATTTAACCAGTGTGAAATCCAATTTTTTTTACTACCGGATCTGTGGGCGTGGCTTGGTGGATCTGGCTTGGTGGGCGTGGCAGGGGAAGGATACTGCAAAATCCCCATTCCCTCCCCACTCTTGGGGGATGGATATTGCAAAATCTCCATTCCCACCCCACTCTGTGGCCAGCCAGAGGTGGCATTTGCCAGTTCTCCGAACAACTCAAAATTTCCCCTACCGGTTCTCCAGAACCTGTCAGAACCTGCTGGATTTCACCCCTGCATTTAACTCACTGGAAGAGAATTACTATGTGTCATGCGCGGATTTAAAAAGTGGTATGGAGTGTTCAATCAGTTTAAATCATTTATATATCAAACACCAAATTAAGGAGAAAAAGAAAACACATATTTGTGAGATTAATAAAACAGATTAAGAGAGGGAACAAATGATATAAAATAAGAGGTAAAATAGGATACATTCAATAGGATAAAGTATTTTATAAATGTTGATAGCTACAGTACAAGAGTGTATAGCATGAGTCTCTGGAAAAGGACGGCATATAAATCGAACCAATAAATAAATAAATAAATAAATAAATAAATAAATAAATAAATAAATAAATAAATAAAATTTTTACACTCCTTCCAAACCCCCAATGCTTAAGACGTTTGAACTCATTAGTTTCTGATAGCAATTGCACTAGAGTAAAATTCAGCAGCTTTGTTATAATGTTCTTAAGGGTTGAGAGGTGGGAGTTGTAACAGCAGCTGCAATTATGGACATCCCCATCTCTTTGCATCCATGTGTGATGTCAAGTGGGGCTTAGAAGTGGGGCTTCATTTTCAAGGGGGGGTGTCAAAATTGTATTGTCACATTGGCATCACATGACGTATTGCGACTTTTCCCTTCGTTAAACCGGGCATGGGCATGGCCAGCGAATGATGCATCTAGCCCGCGAGTTTGACAGCCGTGATTTACATTGTCTTGACCACTATCTGAACACTTCCTGCCAGGTGTCTTCCGGAGTTAAAATAAATATATATACTTAAATTATTGCTTTAATTTCAACAAGCATTTTCCAACTTTTTCTCCCCATTCTTTATGACTTCTACTAACTTACATCTTTAAAATGTATTTGTAGATCTTTTTTTCCCCCTTTCTTATATATTAGTAGAAAAAGCTAGTATCCTCAAGCTAGGGATCCTGCTAAAGGAGTCAGTACATGTTATCGATAGGTCTTCTGCAAGTGGCTATATTGTATATAAGGATGGAATATAACATCATCATTCTGGATAAAGAAAAAAAGCTTCACTGTGAGTTTTACTTTTAATCAGCATGGCTTTAGTAAGAAATGTAGTAAGAGTGATGGGTGGTGGGTAGCATTTGGAAAATGTAATGTAGCACTCTCAACCATTTTTGAAATTGGAATTTTGAGCCAAAATCATAGCTGGGCACAATTGCTTAAAAGTTAAGGCATATTGCTTAAAATAAGTCTTAGAATATTTTCAAATGACCACAGGTCTGCAATTCATTTTTTATATGGTTACCATTCATCAGCTTTCAAATTCTCCTCCTTTGGATGAAAATCAGCAAGAAGGCATATCTCAAAGCAGGATATCCATCCTTTCCCCATTAAAGTGATGTCCACTGTTATCCCAAATTAAATTAAGATTTTAATATTTTTTGAAAAGTTAAAATACCCAGAATTTTAGAGACTCATATTTCATGAATTTTTATCTAAGAATTTTTGGGAAGTTTTGAGAGGATTTTTTGGCATTCTTTCCTGTGAAATTACAAGAAATAAACAAGACATAGCAGGCTTGTGAGATTTCACACAACTGTTTGCAAAGTAAGATTATTTTTAAAGCCTACAGTCTAAAGACAACCAACTCCTACATTGAGCTATAATTCCTCATGCGCTTTTCTACTTTAAAAAAGTGGTTCAAAAACTACATAAATCTATATTATATGAACAATATTGGTGGGATGGGTGACTATATAAATTTAATAAATAAACGTATTGTTTATAGAAAGGCTTTATTTCCTAGATATTTGTTGCAATCATTGCAATCTATATTTATGTTGCTTTGAGGGTAGAATGAAGAGTGGATTTGGTTTCTAGGTTTTGAAAGGTTATACAGTCCTGATAGAAGTTCAAAAATGTGAGAAATTCAGAAATTTCTTAGCATAGCTAAAAACTCTAAAAATTCAATTTAGGAAAGTAAAGAAAATAGTATTCTGTGTGAGTGAAAACTACCATAAATTCTTTGATACAATTGTAATTGTTACTGTTGTTAAAAAGGAGAATAATCATAACTAAAAACAAATACTGTATGTTATACAATTTTTTGACACATTCTGTTTGAGAATGATTCCGTTTTACCTCAGCAGGAAAAAATGTAGAGATGCATCATTAACCTTATTAGCAAGAAAAAACCCCGGGGATAAGTCTGGGGAAAATGAAATAGTAATTTAGAAAATATTATCTCAAGTTACAAACCAGCAAACTCATTTTTACAAATGGAGTATTACATCCATTGGGCCATTAGAACATTCTTGATAAAGATAACTCTGGAAGAAATTATAGACCGTGGTTAACTGACTCATTTGAGAGCGAGTACAAAGTTTGTCCATTGCTGTTTCCCAAAAATAATTCTGGACAATAAACACTATGAAGGGATAGAATAAACTCAGTTTAATCCTAAAAAAGTGAACTCGTTGACTAACTTCAAAGATATCACACATAGGACAATCAAGATTCATTTCCCATTATTCTAGAATGCAGAACAATAAATAAGAAAGTTTCAGGAACACATTCTGGTGAATATTAGAAAAAGAAAACATTGCAGCAATAATAGTTCAACAATGGAACCAGTTATCCAGTGAAGTAGGGTGAGGGTCTCTTTTATTGGATGTATTGAAGTGAAGACCAAGCTGTTGTGGATGTTTAATTTGGATTTCCTCACTGTGCAGTGGCTTGAACGGCTCCTTCTGTCAAAGAATACTAGGGGTCTTACCTCAGTATCCTTGCTTTCTAATGTTAAGCTGTAGGAATAGTTGCAGTAAGGAACCAATGTTGAGTAATACAGGTTCCTATGTAAAAGAAGATATGAGACCATGAACAAGAAGTAAATGCTTATGACTTAAGCCGTTTCAATGATTAATTCTCCCTCATTCATTCATGCACAATATCATGTACTGTTCCATGACCAGTTTGATTATAATTTGATCTGGGAAAGGCAGGCAACAGAAGATGAACAAAATAGGTCACAAGTCTTCTACCAAGTTTCCTGATTCCATCTTCCTTTAATAACATTCTTTTTATTGTTTCCTCCATAGTGGCATGTACTGTTCACAGACTTTGGCTCTGGGGGAAAACTTCCTTTTTCATGTACTTGCTAGCCTCAAAAGGATTGGTTTTCTGCTGCTATTGTGAATTCTTGTCTTCCCCATGGTGACAAAGAATTCATAATAGCTTTGTATTGGTTCTTCCCCAGCCTGTTGTTAATACTTTGAGCTTTGTGATTCTACAATTGTATAACACGGGAAGAACTGCTTAGATTCT
Organism: Pantherophis guttatus; assembly: GCF_059756535.1. NCBI lineage: Eukaryota > Metazoa > Chordata > Lepidosauria > Squamata > Colubridae > Pantherophis > Pantherophis guttatus. The sequence goes on along the minus strand of NC_142070.1, from coordinate 25,049,731 downwards.
GATATATATGCAACTTGAGTGGTACAGGAAGCTTCATCCACTACAGGAAGCTGCCTGTACCACAGCTCACATCCCTGGGCAAGTCTAGTTAAATCCAAGATTCACTCCAGGACATTAAAATACATCTATTTATTACTCCCACAAATGAAGACCTGTAATGTTCAACTTTATTAAACTTAACTAACCGTATGAAAGAAAGTTCTCTTAGAGCTGCAAAAAGTGTGAATAATCTCCAAAATTGCTGCTTAAAAGGAATAAAAGAACAACTTAAAATATAAATAATGAAAGCAACCTCATGTAAAAGTCAGGAAAATGTAAAGCTCCAAGGATCCCTGTAAGTGTTTTATTTTAATGGAAACCATCAGGTTAGATTGCAATGATATGAAAAAACTGTAAAATAAATATGTACGCCATTTCCATTTGAAAAAAATAATTCTCATTCAGTCCATATCTTTCTACCACTTCATAGACAATAAATGACAGAGACTTGGTTAAGGAAATACCTATTAGTTATGGGATAATGGAGAATTCATTTTCCCCCCATTAATTTCTCTAAAGGTGTGTGAATGATCTGAATGAGAATAAAAGTGTGAGAATGATCTGATTATAGGCCTGTTTGTCAGTGAAATACATTGCATAAATAATCCATAACGCAGCAAATAAATTAGCATGTAACCAAGTATAGTATTACTAGCTTCTAGTTAAGTATTTAAGATTAGGGAACAACAACTACTTTTAAGTAGTTTTTGCTGTTACTACATGAATCCCACAAAGTGCACAACTGGTTGCTTGCATGTCTGTGAAATTTTTTTAATTCTATACTATTATCTTAAATGTAATCTGTGTCAATAGTATAAAGGATAGTTTGGAGGCTGTGTAAAATAAGCCTATTCCAGGAACGCCTTTGGAATTAACATAAATTGATGTCTTCAGCAGATTTCAACTGAAGTCCATGGAAATCAACCATACCTAAACTGTTATTATGCTTTTAGATATTAAAATCATTACCTAATACAACTCCTGAGTTAGCCTCAATAAAGTAATCTAATTATAGTATATATAAGTAAACTAATTATAGTATATATTTTATCAATTATCTTCCAATCTTTCCCACAACAAATGCCAGAGAAATGTCTCTGCATCTACCAACTGTCATTCATTTTGATAAAAATTTTAGGCTTTATTTAACAAGAAAAGAGAATTCCAGATAATTTCTCCTACGCCAAGTGGTATTCTTGCACGTACTAGTACTTTGGTTGTGACATGGTCAAAGGAAGGTATAAAAATAGCTTTTTCAACTGTCTTTCTTCTAGTGAAATATTAGTCTGCTTTGCCATATAGGCAGTCCTCAACTTATGACCATTAGTTTAATAAGTGTATGACAGTCCTGAAAAAAGCAATTTACCACCATTCCTCACATTTATGACTGCTGTAGTGTCCTGAGGTCATGGTGACTGCCATTTGTGACTTTTCCTTGGGGCTTCCAACAAGCAAAGTCAATGGGGGAAGCTGAGTCACTTAATAGCCATGGCAAAAAAGGTAATAAAATCAGGTGTTACTCACTTAACGACGACATTGCTTAGTGACGGAAGTTCCAGTACTGATTGTGGTCATGCATCAAGACTATCTGTACTTCAGTTAAATCCCAAAGGAAAGAATGAGGGATTTCCTTTCTTTGGGCTCTGTTACTACAGCGGTATTGTCACTGCCACAAGTGATTATTTTCTTGCCCAAGGAACAGTTGAGGAATTTCTCCTTTCGCTGGAGATACTATCCATCCAGTTTCTTTGCATACAGTTGTAGATGATAGAATGAGGCTGGCTTTACTCATTATAAGAATCTAGTTTTAGCCTATGGTTAATTACTTGGTACCATGAAACACAGAGTACTACGGGCTTTAAAACGGCATAATTGTTTATAAACCGAATGCCCTCATCGACACACAGGAACCAACCAAACTGGTATAATTTACCCCAAAGGACAGAGAAAGAAAAGTCTTTGCTGAAAAAAATTATCTGATACGTAGCAGTGTAGTATGTTACCACTCCATGGATATGTACTGCAGGCAAGGCATATTTGCTATGCCCAGCTAGATAATATACTTATTAAGGAAAAATTAATATCCTGCCCTTCTGGAGCATATACATATCACTTAGAGAAGCTGCTAGGAGTAATTAAAATCATTCAAAGGAAGAAAAGGAGGAATTAAGAAACAGGCAGATTTGGTAGCTAAAAAGTATACCTGGGAAACAAGAAAAGGTGTTATGCGTTCAATAAAAACTAAGCTTTATCACATGGTGAAATAATTACCATGGGACAAAAGAGGTGTAATATCTGGATTGCAGTCTCTGAGAAGGTGTTTGTCCTCTTTTCCTCAACCAGGCCTCTCACATTAGGAGAAATTAACTGTTTGTTCATCTGGTTATGGGCACCTACTTCTACATTCTCATTCACTTGAGATCACTTGTTTGTTCACAGGAATACAAATTAATATTCTAATAGGAAGATCCTGGGTGGATGGATAATCATCTTAAGATAAGGCTACAGGTAAATCTTATCTATCATTGCATGCCATTCAATGGCCTAGTAGATATACTAAACAAACAGAAAAAGGGAAGTAATTATCTTACTCCACTGTTGCTTCCCAGTAAATTATTTAGGTCATGCTCCCTTATGTTAGAAATAATGTGGAGCAATTACAAAATCTCTATTAATTTGGCCAGTCCCGTTAAAACCTTCCAAATTGATGACTACTGCCATCAAAACAGACATTCTGTTTTTACTATTTATAACTAATACTTCATTTTGTGAACTACAATGGAATTCTCTGTCATTATAAACAAAGGAGCCTTCTTTTGTTTATACATTTCCCTTGCAAGCCCCAGGCATTTCTTTTCTAACTCATTTTTAATGAGGCAAAAGCACTCTGGACATCCAGAAAAACTAAACAGGTGGAGTCACAATATTTCTAAAATAGTGTTTCTGAATCTTGGCAACTTTTACAATGTGCAGATTTCAATGTCTAGTATTCCCAAGCCAATAAACTCTGGGAACTGAAATAAATACATCTTACGGTTGCCAAGTTTGAGCAACAGTTCCAGAATCTCCTCAGCCCAGCAGGCTTAACTGGGTTTATCTTTTTCTCCAGGTATGTCTATGGAGATTCTCAATCGCCCAGATCATGGTTGCCCCAAAAGGCAACTAGACTTTATTGGTATTTTTCCTTGGAAACATTTCACTTCCTTGAAAACTTTTCACTTAATTTTTTTTCTTTGAAAACCTTTTGTTTCTCATCCAAGAACCTTCTTCAATTCTAACTTCAGTTGAAGTTCTTATCTAAGAAACTTCTTAGATAAGAAGTGAAATGGTTTCAAACAAAAAACCAAGAAAGTCCAGTTGCCTTCTGGAAAAGCACCTTTGGGACAAGTCTACAACTGGAGTTTCCCTAATGATCTTTGGATTCCCTTTCTTTTCTTTTTTTATTGTTATTCTATTAACTCTTACAAGGACAAAGTTAAAAGACTAATATAAACTAAGGAAAACAGAAAAAGAAAAGAGAGTACAGAGTACAGAGAAATAGAAAGAAGAAATACCTTATAAAAGAGGATTCTTTTCTATCTCTAGAGAAGCATAAACAATTTTAGTAATAACACCTTCTCTGGTATTTCAATGCGGGGGGGGGGGAATTACCATCTCATCCTTATCAATAATCAAATTGTAAAAAAAAATCATTCAGTCCTAATCAGCAACATTCTGTTCTTTTCTATTCTGACATTCTATTAAGAACTATCAAAAATAGTAATACCGGTAATTTTTCTTTAATTTGTGTTTTGCTTAATACAATCAAACAAATCTATTTTGTAATACAATTTGTCACTTTCTCTAAAAAAATAAAGCAAAATAAATATCTCCCCACTTATCAACCAATCTTCAAAAACTCCTTCATTCAGTTCTGGTCAAAAAGAAATCCCATTAATATCTACCAGAAACCACAATGTATATAATTTAACCCATATCTGGTAAATTCACTTGGTAAACCTTCTATTTACTTTTTTAAAGTTTGATCCTTGTTTCCATCAAATAATGACCCATAAATTGATTTATTATCATATTCTCTTTGTCTCCTCCCAGGAACAGCTTCATTAGTTTTAACACATTCCTTCTGAAAATTCAAGAAAGGAATGTTTTCCTCATCACTCTCGATTTATTATTTGCACGGCTCCTTTAGCTAATAAGACATCAGCTGATTTCATTTGTAAATGATGCCATTTTGGCATTATTTTCTATATCACTCTTATATTCTGGCATTTTAAAATCCATTTTCAGATCCACAACATCTTTTTCCATATCATTTTTGTTATTCAGCAATTTTTTAAAAAATCCACATTCAAATCCATCTCTGTCTGTTTTATCCAATGAAGGCTGTTGTTCTACATCTTCTCTTATAGTATTAAACAATCTTGTAAGTGATTTCTGTTCTCAAACAGCCTTAATTTCTTCTATAGTTAAATAGTATTGCTCTATATTATATCAATGGATTTCTTTTCCTTTATTTGTACCCTTCTGTTTTCTCTAATTCTATTTCCCTGGCACTCAATAAAAATTAAACTTTTGAATTGAGATAGATATAAAAATACTTGTGACAATTGGAATTAAAATTAAGGTTGAAACACTGACAAATTTAGATCACAGCGGTGGTGTTAACCGAAAGAAAAGCTTAGAAAAATGTATTATGAAAACCTACATCAGTGTTAAATATTATGAAGATGCAAGTAACTTTAGTCAGCATGTTTAATGAATTAAGAGATGATAATGAAGAACATTGGTAGTAGAAAATAGATGAAAATGGGCCATGTGCTCAAGAAGCAACGGATTAATCCTAAGGAAGAAAGCAATGACAAACAGAATCGCGAAGAATAAGAATAATTCCTAGGATAACAAACTTCAAAATAGTACAGCAGTGTTCTTTCTGGTGACAATGTATGGCTTAGAAAATTGTGCCTTGAGAAAGAGTGACGAAAGATAATCTGCCTTCAAATTATGGATCTGAAATCCACAAGGCTGGACTGCCAGAAGAACTGATTAACTGTGGACAAAACAGACTGATTGCTCCATTGAGGCAAAGATTGACATATTCTTTGAGTATGTGGTGCAAATGGATGATAGATAAAAACTTTGATGGGAACAGCAGAAGAAGGAGGGTGAATGTTCTTTAGTTATTCAGTCTCTTTGGACTGTGACCAGTAGACATCCTATCAAAATATCTCAGTAACTGATGGGATTTGTTGATAGGATGAAGGACGACACAGGAAGAGCTACAAATTATTATTATTAAATTCACCGTGTATATGTTTCCATGTCTGTGTAAAGGTAGTATATATAAAAATCAGCACAACTTTGTTTAGATGTGACAGTATCACAAGTTGTACCAGAAAGGTATTTACCATTACCGTTCTATATGAAGCTATTCATCCGCCCTGACCAGTATTAAACTGTGCAAACTGAAAAATATCCCATTATAATTGGATCAGCACACACAAAAATTAAATATGCTACATCTAACTTATTGAATGTTTCAATTGGCATTTTGGAAGTTCTTTGAATCACATTCAGTGAATGGTTAATTATTAAAATGTATGTTTTTTTAAACGACATTGAGCTTCTTATATGCTGATTATTTTGTTTGAATCGATCTAAACACACTACATTTGTGGAAGATTTGATCTATAAAGTGGTTAAAGACATGAAAGTTTCTGGAAAGAAAGTTCTTAGTGCTACCATTCTAATGGAACTATGAAGCTATTCCATCTTTTAATTTATTTTTAACAAAAAGAAAAACTTGAAATAGTAGTAGCAACACATGGGAATAATAAAGTAGGTAATAATCCCTATAATCCACAACTAAGGCAGGCTAAGTGCAAAAGGAAATCTTGTGTAACAATCTAGTGATGTTACTCATATCCTTATGAAACCAATGTCATATATTATTATTTGGCTTATTGTTTGTTATCAATCAGAACATTAAAATATGTGACTCAATAGTAATTAAAGACCTTTCACAAGTATTATATGTTAATTAAGACCAATAGATCAAAATGTTTCTCTCACATAATTGACTAGGCTATTGGGTCAGATAGGCTTATTATGAGCTAAGTCTGTATGTGTTCATGTATGGCTTGGCAGACAATAACAACTAAATAGTGGTGAGAAACATACACCCTGCTTTTTAACTTTTTTCCTAATTTTCCAATTCATTTTTATGGAAATTATTTTTTACTCTGTTCCCATTTATTTTATACATTTAAGATGAAATAGTTATTCCATGGGAGTTAACTATTCATTCATTTCTCTATGGTTTTATATCTTATTAATTTTACTGGTGAAAGACTTTCAGGGACAAGTTCAACACTTAGATTTACTTGAAAATAGTCCATTGATCTGAAACAGAACAAATTGCTTGTTGGACGTATCTCTTTTCATTTTAAGAAATAAATACACTGAAGTTTTCCAATCTGTGGCCTTTTTAGGAAACTTCAGATGATCTATAGTGTATGGGTCAAAGTAAATTAACCTGGCCAAAAGTTTGCAACATTACCAAATATCACAAGGCTTTGATACTCTTTCTTGAAATCTTACAGAATTTGGCATTTAAAGAGGTAATCCGCACTTTCATGCTATTTGGTGAGCTCACCTGATTTAAGCCATCACAACACATGCCTGTGTATACACATACACATAGTTTAAATTTCATTTTGGAATGCTACCTATAGGACATCACTTGTGACATGATATTGAAAAGCCCTATACTCCAGGGGTGAAATCTACTTACCTTCCCAACTGGTTCAGAAGTGTGCCCATGCGTCATGGGCGTGTGTGAACCTCTGTGCATGCACAGAGGGTAAAAAATTACTGGGCTGGTGGGCGGAGCCTCATGCCGCCATCGCTACCGGTTTTATGAACCACCGGCCACCATCGCTACCGGTTCAGCCGAACCAGTCTGAACTGGGAGCATTTCACCCATTATACTCCCAACTTCTGGTTTTATGTGGTGATCCCAAAAACCTTTCAGTGTACTGATTTATATAAAAGTACTGCTGGTTTTCATTACAGATACCAACAGTTTTTTTAAAAAAAGTAAAATAGTTTCACAATAGAATCCCTTATTATTCTAGTTTTGTTACATAGCTAGAGCGCTTTGTGAAAATCAGAAACTGCATGTATTATTTTTGTGGAAGAACTCCATATGTTCCATCAATTCACAGATGATTCAAAGTTTCAATTAAGAGATATATTCAAGCTGTTATTCAGGGAATCCTGCAGTTCCAAGGACATTTAACTGGATTCCTCGGTAAGAAATAACAATAGATGCTTTCTTTTTTTAAGATAAAATATTGGCCTAATAAAAAATCTAAGCCTAATGAAATCAAGTTGTAATCAAGCTTAATGATGATCAAATGTTTGTTCTCTGTATGATAAAGTCATAGCTTTTGTATTGTAAAAAGAGAGCACATCTAGAGAAAGGCAACTGGGCTTTCTTGGTTTTTTTTTCATTTTGGTAGTTCATACAATACATTTAACCATAAAACAATGAACTAATTGCATAATATTCGTTAATGATTAGCATTACAATTTTGTTGAATTATAGTTTGTGATTCTGGGTGTTATACAAACCGGGGTATCCATTTGCTTTGCCAAATCAAAATGCAGCACCTGATCAAATTTTCATGTTTTTTTCAGTTAGCTTCCAGAAGATGCAACAGAATGAATGAATGTGTGATTCTGCATTACCAAGTGCAAAGCAAATACTTCAAAAGATGGATGGATGATCTAGATAGATAATTTACTAATTTATTACTCTTATGACCATAATAAAAAAAAATTATGTCATACTAAGGAAAAGTTTAGTTTCTCATTCATAACTTTCTCTAAAATTACTACATAGTTTAATCCTCATATTTATTTTCCTTTTACCGTTTCAATACAGAACAGCCAGCTTGTTTTGCCATATAACCAATGTGTTACCCAGCCAACTAGAACACATTTACTAAGAGATTCTAAAGATTCTAAAGATATTAACTTTTTCTGGAATCTCTGGGGAAACATTTAGTGTATGTTATGTGTGTGCATTTAAAGAGAGAATCTTATACTACTGTGTTTCCCCGAAAATAAGACCCTGTCTTATATTTTTTTTGAACCCTGAAATAAGAGCTTGGCCTTATTGCCATGAGCTCAAAAGCCCGATTGGGCTTATTATCAAGGGATGTCTTATTTTGGGGAAATCAGGGTACACGTGTGTATAGTGTAAGATCCTCTCTTTAAATTTCCCACTAAATCTTACCACTCTCCTCTCCTTAGACCATCAATTCACCTTACCCTGTCACACTCACCTAAAGTCTACACATCACACCCACATTTAACCTGGCCCCACAGCAGACTAACAATGTTGCTGATTATGTTATTGATACATTGGTACTGACTGTTGTTCTGTACACTGTTTAAAGTTATCTAACTGAAACTATCTATAAATTCATAAATACACTAACTTAAGCCTATCTCACTAATGAGTTATGAATTAGATGACGGCAATGTCATGGAGAGATGGCAAAACAAGGGACTAATATATTTATATATTTGGTTAGTTACTAGCTGCGACACAGCTTTACTGAGTCTGCAAAAACAGATTTAATGTTTAGAATAAACCTGGGTAAGTAAATTCTAAGAAGCCCAGATTAAAAAGGTTAAGGAGCTACCAAACTGTTCACATTTTACAAGTGACTTCCCTTGGGATATACTTCTCATGAAGGTATTCGACAAAGTAGACCACAACCTATTTCTTGGTAAGCTAGAAAAAAGTGGGATAGATAGCATCACCATCAGAAGGGTTTGTAATTGGCTAACAAAACGTACTCAACAAGTAGTCCTTAATGGTACTATGTCTACATAGAGGGAAGTAAGCAGTTGGGTACCACAAGGTTCCGTCTTAGACCCAGTACTCTTCAATATCTTCATAAAATATTTAGATGAGCTAATAGAAGAGGAACTTAACAAATTTGTGGATGATACCAAGCTGGCAGGAATAACCAACACCCTAGATGACAGGCTCAAGAACCAGATGAATCTTGACAGACTTGAATACTACGCCCTATCTAACAAAATGAAATTCAATGTATAGAAAAGTAAAGCCTTACACTTAGGCAAGAAAAACCAAAAGTACATATACAGACTGGGTCAAACCAGGCTTAATAGTAATAACTGTGAAAAGGATCTTGAAGTCTTAATGGGCTCCAATTAAATATGAGCCAATAGTGTGCGGCAACAGCCAAAAAAGCCAATATAATCCTAAATTGCATTAACAGAGGGATACAATAAAGATCAAGTGTACTAATACCACTCTATAAAGCCTTAGTAAGACCACACCTAGAATATTGTATGCTGTTTTGATCACCACACTATAAAAAAGATGTTGACACTCTAGAAAATGTGCAGAGAAGAGCAACAAAGATGATTAGGGGACTGGAAGCTAAAACATATGATGAATGGTTGCAAGTACTCGCCATGGCTAGTCTAGTGAAGAGAAGAACTAGGTGAGACATCATAGCAGTGTTCTAATATTTGAGGGGCTGCCACCCAGAGGAGGGGGCCAAGCTATTTTCCAAAGCACCCGAAGGCCAGACAAGAAATAATAGATGGAAACTGATCAAAGAGAGATCCAACCTAGAAATAAGGAGAAATTTTCTAACAGTAAGAATGAATTTATTTATTGATTAGCCCTTGGGCCATATCAAAGTGCAGAGTTCCAGAAACAAATCATTACAAAAGTTTGGTAAAACAATTTAAATGAAATTGGAATAACGCACGATTAAAAATGCAATTAGAATAAAATACGATCTAAAATGAAATCGGAATAAAATACAATCGTTTTAGATACAATTTAAATATGATTAAAATTATATTATAATGTCACCCCTGCATCTACCCAATCAGTCTTAAAACTAACAGTAAGAACAATCAACCAATGGAACAGCTTGCCTTCAGAAGTTGTGGGAGCTTTATCACTGGAAGCTTTCAAGAAGAGACTGGACTGCCATTTGTCATAAATGGTGTAGGGCCTCCTGCTTGGGCAGGGGGTTGGACTAGATGACCTACAAGGTCCCTTCCAACTCTGTTGATCTGTACAGGACATAAAAGGAAGTTTTAATTTCTCAATACTCAAATAGAAGTCAATTAAAAGCAGCTATTCTATTTTTAAGAAATGTGATCGCTTTAATTCTAATTAATTAAAATAGATCCTAGAAACATAAAGGAAAAGGTTGTTCTAGTCAAATATTTTGCTTAATGCAGGAATACTAACACAATTCCTGTAAAATGATCCAAAAGATGGTCACCATCTTTAAAAGCAGCTCTTACCATTAGGACATTCTTCTGATGTCCAAATAAAATTATTTCCTTGGAATTTAAATCCATGGATTCTTGTTTTGTCTTCTGGAATAATGCAGACAATTATGTGCTATCTTCTACACAAAAACCCTTCTGCTACATAAATACCACTATAGTGGCTTTGCAGCCTTCTCTTTTCCATGTTAAACTTTGCCAGTACTGCCAACTGTACCTTGTGTTTCCTTTGGGGTCTCTCGTCACATCCCTTGCTGTCTTCTGAATACAGTCAGTTCGACACCTAACACTTCCCCTTTGCTTCCTGGAGAACAGTATGTAAATGCAATGATATGAATGTTCAGCTAATGACAGCATAGTTAACACCCATTATGCCATCTTCTCTATGAGAATATCATGAGAGATTGTCAAATATTAATCAGGATGTTTAGTGTTTTTATTGTTTTAAAATGTTAGTAGTATTTTTAATTGTAATATTTGTATCTTTTCTGAATTTAAGTCTCTCAGACTGAGATGGGGATAGCTTTAGAAATTGAATAAATAAACCATGGGTGTCAAACTCAAGGCCTGGAGGCCCGATCCGGCCCGCGGGGTGCTTAGATCTGGCTTGCGGGGCTGCCCTGGAAACAGCAAAGGACTGGCCTGTGATGCCTCTGCCAGCACAAACGGAGCTCAGGAGGGCTGCATGCGGCCCTCCCGAGCTCTGTTTGTGCTGGCAGAGGGTTGCAAGAGGCCATTTCAGCTGGAAACGGAGCCTGGGAGCCCATTTTCGCTGGCAGAGTGCTGGGGCCACCACAGGCACCCCGACATGACTGACGTCAAGTTGGCTATGCCCGCCCTGGCCATGCCCACTCTGGTCCCCCGAGGTCAAACACAACCCTAATGCGGCCCTCAATGAAATAAAGTATGACAACCCTGAAATAAACAAATAAATATTTTGCTAAAATCAATGTACTTACATTTCTGTGGTCAAATAAATTAGGCACACTGTCTAAGAGGATAAGGTTATTCTTGATGAATCCACAGATGCCTGCAAAGGAATCCATTTTTTTCTAACTGGTACGGTAGATAAATATATATTATATGTTATGTATCTATGTATGTATAACTTGTTCAGAATACTGCATGTATGTGATGCAAGTAAAATTTAATTTTACTCAAACATTTATTCAAAAATGGATGTTAGAACTTTAATCCACTTGAGCATTCTTATATGTGTTAGGTTCAGTTGTCAGTATAGAAAACTTTCAGAGGTACTATCATTTTATTTCCTAATAATTTTAGATTCTACAAATCTGTTGAGACAAGCAAATATTCATATGAATGTACCCCTTCTGTAACCATTCTGCCCTTGAAATTTTACTTACCATATTGGTGTCATACATTGTACACTTGAGAATAAGCAGGTTTTACTGTTTATTTTATGCAGAATGCTAATTATTCAGCTCTTAAAGTCTTACAAAATTGTAGCTCCCCTAGAAGCAGTCTGGTTTAGTCTTAAACCAGATTAGATTATTTCTCTATGTAATCCACTTTTTCATAGTCATTCATATTGGGAACAGACATCCAGATGAATCTTATATCAGAGAGAAAGAGAGGGGGTGGGGGAAAGGGTATTAGATACCATTTTTCTTGAAATGCATTAGAATCTTTCCCCCTGTTCCAGGGATTTCCCCCTTTATCTAGATAATAAGTTCTATACCAAGAAAGTTAGTTTTATAGCTAGAACATGGACTATTAGTCACTTAGAGACAAAGCCAATCTGATGTCCTGTTGTTATTTATTTGTTCAATATATAAGCTTTATTATATAACAAATTAAAGCAACAAAATAAGAAAGCAACAAAGTAAGAAACCACACACACATACACACTCTCTCTTTCTCCCTTTCTCTTTTGAATTCTTTTTTAAAAAATGATAGGATAGGGCTTTGAAGTTTGGGCACTATGGGGAACCAGAAGAAACTAAAGATTACATTTAAAGGTGAAGAATTCTTAAATTTGATTTTAAGTAAAGTAAAGAATGGAGCAAAATATTTTAAACTTCTTAAAATTTGGAAAGATTTTATGAAAATGGACAAAGAAATGAAAAGAAATCAAATTCTAGGACATTATTTGAAAAGATTAAAGATCAGTTAAAAGTAAAAGAAAGAAATATGTAGTTGATTAAAATTAGATACAGTGCATTCTCTGGTAAATCTTAGGAGACTTGTGATCAGGACTGAATAAGGATTTAAGGATTCAATTATAGATAAGAAACAACATTGGTATCATGCTGCACCGGTTGGAAGAGTTGGGGATGGGGGGCACCGTATTACGGTGGTTCTCCTCCTTTCTCTCCGACCGGTCGCAGTTCGTGTTGGCAGGGGGGCAGAGGTCGACCTCAAGGCCTCTTATATGTGGAGTGCCTCAGGGGTCGGTCCTCTCGCCCTTCCTGTTCAACATTTATGTGAAGCCGCTGGGCGAGATCATCCGTGGCTTTGGGGTGAGATACCACCAGTACGCTGATGACACCCAGCTGTACATCTCCACCCCAGGCCACCCCAACGATGCCCTTGAAGTGATGTCCCAGTGCCTGGAGGCTGTGCGGATCTGGATGGGGAGGAACAGGCTCAGGCTCAACCCTTCCAAGACTGAGTGGCTGTGGCTCCCGGCATCCCGATATAGTCAGTTGACTCCATCACTGACTATTGGGGGCGAGTCGTTGGCCCCCACAGAGAGGGCTCGCAATCTGGGAGTCCTCCTGGATAGGCAGCTGTCCTTGGAGGAACATCTGACGGCTGTAACCAGGAGGACCTTTTGTCAGGTTCGCCTGATCCGCCAGTTGCGGCCCTTTCTTCATCGGGATTCCCTGTGCACAGTCACTCATGTCCTCGTCACCTCTCGCCTTGACTACTGCAACGCTCTCTACATGGGGCTCCCCTTGAGGAGCACCCGGAGGCTCCAACTGGTCCAGAATGCAGCAGCGCGGGTAGTGACGGGAGCAGCCTGGCGCTCCCATGTAACACCGCTCCTGCGCGAGCTGCACTGGCTCCCAGTGGTCTTCCGGGTGCGCTTCAAGGTGTTGGTTATCACCTTTAAAGCGCTCCATGGCATAGGGCCTAGCTATCTTCGAGACCGCCTGCTGCCACCGACGATCTCCCATTGACCCGTGCGCTCCCACAGAGAGGGCCTCCTCGGGGTGCCATCAGCCAAACAGTGCAGGCTGGTGACCCCCAGGGGGAGGGCCTTCTCTGTGGGGGCACCTACCCTCTGGAATCAATTGCCTCCAGAGATAAGGAGAATCCAAGACCTCAGTGCCTTCCGCCGTGCCCTTAAAACCTTCCTTTTCCAGCAAGCCGGGCTGGCCTAATTTTTTAAGTGTTTTTAAGTGTTTTGTTTATTGTTTTTAATTAATGGGGCCAAATTTATATATGTATATTTTAACTGTATTTTAATATTTGTATTTGATGTTTTTACTTGGCTGTTCACCGCCCTGAGTCCTCAGGGAGAAGGGCGGTATACAAATTCAAAAATAAAATAAATAAAAATAAACATTTGGGGAAAAGATCATTCATGGCATTTTTTAAAGTTACTAAATTGTTTATACTTGTGTTTTTTTAAAAAAAGTTATTTATATATATTTATTTTTATTTACTATATTCTTATTTTTCTTTATTTTCTGTTTTCCTTTCTATTTTTTTTTCATTTGTATTACTTTTTATCTTTTCAGCTGTAATGTTTAATAAAATAACTTGATAGTACAGTGGTCTAAGCACCCTGTTATTAACACAGCTGCCTGCAATTACTGCTGGTTCGAATCTCTCCAAGGCTCAAGGTTGACTCAGCCTTCCATCCTTTCTAAGGTAGGTGAAACGAGGACCCAGTTTGTGGGGGCAATAAGCTGACTTTGTATAAATATACAAAAGTATGAAGGCTATTGCTTAACGCATTGTAAGCCGCCCTGAGTCTCCGGAGAAGGGCGGCATATAAATCAAATTTTAAAAAAAACTATATATAATAGATTTAATAGAGGCGGCAAATATAATTGCAGAGAGGCAGTCCCTCCAGAAAAGCGTATTTTGTATAGCTGTATAACTAAGCCTAGCAAAAAAGCAACTCATGCCGTATTGATCAACTGATTTGTCTTCAGAACAGACCACAGACAACAGACTAACAAAATACTGCACACTTTTCTGACTAGGCTTCTTAATAGACTTACAGATTAAAACTGGCAATATATCTGCCAAATGCAACCAAGAATCCAAAATATTTTGGCAGTTTCAAAGCTCGAATGGAAAGATACACTGCCTGGAGTGCACCCATGTGGTACAGGTATTCCTCGTTTACTGACTGCATTTAATGACCATTCCAAATTATGATATAATAAACTAAAAGCTTCGTGACCATGACATCACTCCATTATTGCTGTTAGGATGCTTCACAAATGGTGCACATTTATGACAGTTTCCTCTGGTCACGTGATTCCTGTTTGTGTGCTTCATAACCAGCTTCAGAAAGAAGAGTTAATGAAGAACACGGGAAATAAAACTGCAGGTTGCACTCACGTGATACTTCACTTAATAACTGCGGTGACTCGCTTAACAACTGAATGGAAAGTGACACTGTAAATCAGGCGCAGTCATATGATTTATGCTTACCAACATGGTGATTGAAATTGCTGGTCCCAATTGTGGTTACTAAGCATTTTTTTTATAAACACTTTATTAAACTTTTATTACATTAAAAACATAAAAAATTTCACTCAACAGCAGCTGAGGTATTTTTCTTGTGACAATAATTTGTGCATTATTTACAAAAATTAAATTATGCATATTTACATTCAGCCAAATCAGAGGAGGAGGCGGTGGCGTGGGAGTCAGAGTCAACATCAAGGTAACCTGAGAGCTCTGAGGGGAAAGAGGGAGTGGAGCTGACAGAGAGAGAGAAAGAGGCGGAGCCTGGTCTGTCCATCAGCCCTCAAATGGAGAGTCAACAGCCTCCAGGTCTGGAAGTGGCTGATGAGGAAGAGGACAAACAGCTAGATCCAGTGCCTGACGCATGGATGTGAAGAAGGCAGAGGAGAGGAGAGCAGTGGAAATCCATGGGCTGATCCTTGGGAAGGAAGAGCCACCACTGCTAGCAAAGCCCCATCCTAGTTCTGGGGATAAAAGGCAGGGGGCGGAGAGGAATAGATGTGGCAGACCACTATTCATCTTTGGACTGGACGGACTTGTTAGTCTGCGGTGAGAGAGAAACTTTTCACTGGGGCTGCCGGCGCTCCTTATAAAGGAATCTTTGAGTTAACTTCAGAGGGTATGTCGTGTTTGGGGAGCTGGGTCCGAACAGGTTATATAAGTCTAAGTGCAATTGCTATTAAAGAGAAATAGAAGGACATGCACCAAACAAAAGAAAATATTAAGTCCACATACGTTTGTTAGAAAGCCTTAATGCTAGTATACAGGTAGTCCTCAACTTAAAACAATTTACAACAGCACTGAAAAAAGTGACTTATGACCGTTTTTCACACTTACAACAATTGCAGCATCCTCACAGTCATGTCATCAAAACTCGGATGCTTGGCAACTGACACATTTTTATGACGGTTACAGTGTCCCAGGGTCATGTGATCCCCTTTTGCGACCTTCTGACAAGCAAATTCAATGAGGAATCCAGATTCACTGAACAACTGTGTTCTTAACTTTTAACAACGGCAGTAAGTCACTTAACAACTGTGGCAAAAAAGTCATAAACTGGGACAAACTCACCTAACAACTGTTTCACTTACCAACAAAAATGTTGAGCTCAATTATGGTCATAAGTTAAGGACTCCCTGTACTTTGAAGGAAAAAAAATAACCTTCTTCGGGCAATTATGAATGATGGAAATGTCCTTTTATGATAAATACATTGAAGTACCTTAACAGTTTCAGATTAAATATGCACACATTAGGAACACATTAACCAGCATGAGACAAGATCAAAGCAAAAGCTTTTATATGTACAGTTTCTGTTGTTTATCTCTGCACTGATAGCCACAGCTGAGTTTCATTAAGAATGTTTAATCATGTCTTGTACTTTCAAAGCATAGTTCTGACCCTATAACTTAATAGTAACCATGCTGAACAAATACTTTCTTTCCTTACTAAAATGACAATAGGTTTGTCACATACCTACCAAGATAGTATATATAATATGTTGTTAAATTATTTATCCTGCTTGATCACACTACTTCAGATACTAGCATTAGCAATAAGACTTAGATTTATATAGTGCTTCATAGTGCTTTACAGCA
This sequence comes from Pantherophis guttatus, assembly GCF_059756535.1. Taxonomy (NCBI): domain Eukaryota; kingdom Metazoa; phylum Chordata; class Lepidosauria; order Squamata; family Colubridae; genus Pantherophis; species Pantherophis guttatus. The sequence goes on along the minus strand of NC_142070.1, from coordinate 25,033,068 downwards.
CTCTCTGAGTAGTTTACAAATGTCATCGTATTGCCCTCAAAAATCTGGGTCCTCATTTTATCTCACTTTATTTGGAAGTTTAAAGAAAATTTTAAAGAAAGATTTTTTTTTTTTTTTAGTAAAGAGAAAAGCAAAATAATTCATTGTTTATTTTACCTGCTTGACATTACAATAGATCTGTTAAGAACGCATGTTTGGGCACAGTTTGTTGACTGTTCAAAAGGAGCTCAAGTAATATCAAAGGATTGAAACTCAGCCTATACACTGATTAGAATGCAGACTATCTACTCACTTGTCCGCAATCTAGTTTCCCTGTTGGGCTGGTTTCTGGATCACCACCTTAGCTTGAAAAAGCTAGTAACGTTAACGAATACAATCTACCAATACCTTATGAATTATTATACAATAGGGTATAGTAGTAAACAAATTTATGGGTCTGCTCTGCCCATTTATTGTGGCTATTCCTTTAATAAAACGTTGCTATGTGCATGCCGGTAGGTGAATAGAATAGAATAGCATAGAATAGAATAGAATTTTTTATTGGCCAAGTGTGATTGGACACACAAGGAATTTGTCTCAGTGTACATAAAAGATATGTTCATCAAGAATCATAAGGTACAACACTTAATGATAGCCATAGGGTACAAATAAGCAAACAAGAAACAACATCAATATAAATCGTAAGGATACAAACAACAAAATTACAATCATACAGTCATAAGTGGAAGGAAATGGGTGGTGGGAACACTGAGAAGATTAAAGTAGTGCAGACTTAGTAAATAGTTTGACAGTGTTGAGGGAATTATTTGTAATTACAGTCATTTGTTTCAGAACAGAAAGGTACCATTGGTTAATTTTAACTATTATTAAAGAGCAAACGTTAGGTACTGGCTATGCCCAGGACGCTAAAGGTCATTTTCGCCTACCTGGAGACTTTCAAATATACTGAAACGACAACTCTGGCCATTCTCAACCTGTCCTTTGGCCGAAAATTTAGATAACTGCATTCCCAAAAGACTTGGGAAGGCACCAAATTTAATTAATTTTAAGAGGCGATCGCATTCTGCTCTGTACGGTAAATTCCCGAGGCTAATAAAAATCAGGCGAGCAAACCCAGCCAAGACCGCCTTACGAAAAAAGATAAAGCCCATACAAACACGTGGGCGCTATTACAACTTCACCCACCCGCCCACTGAAAATTGGCTCCAGCTAGCTAGGAAATAGCTGCAGTTTGTGACGTAAGCCACGCCCTTCGCCCCCCCCCCCCCCGCCGGTATCCGACTGCGCACTTTGATCCTTCGGCTGCTGGCGTTCTCCTGGGTGTGACGTCATTTCATTCATTCTCAGTTCGAAGGAGGAAAGAGGGAGAGTTTTGAACCGATACGAAAAAGGGAGCCTACGTCGCTTTGATAGCTACCCCTATCGGTAAACACTTTCAAACGCATCCATTCATTTCAAGGCACAGCTTTCGGTTAAATGAATCGATGCCAGAGGCAGATTTTATTTTTTAAAAAATCGCTTTTCAGTGCCAAGATTTCTACCTATCGAATATTCTTTCGACCGACTGCTCAATAGACAATAGCCCCCCCCCCCGCCTCCCCCGTTTCCTGAATCTTAGTGGTGCAGTCCCTTTTGATATTCCGCTAGGAATCTATCTGCCTCGGGCGAGTGCAAAAAGTGTGGATGCTTCTGGGTCTTAAAGTCCATTGATTTTAAGTATGATATTGCTTTCCCATGGGCAGGAGTTGAGACAGAATTGTTTTTTTGCATACATATGGTCCTTAAATACACTGCTCAAAAAAATAAAGGGAACACAAGCAGAAGACATCCAATATCTGAATGAATGAAATAGCCTTATTAAATACTTTATTCGTTACATACAGTAGTTTTGTGTTCCCTTTAGTTGTTTGAGCAGTGTATAAACTACTGTATGTAAAGAACAAAGTATTTAATAAGGCTATTTCATTCATTCAGATATTGGATGTCTTCTGCTTGTGTTCCCTTTATTTTTTTTGAGCAGTATATTTATCTATGAATGTTAAACAACCAAGGGGGCATGGTTGCCCTGATCCTGCTCCATCTTAGATATTACCAGTAGAAACTTATATGATCAGAGTTCACTTCATCAAAAGGAGTGAGGAAGGGAGCTGTTACTCACAAAACTATATGCATTTAATAAAAGTTGTTAAGTCTGAAAGGTGCTATCAGATTCCTGGTCTTTCTAGGGTACGTCAAAAAGTCTAGGGTACGTCAGGCTATATCAAAAGGTCTCTATAAACCCAATCTGTACTTAACACATAACAGTTTTAATACATTTCTTATCAAACATTTTAAGAATTCATGACTACAGAAAAGGAAAAAGAAAATAAAGAAAAGACATAGTGGAGGGAAAATAAAATACCACTAAATAAACAGATTTGCAATTGTCACAACATTTAAAATTTATCACTTCATTGATTAAATAAAACATTTCTTTTACAACTTTGTCTAAAATTATACCTTGGGTTAAATTTTATTGAATTTTTCCATCAGTCTTCCAATTGTTGCATTGCGTTTGTTTAAAATCTTGAATCCAAGAATCTTTATTTATTCTGTCTCTGTCATATTTAACAGCAATTTACATATATGCAGTACAGGGAGTCCTTGATTTACAATCATTCATTTAGTGACTTAAGTTACAACAGCACTGAAAAAAAGTGACCTATCGCCAGTTTTCACACTTATGACAGTTGCAGCATCTCCACTGTCATGTGATCAAAATTTGGATGTTGGCAACTGGCATGTATTTATGACAGTTGCATTGTCCTTGGGGTCATGTGATAACCATTTATAATCTTCCCATTTGTAATCTTCTGACAAGCCAAGTCAATGGGGTAAGCCACATTTGCTTAATGACATGATTTGTTTAACAACTGCAGTGATTCGCTTAACAACTGTGCCAAAAAAAGTCACAAAATGGAGCATAACTCACTTAACAACTACCTTGTGTAGCCACAGAAATTTTGGGCTCAATTGTGCTGTAAGTCAAGGACTACCTGTATCCTAATTTGTCTGCCCACCTACCCTACTTGGCATAATGCCACACTGCGCTTTCCAAATTTTGCTCGTTGTTCCTTTCTCATAGCTTTCAATCAGAATTCTGCCAAACATTCCCAGACATATTCAACAGTTAATCCCCCTGAAGCTTTTGCATTCATTCTTGCTTATTTCCCCTTTGCATAGGGGAACAGTAATGGCATTCCACCAGACCTCAGGCACAGATGCAGACTTCACCCATACATTAAACCAGGGATCTCCAACCTTGACAACTTTAAGCCTGGTGGACTTCAACTCCCAGAATTCCCCAGCCAGAGTTGAAGTCCGCCAGGCTTAAAGTTGCCAAGGTTGGAGACCCCTCCATTAAACAACCCACATAGCCACTTCATATGAAACCCACATCCATATTTTAACCTTTCTCCAGTTACAATTGCACTTTACAATTGTTCAAGTGTCTTACATCATTTTTTCCATTTTTGTTTTCTTGAGCACTATTATTGATTGATTACATGCCATCCAGCAGTGTCAGCTCTTAGCAACCACATAGATAGACCTTCTCCAGAATAAGAGTCTGACATTAATACGGTAGCATTCAATTCAGTTTGACTCATCAGCATATCACTTCCATACAACTCTCTAAAATGGGGAATTGGCATTCTGTCATTTCAGTTTTATCCCAAGTAATTTCATCACTTTTATTTTAGTAAAACATTC